>NW_024070211.1:2771929-2773008 GCF_014754425.2 Oryx dammah
GCATAGTTGGAGAGGCCAAGCTCCACAAACTTGCCCTGCGGGGGAGAGGCCACGGTCAGACTCCCCCGCAGCCCAGAAGGCCAGTCCCATAGACTGGGATCCTGGGTGTGGGGTCAGTCCCCTGCTCTGCTCCGGGACAGCCCTGGAGCCTCTGCTCTCTGGGCACCGACAGGCCAGGGTGGGGAGTGGGGGGCTGCCCTCACCTCCTGGTGCAGCTGGTGGCAGGCGCTCAGCGTCTCTTCCACAGGGGTGCTGTGGTCCGGTGCGTGCAGATAGAAGAGGTCGACCCGGGGGCATTGCAGCCGCTTGAGGGACGTCTCCAGCTGGGACCGGAGGCTGTCAGGCTTCAGTGACTTCCCCTCCCAGGGATTGGCCTTGGTAGCAATTTTCGCTTTGTAGGAAGAATGTAATGGTTAATGTAACCACTTGCTAGCCACGTGACCCTGGAGAAATTACTTAGATTCTCCGAGTTTCAGTTCTCTAATCTACAACATGAGGGTGTCCTCATGAGGACAGCATGAGGATTAAATAATGTCTCCTGTGAGCTCCTGATATTCACTGCTGCCATTAGTCACCACTGCTGGCTGGTGAGCCTGGGGCAAGAGCCCAAGCATGCGGAGATGAAGGAATCACACTCCCATCTCTGCCCTCAAGGCTCTCACAGGCTAGAAGCTGATGTTAAATAGGAAATCGCAGTAGAGGCCAGAGCAGATCTGCGTGTCCAACTGAGGAATCCAGGGAGGGCTTCCTGATCCCCGAAGCTGAGTCTCTAAAAAGAGTCCCAGCCAACAAGGAAGCACGTTTAGAGGGAGGGAACTTGGGCAAAGGCAAGAAAGCACAGTAGGTGGAATACTGAGTTATAAGAGCGTGAGCCCCAGGCAGGGAGCGCTGGGACACGAGACAAGAGAAGGGGGCCCAGACCCACTTCCAAAGGGTTTTCTCAAATCCCATCCATTGTTCAAAGGTTTCCTGACTGAACCAGTCAGCTGCACCACAGACAGACACGCCTGGAGATGAAGCAGACGTGCTGCTCCAAGAATTCGGGAAGAGACGCAGCTGCGGAACACGGCGCCAAGAAT
>NW_024070211.1:2773018-2786112 GCF_014754425.2 Oryx dammah
CCAAGAATTCGGGAAGAGACGCAGCTGCGGAACACGGCGCCAAGAATTCGGGAAGAGACGCAGCTGCGGAACACGGCGCCGGCAGGTCCATGTGAGAGAGAGGTAGAAGGCGAAACGAGCAGAAGGCAGTGGCAGTCGGCCTCTCCCTTCTAGACTCCTGGAAGCATGCACCCCCCCACCCCCAGCAGAACAAGAGAGTGCTCTGTCATGCAAGCAGCCTGGAAGTGCTGTGAAGAATGCCTTCTCTCTGGGCGTCTCTGGTGGCCCAGTGGGTAGGACTCCGCAGGGGCACGGGTTTTGATCCCTGGTTGGGAACTACCCAGGCCTCAGCCTCGCAATGCAACAAACAACGAAAATGGAAAGAATGCCAGCGCTCTGGATTCTGTCCTTTCCACACGTGGCAAAGGCAACTCGGTGGCTCAGAGGGGAGGACCAAGCCCCTCAGCTTCCAGTCCAGATTTTCTCCAGCCCCACATCTGTCGGTCCCCCTGCTGCATTCTTGGTGTGAACTTTGCCTGGGTCCAACGTGAGGACTTGGACTCAGTGAGCGCCTGGCCTCAAAGAAGGAAGCGGGGAAGGGCCGGAGGGAGAAAAACCAGTTCAGGAACCGATTTTCATTAGCCAAGGAAGGCAGCCAGGTGAGCTAGAGCGTGGGTCTGAGATGCACATTCCCAGTTCCTGCGGATCCACCAAGCTGTGAATCTAAGGCGAACCCAGAGGGCACCACCCACAAGGGCTGGGAAGGAAGAGCCTCAGGATGAAACAGAGGAGGCACGTCGAATGGCATTAGGCCGATGAGGGACCATCCCTCCACACACACACACATCACTCAAGCCACACCTGCCTCCAGGCCACCCTCCCACACACCAGGCTTGGCACAGCTATGCTCTCTGCCTCTCACGCCCCTTTCTCTCATTCTCTGCCCAGCAAACTACAACTGGTCCTCGATGGTCCAGCTCCAGGGCATTCTGAGCCTTTCTGAGGTCCTCCTCCTGGCCCCCTCATGCCTTCCTCCCTTAAAAGTGCTTCCTCTTCTAGGCTCCTCTGCCATCATTTGCTTCCGTCTTCCCTACTAGACGACGAGCTCCCTGGAGGCGGGTTATACCTCCATAAGAAGCTGGCACGGGGCTACAGAAGTGGACAGAAAGCCCTTACCCCCTCTCTCACACCTCCCCACTCTTCAGCCCACCACCCCTGCTCTCCCAGCCTCGCCAGGGGCGATGCTGCAGCTCTCAGTGGGAGAGCCAAGGGGTACTGCCAAATGAACGAAGTCTAGCGCCTGATGAAAAGAAAAGGGAACAGAAAAGGGAGCTCGAGGGGGCGCACCGGCAATGAAGGAAATGGGGAGGGGGCGTAGGCAGAGCGCCTGGGGACCGGTTACGCGCAGCTGGCAGCGTAGGAGGCGGGTTAGCGCACAGCTCTGGAGACCAGTGCCGCAAAGAGGAGCACCAAGAAAGCAAGAGACAGGAAAGCAAGGACTAGACTAAGCTCGGGTAAGACTCTGGGGCTACCGAGTTGCAACCCCAGAAGAGCGGAGGGGAAGGTGGTCCGGATAAAGCGCTCCAGCTGTCCGGACTGGATGCGCACGGAGCTCGAAGAGCGAGCGGGGGGTCCATAAAGCCGCGGGACGGCGAGGGGAGGTCGGCGCCCCGGGAGCGGACGGAGCTGCCGGCCCGGGCCGCTGCGGGGGTGTGGCTGGGTCGGGTTGGCGTCCTGCGCACAGATCCGCGCGGCACGCGGCTGGGTGAGGACAGGCGGTCAGGGCGCCGGGCGTTACCTGTGCAGCCGCTGCCGCCCAGCCCGAGCCCCAGGCCGCCCAGGATGCTCTCGGACCGGCCGTCGTTGTACATGAAGGCCGTGTCCAACTCAGCGTGGCCGCGCTCCAGGAAGGCGCGCACCGCCGCGGCGCTGGCGGGCGCGTCCATGCGGCGCCCCATCTCCATGGTGCCCAGCACGGTGGCGGGCCGGACCGGGGAGCCAGAGGAGGCCCGCGGGGACCGAGACATGGCGGCGGCGGCGGCGGCGGTGCGCGCCCGGGGCAGCTGGGGGCTGCGAGCACAGCGGACGGCGGCGCGGCCCACCGCGCGAGTCAAGGTCCTCAGCATGAAGCCGGCGCCTGCGCGCTCGGGCGCCTGCGGCCCCGCCCACCCACAGCTGGGGCGGGGCCCGTCGTAACCCCGCCCCTCCGCACGCCCGGCTCGCTGACCACGCCTCCAGGGACCGCCCCCGCCAGGAGCGCCGCTCGGGAGGCGGAGCCACGCAGCTCCGAGGCGGGGCGAGGCGGGACGGGGCGGGGCCTCTGATCAGCTGACCCAGGCAGAAGCCGGAGAATCGAGAAGCCGGGTGGTGCGGACGATCTAGACGCGGTAAGCCGAATTTGAGGCTAGGGCTGCGACGGGCCGGGGAGGGGACCCCGGGCCTTCGCTGCCATATCTTTCCAACACCTTCCTCCAGCCCCGGAACGGCCCTGGGAGCTGCTGCCCCCACCTTGGGACGCGAGATCCTGGAGCCAGGCTCTCTGGACTGGAATTGGCAGGCCCTCGGGGGCCCAGTTCCCCTCCCTCTCCCCCATCGGAAGCGACCATCACGACCTCTCCGGCCAGCGTTGCACAGAGATTAGGGTCTGGGTCCGTTGTTCATCTCCCGATCCCGGCCGACTGGTCCCTTTTATTCTGACGGCTTTGTTTTTCCCCCAGGGGAGGGGGCCTCGCGGCGAATGAGCGCTGACCCCAGCGGCTTCCCTATGATTATCTTCGCTAACAGGCGGCCCCGTGCTGGGCTGAGTCACTCGAAGGGAATTGTGACCGAGGACCTGGAAGGCTGGAATGGGTGGTAGCCTCTAGCCGAGACGCTCCTCCACTCAGACGCGCCCCAAGTCTGCAGGGAGCCTAGATTGCTCCCTGTTACCACATCCCTGGGACAGGTTTCCAGAGTGCCTACATGGGCAGTCTTCTTTCGGAAGTATGAGGGCTGGCGTGGTCTTGTCTATTCAGCGCTTGCTGAAGCCTGCTGTTTGCCAGGGACTCTGTGTGGGGGAGGGGAGTGCTTCCGCCAGAAGGGAATAACACCATCCCTCCTTATTCTACTGAGTGTTTAATCTGTGCCAGGCACCATTCTGATCGCTCTGCCTGGATTATTTCATGTAACTCTGCGGCTAGCCTCCCAGGTGGATACTTACATTATTCCCCATTTTACAGCCTGGGACTCTGAGGCCCAGTCACTTGCCCAGGAATTCTACTCTAGCAGTCGCCAGGCAGGTCAGTTCCAGAGAGCTTTCTTCTCAACCTATTAGCAGACGATTAGGTCTCCCTTCCTCCCTTTGTTTCTCTCCCTTTCTTGCTTCTTTCCTTCCTCTCTCTCTCTCCCACCCTCCCTCTCTGACTGTCTCTTGCTGTGTTTTGAACCTTTACTGTGCAGCTGTTGTATCTAGGGTCTAAGAATAAGTTTCCAACTAGGATGACAGAGAGGAGTGAGCTTAAAAGCGGTGGTCCCTGAGGACTGTGATGAACATTCTTCTGGCATGTGGAGGAGGGCAGGGGAAGAGATGACAGGTGCTGTCCAGCCACTCCTGTGAGGCCCGTCTGTATTGAGAGGACAGTTTAGAACTGGTCTTAGCGTCTTTTTATTATGCCCTTCAGGGTGAGGGAGAAGCCTGGGGGAGGAGACAGCCTAGACAGAAGTCTGGAGACTTGGGATGAGCCTCTGAAGCCCCTGGAGGGATAGGAGATGGGGAAGTCATCTGGAGTGCCCTGGGGCTCTGTCTCAAGGCATTTGAACTTATCTGGTAGATGAAGGCGGCTTCAGCGGTGAGCTCTCTGTGGCTCAGCTTGGGATCTGGAAGAGTTGCTTGGCTGTTGCAGGAGATGCCTTTTCCAGGGCTGCCATTCTCCAGATGTGATCGTGTACACAGAATCCGAGGGCTCAGACTCTGCTGGGGAAGCTTCTTACATCCCTGCTCCCCAGCCCAGCCCCACGGATCCTGAAGTTCAAGCATGCGGCCTTCATGCTCACAGGCACCCCTGATTGGCTATGCTTCAATAAAATTAAAAGCACCACCAACATCGATAAGGCACCCCTGAAGTACAGCTGCTAAAAAAAAAACCAAAAACCCTGTTGTGGTCCTCATCACACCTACAGACCTGGGCAACTTTTGTTTCAACCCTGGATATCCATTCATTCAGTGCTGTTGGCCAGAAGGTAGGCCCAGGCTGGCTTCCTACTTGGATCAGAATCTGTGAGTGACAGGCTCTATACGCAGCAGCCCTCAGGGGAAAGCACCTTCTGTTCGGGTCTCAGGTGTGTCTCAAATGTGTGTTTCCTGAGCCCAGAGCTGTACACAGCCCCGTGCATGAACAGGGGGCCACCCACCCAGGGCCCTGGGCCCTGTGAGCCAAAGTACATCCCTCAAGACACTCCTCCCTCCCTCACCAGGCATGTGTCCACCTTTTTAAAAAGAAATAATTTTATTGTTTTTTTGGCTGTGCTGGGTCTTCACTGTTAGGCCAGTGGAGGCCACCCTCTAGTTCCGGTGCTCGAGCTTCTCGTTGCAGTGGCCCCTCTTTTTCAGTTTGTTTGTTCTATTTGGCTCTGGCTGGTCTGGGTCTTCACTGCTGCTCAGAGGCTGTCTCTCACTGCAACAAACCGAGCGCAGGCTTGGTGGTTGTGCACGGCTTGGTCTGCGGCATGCGGGCTCTTCCTGGCCTGGGGATCGAACCCGTGTCTCCCGCATTGGTAGGTGGTTTTTTTTTTTTTTTTTTTTTTTTACCACTGAGCTGCCAGGGAAGCCCTCCATCTTCTTTCTTCCTAGGAGTGGATAGCCAATCCCTTTTCCAGCGGAATTTCCCAACCCCCGAATTGAACCCTGGTCTCCTGCATTGCAGGCAGATTCTTTACCAACAGAGCCAGCAGGGAAGCCCCTCTTTCTTCACTCACCTGGTGAAAAGATGGGGAGAGAGTGGCCGCGAGGCGCTTGAGATGCTAGTCTCTCATTCTCAGTCACTCCTGTGGCATCAGGCCCTGGGCTAAGAGCTTTGTGTGTGTGTTATCGGTACAGCAACTCCAGAGCATGAGCGTCGTTTTCCTCATTTTTTACCCAGACTCAGACAGTTACTTGCGCAAGGCCACTCAGCCTTGTCTTTAAATGAGGACAGTGTTCCCCTTGCAGAGAAGTTAATGAGGATGGTGGTGTCCTACCCTGATGACCTGTGGCGGTGTGTGGGTTCTATTGTACAAGAAGAGGGTGGAGGAGGCAATCCAGGGGTAGGATGGTTGGGGAGCAAAAGGATTGATTTTGAGGTGCGTTTGGCGCCGCATAGGCACCCTTCCTACCTGGACTGGGTGTCAACCTGGGGCGGCCATGCAGACGCTGGTGGCTGCATGTAAGATAGACGGCTCCAACCTCAGCTGTGTTGAAGGTCAAGGTGGGCCACTGAGGCACGGGAAGAGGCTTTCAGCCCCCCTTGCGGGGCCCCAGAGGGACTGCGGTGAGAACCAGCCAGGCAGTGACCTGCAGTGCCCTTACCCCCAGCTCCGGGGCCTGCTGGCAAGTCACATTAGCGCTGAGAGCCTGGAGCCTCCTGAGAAAAGCAGCGGACTCGCTTCCTTTCCCTGCCTGCTGCTCCCTGATTGCTGCGGCCTCAGCAGTTCCAGGGCCCAGCAGGGTATCTCAGCCCATTTGGGCCGCTGTAGCAAAGGACCATAGTCTGAGCGGCTTAGAAACAAACGTTGATGTCTTAGGGCTCTGGAGCCTGGGAAGCCCAAGGTCAGGGTGCTGGGAGAGTCAGTGTCTGTGAGGACCCACCGCTCACGGGCGGCCGCCTCCTCGCTGGCTCCTCAGCTGGCGGGAGGGGCAAGGGAGCTCCCTGGGGTCTTTTTTATTTTTTTTTAAATAAGGGCACTGATCCCATGCATGAGGGCTCTGTCTTCATGACCTAAATACTCCCCAAAGGCTGCACCTCGAAACACCATCGCCCTGCCGGGCAGGTTTCAACGCGTGAACTTGGGGGCAGGACATAGGACTGAGTCTGTAGCCTTGTCTACGGATGGCATTTTATGAGGCTCTTGGGCCTTCTCACACTGACAGGAACTGAAAGTGGCTAGAGAAGGCCTCCTCCTCGGTGAGGAAAGCCCCTCTGAGCGCAGTGAGAAAAGGGGAAGCCTGCCTTTGGCTGAAGGAGGCCCTGGGCAGCCCTGTCAGACCACATGAGGGTGCTGCTGTGCCCAGGGACAGAAGTATGGTGCCGGGAGCGCTTCCTGCCTGGGCGGCCCCGGCAAGTGGCTTTCCCAGGTCCTCATGGACGTATCAGTAGCCCCCACTTCATAGAGGTGTGGTGTGGTGTGTGTGTGTGTGTGTGTCTGTGTCTGTGTGTGTGTATACTCAGTTGCATCCGACTCTTTGTGACTCTGTGTGTGTAGTCTGCCAGGCTCCTCTGTCCGTGGGATTTTTCAGGTAAGAATACTGGAGTGGGTTGCCCTTTCCTCCTCCAGGGGATCTTCCCGACCCAGGGATTGAACCCGTGTCTCCTGTGTCTCCTGCACTGACAGGCGGGTTCTTTACCCGCTGAGCCATGAGGGAAGTTGGTGTGCAGCAAAATGCGGAAAAGCTTACGCGGTGCTGAGCACACAGCTGGCGAGCCACTCAGCGACCAGGGGCTGATCCTGCCCAGCAGAGACGCTCCGGCCACCCCGCCTCCTCTCCCTCCCCTGAGACTGTCACTTAAGCAGTGGCAGTCTGGGACAGACCCTGCCCTGGGACAGGCACCTGGAGGGGACTTCCCTACCCGCCCCTGCAGCCAGCCAGCTCCTGGCATTGGCGGCGGTTAAAACAGGGAAGTGGCTCCCGGCTCCTTGCCAGCAGATGCCCCTCACACGCGGGCTGCTGGGGAACGTGGCTTGGGAGCACCAAGCCTGAATTCCAGCCACCCGTGTAACCTGGACTCACCTGGTCCTCCGCTGCTTAGAGCATTGCTCCGACAACTATACTTTCTTTTTCTTTTTTTTTGGTTGCACCATGTGACTCTTGGGATAGTTCCCCGAGTCCTAAACCGCTGGATCAACAGGGAAGTCCCAGGACAGTCGTACTTTTTAATTTTTCTGGCCACGTGGCTTGCAGAACTTCCCTGACCAGGGATCAAACCCGGGCCCCCTGCACTGGAAGCATGGAGGCTTAGCCCCTGGGACCCTAGGGAAGTCCCTAGCCATACCTTAAACAAGAGGTTGTACCTAGAGCACCTGGTCTCAGCAGACCCTCGCAGCACGATTTACAAGAAGAAAAGGTTGGAAACTATGGAAACGTTCAAGAGTTAGAGCAAAGGTGGCATTGTTTGAGGGCTCCGTCCTCCCCGCTGGATTTATGAACTCACTGAACCCTCACGAGTGTATGGGGTGGAGGGAGGCATTGTCATCACCCCATCCTGCAGATGAGGAGACTGAGGCACGGCGAGGCAGAGTGGCTTGCCCGAAGTCACGGTGTCCACAGGCAGAGCGGGGACTCGCACTCACCTGTCTGACTGCAGAGCCAGTGTATGTCCACTTTGATCTCTGTCCTGACTGTGTCCTGGGGTTCAGGGGCTCCATCAGGGCCAGGCAGGAAGCCTGGGGTGGGCTTAGAGTGGCAGGACCATAGCGAGGACCGGACCTCCTGAGGCTGAAGGTTCCTCTCTTCTCCCGCAGAGCCGTCTCCTGCCTCAGCACAAGGCTCCCTCCCTTTATCCCTCTGCAGCCATGGTCTTGGTGAAGCTGGGCCCCGCCAACTTCTCCAGCTGCCCCAATGGCTCCAGCCAGTGGATATGGGACGTGCTCGGCGAGTGTGCCCAGGACGGCTGGGACAAGGCCAGCGTGGGCCTGGGCTTGCTCTCCATCCTCTGCTTTGCGGCATCCACTTTCCCGTGAGTAGCACCAGGGCTGGGTTGCACAGGGTGGGCAGGGGGCTGTCCCGAGAAGGGGCTGCCTGGCTGGCCCTGGGCCTCGCCAGACTCAGGCCACGTGGGCCCCCCCGCCCAGCCCCGCTCACTGACTTTCAGCCCCCCTGGAGGGCCCTGCAGCAAGCCCCTCTCTAGGCCTCACCCAGAGCTCAGCCATGCTGACACGCAGATGATAATCATACCACCTGTTCACTGAATTCCCCCATGTACCCAGCTCTTTTCTAAGAACCTGACGTATCTTCACCCTATTTAATCCTCATAAGCTGAAGCTCTGATACTTTGGCCACCTAATGTGAAGAGCCCGTTCATTGGATGAGTCTTCCCTGATGCTGGGAAAGACTGAAGGCAGGAGGAGAAGGGGGCAACAGAGGATGAGATGGTTGGATGGCATCACCAACTCCATGGACATGAGTTTGAGCAAGCTCCGGGAGTTGGTGATGGACAGGGAGGCCTGGCGCGCTGCAGTCCGTGGGGTCACAGAGAGTCGGACACAACTGAGCGACTGAACAACAGTCTCTGTAACCACCCTGTGAAATACGTACAGTTCCTCTCCAATCTTTACTGGAAACCCAGAGAGGTTAAGTAACTGGCTCTGAGTCGCACATCCAGTCAGAGAGGAGGCAAAGGAGTGGAGGACTTGGGTGCATCAGCTCGGCCTCTGTCCTGAGACCGTCTGGGGAGGGGCACGCCACGATTACAAAACAGCGTGGCCACTGCTGTGGTTGGGGACCACCAAGCCGGCGGGACCTGTAAGTCCCCTCACTGCCCTGGACCTCAGTTTTCTCGTTTGTAAAATGGGGAAACTGTTCCCTACCTCACAGGGCTGCTATGAGGATTGCCTTTACACACTGTGCGAGGGAGTAAGGGGGGCCGGGGGGGCAGGGAGGGGTGAGGTCAGCAAGGTCATCAAGGGCCCTGCAGGGTAAGAGCATTCTCCACCTTTAGGGCGTTTTATGATCTTTCTCCTCTGGTAGAAAGAGAAGTGGTTAAACGGAGAGATTGTTCATATACTGTGGAGTTCACCCATTTACGAGTATCCGTTCACGCCTTTAGTATCTGCAGAGCTGTGTGACCATCACCACAGTCCGTTTTAGAACATTTTCACCACCCTGCAGAGAAAGCCGGGAAGAAATGAACCGTTCCTCATTTCCCTCTAAAGCTCGCGGCCCAGCCTCCGCTCCACTCTGTCTCCAGACGCGCCTGTTCTGGACGCTTCACATGAGTAGCTCACGCCGTGGCGTGGACTTCTGCGGCTGGCCTCTTTGGCTCAGCACGCCTCCCGGGTTCATCCCTGTTGTATGTAGCAAGTGTCAGTACTTCATCGTTTTTTAAAAAATATTTATTTTTATTTTTTAAATTTATCTGACTGGCCGTGTTGGGTCTTAGTTGTGGTGCGTGAGCTTAGCTGCCCGACCAGGGATCAGACCCGCGCTCCCCTGCGTTGCCAAGCGGACCCTTAACCCCTGAACCACCAGGGAAGTCTTAGCACTTCACTCTGCTTCTCATCTGAACAGCAGTTTGTTTTATGTATATACGTTTTGTTCATTCGTCCATCCATTGATAGACACGTGGGTGATTTCTGCCTTTGGCCAGTATGATTGAGACCGCTCTGCAGGTTCCTGTATGAGTCCTCCTGGGACATGTGTGTCTGCTTCCCTTGGGTGTATGCCCAAGAGTATACGGGTATACTGGGTCACTTGGCGAGTGTGTTCAATCTGTGAAATGCGTTTTGTTTGTTTTTGGCTGTGCTGGGTCTTGGCCGCTGCGTGCAGCCTTTCTCTAGCTGTGGCGATTGGGGCTGCTCTAGTCCAGGTGCGTGGGCGTCTCATTGCAGTGGCTTCTCCTGTTAGACTGCGCAGGCCTAATCACCCCGCGGCGCGAGGAATCTTCCTGGACCGGGGGCCAAACCTGCGTCTCTTGCATTGGCAGGTGGGTTCTTAACTCCTGGGTCACCAGGGGAGTCCCGTGTTCAATCTTCTGAGGAGCTGCCAGACTGCGCTTCCAAAGCGGTCGCACCATTATCCGTTCCCACCCGCAGCATCGGAAGGCCCCAGTTCCTCTGAATCTCCATCAACACTTGTTATCATCTGTCTTTTTGATGATTGTCATCCTAGTGGGTGTGAAGTGGTATCTCACTGTAGTTCTGATTTGTGTTTCCCTGATGGCTGGTGATATTAAGTAGCTGTCCATGTACTTATTGACCACCTTCTGTTCTCTTTGGAAAAAGGTCTGTTCAGCTTCTTTGCCCACTTTTAGTTGGATTATTTGTCTTTTTGTGGTTGAGTTCTTTGTATATTCTACGCATACTTTGCAAAGGTTTTCTCCTGTTCTGTGGGTTGCCTTTTCACTCTCTGGATGGTGTCACGCGAAGCACAGAATTTCAAAAGTCTGATGATGTCCAGCTTGTCTAGTGTTTCTCCCGTTGCTCCTACTTTTGATGTGTACGCCTGTGCGCTGTGTGGCTTCAGTCCTGACTCTGTGACCCCGTGGACTGTAGGCCGCCAGGCTCCTCTGTCCATGGGCATTCTGCACCAAGAACACTAGAGTGGATTGCTGTGCCCTTCTCCAGGGGATCTTCCCCACCCAGGGATCGAACCCACGCCTCTTATGTTTCCTGCCCTGGCCGTGCTTTTGATGTAATTTCTAAAAAATGATGGCCTAATCCTGGTAAAGAACATTCACCCTTATCTTTTCTTGTAAGAGTTTCATATAGATTTCTCGAAGTCTGACACCAGTTCTGATGTGTGTCTTTTCCCCACACAGTCAAGCAGTCAGTTCTTACACTGTCTCCACCTGAAGACAGCGGCAGGTGCCACAGGTTAAGGACCAAGCCCGCCAAGTCCCAGAATAGTGCTCTCTTCTCCCCACTTCAGAGACCAGTCCAGCGTGTCCCCTGGGCTTCGGACCTCCCGCTGTGGATCGGGGCTTCCCCCACCCCTCCTCAGGCTTGATTAGTTTGCTGGAGAGGCTCATGGAACTCAGCGAAGTGATTTTTATAGAGGCTTTATTACCCAGTCATTGGTCATTAGTGACTGGGCTCACTCTGGAGCCTTTCTACCTTCTGGAGGTGGGTGAAGGGGGCAGGACAGCCCCCGCCCCGAGCCTGAAAGGCTGTCCTAACCATCTGATCACACAGTTGGTCCTTATCCTCAGGCAACCTAAAGGCTTTCCAAAAATCAACTCGTTAAGGCTACAAAAGACGACTCTCTCCCTGTCTCTCTCTTTTTCTCTCTTTCTCTCACCCCTTAGGACATTCCAGGGGTTTTAGTAGCTTTGTAGGGAGCAGGGAAGAAAACCAAATCTACATCTTTCTTGTTATAAACTATGGTATCACAGGTCAGCTCTTGATGCAGAGCTTTGGTTCAGCCTGAGCTGTATTTTGCATGTGGTGTGAGGTGGGGCCCAACCTCATTCCTTTGCACGTGGCGCCCAGTTGTCCCAGCACCACCATCACCCTCTGTCCCCGCATGCTGCTGGGAGCTCGACTTGTTTCTCACTCACCTGGTCCCAGCTGCCACTCCGGATGTGCCAAAAGAAGGCGGGGCTCCCGTTAGAGAAAGGGGGAGAGGGCCAGGGAAGGACTGGAGGCACAGAGGCTGCCTCGGAGGCTGTGCCACGTGCTGGGGGCAGCGGTGGGGTCAGGGCGGCCGGCGCGGTGGCCCTGAGGAGGCAAGCTGGCCGGAGCTGGATCCCGGTGGAGGGAAAAGCGGGGCTTCCCATCCTAGGGTGAGGGCGTCTCCAAAGCCACAAGGAGCGGGCTAAGACGTCTCCTTTCCAGCAGGACATGCTGCCAGCCTTGTGCCTGGCTGATTAACCAGGGACGGGGCATCAGAGGCCTGGGAGAAGCCCCAGGTGAGGACGGAAAGGCAGCCACCTGCCTGCTTCTCCTTGGGGCTCCGCCTCTCGTGAGAGTGACGGAACGGCCTGTCCCTGAGACGTACAGAGACTCAAGTCACTGTGTCCTGGGAGGGACTTTACTCGGGGCCGTGTCAAACTTACGGGCCTCCTCAGGGCCAGGCCTGTGCTGGACACGGTCCCGTCCCTCAGCAGGCTCGAGTCCGGCAGGAGGTGGCTGGCGCGGACAGCGCTCTCTTCTGAGAAGGGCCTGAGGAGGAACTGAAGTTTCCTGAAGGATGCACGGGAGGGCTGGTGGGCTGTCTGCTGAGGCGAAGTCTGGGGGAGGAGCGTGCAGAGGCGGGGGGCCTGCAGGCCTGGGGGCCCGGTCAGGATGTGCTCGGGAGGGCGGGGGTCCTTGCTGAAGACAGTGGGAGGCTCTGAAAGATTTTGGCAAGACGGGGGTTCTAGAAAGATCCTTGAGGGCTTCCCTGGCGGGTCCGGTGGTTAAGATCCGCCTTCCAGTGAGGAAGCCTGGGCTCGACCCCTGGTCAGGGAACTAAGATCCCACAGGCTGCGCAGTGTGACCAAAAAAATAAATAAAAATGAGAGAGAAAGAAAAGAAAGGTCCTTGAGGGGGAGGCTGGAACTGTGGGGCACGGGCTCGCAGAGGGTGGGGCGCTCGGCCGGAGGCGGCGGCAGCGGGGGGCGGGGGGGACCTGCTTTCTGTCTGCAGAAACAGACAGAAAGTGGCAGGTGGCCCTTCCGGAACGACTCAGAGCAGGGCTGGAGCCCGGGAGCTGGGGGGAGTCCTGGTTCCTGGACTTTCCACCCCCAGAGAGGCCCATCAGCGACAGGGACTTGACCCCTTGGCATCTGTAGTGAGACAGCCGCAGCCTCGCCCCTTCTCTGCTGCCCTTGATAACAGGTACAGGCGAGGTCTGGCCCATCTTATCATCCATCTCCCTGCAGATAGGGCGGCGGCCACAGCCATCCATCCTTCACGCCACCCCCCACCCCAGACCCCTCCATAGAAGGGAGAACCCTGGGTCTCCGGGACACAAAGCGTCGGGACCCTCTGAGCCCTGGTCCCAGTGAGAGCCTGCTCTGGGGGGAATCTGTACCCCACCTTGACTCCGGCAGGATGCACATCCCAGAGAGCTGGGCTGGAAGGGATTCCCCAGTGAGAAGCCCCGAAGGGCAAAAATGCCACCCAAGGGGGGTCGGTCCCCAGCGACCCCTGTGTGGCCGCGCCCCAGCCCTGGCCTCCCACATTTACCCTCCACGTGGTGTCACAGCTCTGAGCACACGTCTCCCTCCGCCCCCGCGACTCCCTCC
>NW_024070211.1:2786512-2789520 GCF_014754425.2 Oryx dammah
CTCCCTCCTCCCCACTGTCTCCCTCCTCCCCCATGACTCCCTCCTCCTCCCCAACTCCCTCCTCCTCCCCGACTCCCTCCCCCATCCTCCTCCCCCTCCTCTCCCTCCCCCCACATGCCCCTCGTCCCCCACGACCCCCTCCTCCTTGTCTCCCTCCTCCACCCACGTCTCCCTCCTCCCCCATAGCCAGTACATCAAGGCCTGCAGGACGGGAAACATGGACCAGGCCCTGTCGCTGTGGTTCCTCCTGGGCTGGATTGGCGGAGACTCCTGCAATCTCATTGGTTCCTTCCTCGCTGACCAGCTGCCCCTGCAGGTGGGCCGGTCCCCAGGCAGGGTGGGCTGCCAGGGACAGCCACGGCAGAGGCATCCTTCCACCTAGTGAGGGGCCCCCTCAGCCTGCTGCCCGACGTGACAACAGGCTGGTCACTGCCCTCTTGTGGGCCTCAGTTTTCCCATCTACAAAATCAGCACATCAAACCAGAGGATGGCTGGGGTCTTTGACCTGAGATGCTAAGATCCTGATGAAGCTTTCAGGGCCTGGGGCCCTGGAGGAGGAAGCTTTTCCCTTGGGAAGCCTGGATATCACCCTTCTCCTGTGACTGGGTGGAGCTGAGACTCGAAATCAGGAACCTCTTGTCTTCCCAAGGGGCACCGTGAGTAACTGCTCCAGGGTCAGGCCGGACCACAGCCTGCACTTCACTGGCACCCCATTTTGTGCTGCCAGGCCCTCCCCTACCTGAGGTCTAGCTCTGCCAGGTTACGAATCGCCACCTTACAATTGCCAGCCCCTCCAGACCTGCAAACGGAAGTCCCGAGCGGTGAAGCTCAGGGTCACCCGGCCGGCATGAGGCCGAGCTGCCCGGTGCTGGCGTGTGGCCCCCAAGCCTGGGACCGCCGCCAGCGCCCTGGCCTGCCCCCTCTTGCAGACCTACACGGCCGTGTACTACGTCCTGGCCGACGTGCTGATGCTGTCACTGTACTTCTATTACAAGTTTAAGAAGCGCCCCTCTCCATGTGAGTACGGGGGCCCCTGGGTGTCAGGGGCCGGGGGAGCCTGGGAGGCTGGGAGGAGGCAGTGTCCCATTGCTGGTGACACAGCGAACCCCAGAAAGGCTTCCTCTAGCCTTATCTGACCGCCGCGGCCTGATGCCCTGATAAACTGGGGGCAGTGAGCACACCCGGGCAGGAACACAGGGTGTCCCCGTCGTGCGCACAGCCTCCTTCAGTGAGCGCAGCGTCGGCTGCTCTTCTGCACCCGGCCCACAGCCCATCGCTGCCCTGAAGTGCTCCCCAGGGGTCAGATCCCCGGCTTTACAGGAAACGACCCAGGCTCGTGGGGCGGGGCTTCATGAGCATGTCCATACTCCGTAGCCCGCTTCCTGCCCCCACTGCCCTCACTGAGTCACCTTATAACCCTACGAGAAGGGTAGTCTCCTTATATCCATTCTGCAGATGAGGGATGAAAGCTCAGAGAAGTTAGGTCACTTGCCCAAGGTCACACAGCCACTGAGGGGCAAGGCCAGGACTCAGCCCCGTCTGTCTGCCCACACTCAGACCCCTCACCTCAGCGCACCCCTGCTCACGTCCAGGGTCTGCCCCCATCAACTCTCTGCTCTTGTTCATCCTGGGCGTGGCGTGCACCACCCCACTGCTGAGAAGCGCTGGCTCGGGGGCTGCCCCGAGGGAGGTCTTCCGGGGGCGGACACTCTTGTCCGTGGAGCTGGGCAATAAGGTGAGATGCGGGCATGATAGGGTGGAGTGGGGTTGGGGGTCTGGCGTGGCCACGTGGTCGGGGGGATCGCTCCCCAGAAGGGAGCCTGGGGCCCTCGCCCTTCACCCTTGGCCTCTGCGGGGCACCGAGCAGCCTCCCCGCTCTCTCAGCCCTTCACGAATAAGGAGGTCATTGGCTTCACCATCGGCTCCGTGTCCAGCGCGCTGTACCTGTTCTCCCGGCTGCCTCAGATCCGCACCAACGTGAGCCGTGGGCAGGGGCAGGGCCGTGGGCAGGGCCGGCTGTCAGCTTTGTCCCCTGGGTGAAGGACTGGCATGGGGTGTGGGGTCTTCGTGGAGCAGGCCCGGTCCACTCTCACTGTTGGCTTGGGTAACTGAATCCGGTTCTCCAAGCCTCCTTGTCTGCCTCTGGAAACGGGCATGAGATGCCAGCCTGCTGTCTGGGGTACAAGACCCCTGCATGCCCCGGGGAGGTAGGAGGTCAGGTGGGAGCGAGAGGCTGAGGGCAGGAGGCGAGGAACCAGGGCCTTGGGGGCTTGCTGAGCTGAGCTGGCATGGGGCTGAGGAGCGGGCAGCTTGGGGCCGGCAGGGTGGCGAAGCCCCAGTCTCTTGCCAACCTGGGCGAGGATGTTGGAACGGGGATGAGGAATCAGGCCCTGGAAGGGACGGTCTGGGCCCCAGGCCTGTGTTGGGCACTGGTCACACCCTGTGCAGTCAGCTCAGTGTAACAGGGCAGACGGGCACATGGATAGTTTTGGTTCAGAGAGACAGGAACGCTGTTGGAGGTCTCTGACCCTCTCCTCTCCCATCTCCAGTTCCTGCGGAAGTCGACCCAGGGGATCTCGTACTCACTGTTCGCCTTGGTGATGCTGGGGAACACACTGTATGGACTGAGCGTGCTTCTCAAAAACCCCGAGGAGGGCCAGAGCGAGGGCAGCTACGTGCTGCACCACCTGCCCTGGCTCGTGGGCAGCCTGGGTGTCCTGCTGCTCGACACCATCGTATCCTTCAGACTGTGAGGGTGGGTGGGGCAGCTGGGGCTGCAGCAGCCTCCCCTGCACACGATGTCAGCATCCGTGCATCCACCTACCCATCATCCAGCCATCCTTCTATCCATCCACATATCCCATCCATCCATCTATCCCTCTATCCATCCATGTATCCCATCTATCCATCCATCCATCCATCCATCTATCATCCATCTATCCATCCATCCATCCATCTATCATCCATCTATCCATCCATCATCCATCCATCATCCATCTATCCATCCA
>NW_024070211.1:2789530-2858414 GCF_014754425.2 Oryx dammah
ATCCATCTATCCATCCATCATCCATCCATCATCCATCTATCCATCCACCCATCCATCCTTCTATCCATCCATGTATCCATCTGTTCTATCCATCCATCTATCCATCCATCTGTGCATCCATCCATCCTTCTATCCACCCACATATTCCATCCATCCATCATCCATCATCTATCCGTCCATCCATCCATCATCCATCTATGCATGCATCCATCCATCCTTCTATCCGTCCATGTATCCCATCTATCTATCCATCCATGCATGTATCCGTCATCCGTTCTTCTATCCATCCATCCATCCATCTGTGCATCCATACAGCCTTCTATCCATCCACATATCCCATCCATCCATCCATCCGTCTATCTGTGCATCCATCCATCCTTGTATCCATCCATGCATCCATCCACCCATTCAAGAGTCAAACCTCCTATGTGCTGGGCACCCCTGTAGGTACCAGCTCCAGCCGTGAGCAAGAACAGATGGCCCTTGCCTCAGGGAGCTTACAGCTCAGGACACACATAATCATAAGTAATTCATTGCGGTGCCACCAAGTACCGTGGAGAAAAACTGTGTGTGTGACCAGGGGGCTGTCCTGGTTTAGAGGCTCAGCAGAGGCCTCCGTGAGTGCCATTTGAACTGTGCCCTGAAAGAGAAGTTAGGGAGGCAAGGGCAAGGGAGGAATGTTTGCGGCAGCAGTTTGTGCAAAGGCCCTGGGGAACAGGGCAAAACCAGCCCATCCAGTCCGCAGAAGGGAAGCTGCACCTTGGAGACCCAGGAGGATTGGAGGCAGAGAAACTCGAGTTCCCGTCCTGGCTCCCCTGTGTCCTGTGTGACGCGGAGCACTCTGCATGTCCCCATCTCGGTGTCTCATCGGGTTGCGGGGCAGTCACCTGAGCTGAGGCCTCTGGAAGTCCTCGGCAGTGGGCCTCACACACCGCGCGTGCTCAGTGAGGGTCTGTGGGCGGGGGGCCAGGCAGGGCGTTACTTTGATCTCCTTCGGCACAAGTAAATGTAGCCCTTGTTTCAGTGTCTGTGGCGTTCAGGGTGGGTGCAAAGAGATGAAGAAGAGCTAAGCTCTAGTGTCCCCAGATCCCTGCCCGCCACCACCGCCACTTGGGGGACCCCCTAGGATATTAGAGGAGGGGAGGAAGGCCAGATGGTGAGGCTGGGGTCAGAGGAGGCTGCCTGGGGGAGGAGGACCCCAGCACTGGACTGGCAGATGAATGGGGTTTGGCGAGGGGGACAAACGGGCCGGGAGGCCACGGCTGACCCTTCCCAGCCGGCAGGTTGCGGGGCAGGGAGAGAGGGCAGAGCGGAGCTGCTCTGAATGGGCCCCCCGGGGCGGGGCCAGCCCATCTCTGCATGTTGGGCCTTGACGCCGACCCCCAGATCTCCGTGCAGTTCTTCGTGTACCGGCATGCTGCCCCCTCGTCCGAGCGCCAGCCGCTCCTCCCTAGCTGAACAGGAACGGGGCAAGCCCGGGCTTGGGGTGGGGCAGTGCCCGGGGCCTCTCAACGCCCCCAGGAAGGGAGAAGTGCGCAGTGATGGTGCTCCTCGCCCTGGTCTAGGCCAGGGAGGCACCGGGGAGCCCAGAACTGCCAGCCGAACCGCCCCCCAGCACCCTCAAAGGCTCGTGAGCTGAAGCCCTGGCTGACCGCCTCTTCCAGGAAAACGGCCCCTGGCCCATCACCTCAACTTGGGACTTGTCCTCCCCAGGGCCGGAGGCCACTCTCCCTGGACCCTGGGGACCGGCTGCAGCGGACACTCACCTCAGAGGCCCTGAGCCCCGTTACCTACCTCACTGCCCGTCACCCACTTGGCACCTCCCATCCCCCAAGGAGGGGCCCAGGAGCAGTACTCCCAGGCGGCCTGTGGTGGTCTTCCTTCCCCAGATGCCAGGCTCTGGGGAACGGGGAGGGATGGGAGTCAGGCCCCAGGTGGGCCTGAGGGCTCAGAGTGTGGGAGATCTAGGCCAGAGGGGGCTGTGTCTGCTGGCCTGTCCCTGCCTAGCCTCCCGGGTCTCTGGGTTCTTCAACCTGTTTTCTTCGTGACGGCTCCATACCTGGTGGTAAGGACGCAGCAGCGAGAAAAGACCCTCCAACAGGGGGTCCCCGCTCTGTGGCGCTCAGCAAGAAGCAGGACGGTTAAGGTTCAGACCTTGGTTCTGCATCTCAGCTTCCCTGTGCCACACTTACCTCATCTGTGCAATGGGACAATAGTACCACCACTTCTCATGTCCTTCTAAGGAGTAAATAAAATGGTGTGGTTATGGAGGTTACCCCAAGTCTGGCGGCAGTAAAAGCTCCATGAAGGTTAGCTTTGGTCATTTTTTGATGGTGGAGGACAATCAGATTCCTCTGGAAATCGGGGAGACCTTCCAGGAGGAGGTGACATGGCAGACGGATGAACAGGAGATAACCCCAGGGAAGTAAGGGTGTTGCAGGCGGGAAGGGTGGAGAGGAGGGCAGGGCTTAGCCCGGAGCTCTAGCTCCTCTGCTCCAGCCTCGGTGTGTCTCCCAGACCCCATGCTGAGTCCACTTTCTCTTGGCCACAACCTTGCGGGGGGCGGGGGGGGGGGGGCTGGGGACAGAGCTCCCCTCTGGCCCCACACACCGCTCCCTGGCCTGCCCAGGTCCTAGGAGCCATCCAAGTGGGAGGCGCCAGGTGAGGCCGAAGGCTGGTAGGGAGGAGGCGGGCCTCAGCGTGAGCCTGTCTGTCAGCATCTTCCTTCTCCACCCTCAGGGGATGCCTGGCCCAGTCTGGTGCCACAAGTACTGCCAAAGGCAGCTCTTCTCTCCACCCTGGCCCACACTGTGCTGGGCACCTGGGGTGGACCAACTCTGGTCCTCACATTCAAGGAGGGGAGATGGTTGCCGGGCTGTGGAGGGAAGGACTGTGGCCAGAAGGTACAATCTGCTGGAGGAACGAGGCAATCGGGCAAGGCTTCCTGGAGGAGGGCCCTGGAGCGGTGGAGGGAACAGTGTGTGCAAAGGCCGGGGGTAGGAGTCAGGGCCGCCCCCTATGCGGGGCTGATGTGAAGACGGTCGTGGGGGCTGGGCCGGATGCCCAGGCTCAAGGCAGGTGGCTGGATTTGGCTGGATTTGGCAGGGGCGGGTGGAGAGAAGGAGGGAACTGGGGTCTGGGGTTCAGCTGGGCGCTGGGGCGAGGGGCCCCGTCACCTCAGCTCCATCCTGGATGGGTCTGCAGCTAATGTTTGCTGAGCACACGCTGTGTGGGGGGCCAGGCCGTGCCCTCTTGCTGCCCACAACCCCCTCGGAGGGAGGTGCGGTCATCGTGGCCATTTTCCAGATGGGAAAACAGGCTCGGAAGTGCTAAGCAGCGTGCCCGGGGCCTGGGGCCAGAAGCAGTTGCTTCTGCGTGAGGCCACTCACTGCAGACGCCGGCCCCCCAGCCCCCCGCCGCGGCCGTCAGAGGCCCCGCCCCTGGCCCCGCCCCTGGCTGGGGGTCCAGCCCCACCCTTGCCTGTGGGGGCGGCACCACCTTGCTGGGCTCAGGCCCCCTCCCCACTGTCCCGAGCAGCACCTCCCACGTCCACGTGCCAGCTGCTTCAGTGCCCTTTGCAGCCAGGGTCTGGCTCCACCCAGCGCTGTGCCGGGCTGGCGGCCCCCCAGCCAGAGGACCTGGGGGCTCAGCGTGAAGCCAGGTGCGGGCCTGGGCTCGAGCTGGGCGAGGAAGAGAGACAAGCTAGCCCGGCCCCTGCCCTGGGGGCGTGACATAATCCCTTCCTTCTGGGGAACACCCCGTCTGGTGGGGTGATGGCTCTTGCTTGCAGGCACCACCCAGTCTAACGAGAGCTCCGGCTCTCTCCTCCTCAGCGAGTCCGATGGTGGAGACATGGGCATGCCCCGTCTGTCGGAGGCCGTTGTGGTAGTGGACTTGCCAGGTGAAGGCTCATCAGCGTGTCCACCCACACGTGTCCACCCAGGGGACGCCCTGGGTTCCTCCCACAGTGGGCGGACCAGTCTGACCGTCGTTCAGTTCTACTGCCCAGACTGGGCTGTGCTCACTGGCCAGTGAGGTCCCTGAGGTGAAAGGTCCAGGGTGGACTGCCTTTCTCCCCTGGCTGCATGGCCTTCAGTCCCCGAAGCTAAGAAAAAGCAGGAATCTACAGTCCCCTCTCTTCACCCCTCCTCCTGCTGCCCTTGGCTCTCATCAGAGAGGAATGGTGGGGCCACAGGGCTCCCTGGAACAGAAGGGGCTGCATGTCCCAGCATCAACCTCATCAGTTAGCGTGAGTCCCATGGCAGGGAGTGGGGAGGAGCTAAAGAGCCCTGATGGCAGAAAGCGAAGAGAAACTAAAGAGCCGCTTGAGGGTGAAAGAGGAAAAAGCTGGCTTAAAACTCAACAATCTAAAAGCTAAGATCATGAAATCCGGCCCACGGCAAATAGTTGGGGAAACAATGGAAACAGCGAAAGACTTCATTTGGGCTCCAAATCACTCCAGATGGTGACTGCGGTCATGAAATTAAAAGGCTCTTGCTCCTTGGAAGAAAAGCTATGAGCAACCTAGACAGCATATTAAAAAGCAGAGACATTACTTTGCCAACAGTGTCAATCCAGTCAAAGCTATGGTTTTTCCAATAGTCATGTATGGATGTGAGAGTTGGACGATAAAGGTTGAGTGCTGAAGAATTGATGCTTTTGAACTCTTGGTGTTGGAGAAGACTCTTGAGAGTCCCTTGGACTGCAAGGAGATCAAACCAGTCAATCCTAAAAGAAATACTTATTGGAAGGACGGATGCTAAAGCTGAAGTTCCATTACTTTGGCCACCTGATTCAAAGAGCCAACTCATTGGAAAAGACCCTGGTGCTGGGAAAGATTGAGGGCAGGAGGAGAAGGGGACGACAGAGGATGAGATGGTTGGGTGGCATCACTGACTCGATGGACATGAGTTTGAGCAAACTCTAGGAGATGGTGATGGACAGGGAAGCCTGACATGCTGCAGTCCTTGGGGTCGCGAAGAGTTGGACACAACTGAGCGACTGAACAGCAAGGGAGTGGGGAATGCCTTGTGCTGTGATTAACTCAATCCAGAGGATAACTATGAATCTGTCCCCCAGCCCCGTGCCACCCTTGACACAGCCACCCACCAGAGGCTCTGCACCCAGCGCACGCGAGTGCTCAAGAGACTTGTTGGCATTTCCCTACCTCCACCAGACTGTATACCAGTATCCCTCATGACCGTCATGTCCCCAGGACAGGGGTGAACGAACGAGTGAGTGAAGTGAATGCCTGAAACACGATCCCTCAAGAAGCCCTCAAACGGAGAGGCATGTAGCCATCACACAACTGTTGGATTTGTACAGTTTGTTTATTCTATATATATTTAAATATTTAAATTTTATTTAAGTATCAAAGTGTTAGTCTCTCTGTTGTGTCTGACTCTTTGTGACCTCATCGACTATAGCCCACCAGGCTCCTCTGTCCGTGGAACTCTCCAGGCAAGGAGAGTGGGTTGCCATTCCTTTCTCCAGGGGGTCTTCCCGATCCAGGGATCAAACCCAGGTCTCATGCACTGCAGGCAAATTCTTTACTGAGCCACCAGGGAAGCTCCTTATCTAAGTATAATTGATTTAAAAATGTGTTAGTTTAAGGTGTACAGTAGAGTGATTCCATTAAACATACGGATTTCTACTCATTTTTTATGGCTATGCCAAGCAGCATGTGGGATCTTACTTCCCTGCGGCTAAGTCACTTCAGTCGTGTCCGACTCTGTGTGACCTGAGACAGCAGCCCACCAGGCTCCCCCGTCCCTGGGATTCTCCAGGCAAGAATACTGGAGTGGGTTGCCATTTCCTTCTCCAATGCATGAAAAAGTGAAAGTGAAGTGGCTCAGTTGTGTCCAACCCTTAGCGACCCCACGGACTGCCTGCGGCCTTCCAGGCTCCTCCGTCCATGGGATTTTCCAGGCAAGAGTACTGGAGTGGGGTGCCATTGCCTTCTCCACTGACCAGGGATCAAAATCGCGTCCCCTTGCAGATGTGTGGAGCCCTAAACACTGGATCGCTGGGGGAGTCCCTGCACACTGACCAGGGATCAAGATCGCATCCCCTTGCAGAGGATGTGTGGAGCCCTAAACACTGGATCGCTGGGGGAGTCCCTGCACACTGACCAGGGATCAAAATCGCGTCCCCTTGCAGAGGATGTGTGGAGTCCTAAACACTGGATCGCCAGGGAAGTCCCTGCACCTGAACACTAACTGGGTGAGCAGAATGTGAACTGTATCTCGGTAGAGCTGTCTGCGTAAATATCATGTCAGCTAGTTTTAAACCTCGAATGGCGAGTTCTGGGTTATGAAAATGAATCTTGCAGCATTGCGTCTCACACAGTTACTACAAAATAACCTGTGTCCAATGTGCCTGAGGAATGGGTGGTCAGGTGAGTGGAGGAAGTAAAGGGTTTCATTCATCAGACTTAGACGTACACACACATACACACGTACGCACAGACATGTACACGCACACACATACATGGTATCATTTAGTCACAAGGAAGGCAGAGAACGGTCATACGAGTGTGTTCACGAAGGAATATTTTATTATTTGAAGTCATATTTTAAATTACTTATTTTAAGAAAATAAGAGTAGGAAATTCAAACAAAATTGTTTAAAATACTGTCCCACATTTAAATATCTTTCAGAAAACTTTAAATTATGAGTTTATATAAAATACTATTTGTATTCTGAAATTCCTATCTTTTTAAAAAGCTAATTAGAGTTGAAGTGACAGGAATTATGTCCAAACTTTTTATAAGAACAAGAAAAATTTTCAACAATGAATTTTAAAAGAATATCAATAGACCACCTGTTTTGTGAACAGCTGAAAAGTGATTTGCAGAATCAGTAAGAAACCTCTCACGCAAAACACCTGTTGTGAAGTAGGAGTTTTGTCTTAAGTATCGACTTGACATGGTGTGATTAAGTATAATCTGGATTTCCTGCTGAAGGTTTTACAGGTTTTAGTTACACTGAGAAAAAATGGTGACACATTTTAATTTATAATATTGAACTTCTATAATTTTTTATCATATTTAATAATACTGTTTGGAATGAGACATACTGTCTTGTAATATTTTGCTATAGATACTTAAAATAACAAGCAACAATCACTGGTCAGAAGAAAAAGGTCCCCTCTCGGAGGCACCAGCCAGGGGAGTAGGTTGAGCGAGGGGGCCGGCTACCCTCTGCCTGTGCTGAGGGCTTAGAGCAAAGGCTGCCCCAGCCCCTCGGGGCCGCGGGGAGGGGGCGGCAGTGCAGAGGAGCCCAGAGCAGGTCCACAGGCCTGGGCTACCCTCCCGGTGGAATGGTCCCCTCAGGCCTGCCCTACAGCACAGCAGCTGCTTACTCCAGGATCTGAATGAATGAAGGTTTGAGGACAGAGTCTTGGAATCTGGGGCTCAGGAAGGGTTCCATCCGAGAGGCTGGCCTGTTAAGGTTGCAGCAAGAGGGGAGTGGAAGGGCCGTGCAGAAGGAATCCCCCGGTCATCGGCTGGAGCCCTCGTGCTTCTAGAGAAGACCATCACTGGTGCCAGGCGCACCAGGGCGACTCCGGTGGGGCTGAGATCAGAAGGCGGGCGAGATTGGAAGCCCCGGGCCCAGACCGGACTCCTGCTGCCCCTCCCTCGCCTCAGCGACCTCCCATCATCCGTCAAGTCCCAAGCAAGCACCTAGGGTGCCCCTGGAGGGGGGCATGCGATGCTGCCCCCGAGCCCCAGGAGTCTGCCACAGCAGGGGGACCAGGGAGCCCCCGACCCCCCACAGCCCGTGTACGGCTCCCCCAGCCTAGCGTCCCTCTGCAGAACGCTGGGGGCCTGCCGGCCACCACAACGCCCGCCCCCGTGCGAGCAGGGTCAGGACTGGCCGGGGGTGGCCCTCAGCCAGGGGCTCACCTGCTCTCCTGCCACTTGCTTCCGGCTGCCCCTCGCCGGGGACATCTGGTCTCTGAGCCCATGGTTCCTCATCACACCAGTCTGACTCAGAGCCTGAAAACAGCAGCGATGGCGCTTCCAGTGACGGCAGATTCTAGACTAGTAAGATCAGGCCTCTCATACGTCATAAGAGTTACAGCTTCTGGCCTTCAAGTGTTACTCCTGACCCCGGGGCTGAACACCTACTAACAGTGAACTTGCTTGTCTGAGCCAGGCGTTCTGCCCCGAGGAGCCGAGAGGATGTCAGCTTGGCAGCACACTTGGAGGGCTGTCCCTGGCCCCACCCGCCTTCACTTGTCCACCTCCCTCATCTTCTCCACCTGAAGGTCCTTGAAAGGCGCTGTGTCCAAGGGTCTCTCGTTCCCTGCCTCCATCTCAGCTGTGCTTTGCACTCAGAGATGCGCCCCCATCTGGGAACTTTCTCATCAGACTCAGTGGAGAGAAGCCAGGACTGGGTCCGGACGGGTCATGCCTGTGCCCAGGTCTGCCAAAGGGAAAGGGGATAGGGTCCTGACCACGCGACGGCCCTGGCTCTTCAGGACAGGCAGGGCGGGGTCTGTGCAGAGGCAGGCCCAGAGAAGCAGCTGGGGCCCTGCAGGGACACCCCCTCCCCTGCTCATCTGCTGTGTGGGCTCCACACTCCCTCCGCCCGACACCTGCCGTGTTCCCCTGTCCTTGCTTGGGGCCAACCGTCCAGCGGGGCAGCCAGAGAGTCACATGTCCTGGGAAAGCGGGGCAGGCGAGCAAGAACACAAGGCTAACTGCGTCCCAGTTTCTTTTTATTTATTTATTTTTGTTTTTTTTTCTTTCTTTTTTTTTTAAGTATGGAAGCTCAAGTATAAGATGTAGATTTTTTTTAAGCTTTACAAAAAAACAAAATAAAACAAAAACTCCTTTTGCATTCCATAAAAATTGACAGAAAAGCACCTGGCGAGAGGCCTGCAGGCCCCGCCCCCACCGCGGGCCGAGCCGGGGGCCACCTCTCCTTTCTCCCAGAGCTGTCCCCCGTCCCCCGCCGGCCCCCAGCCCCAAGCAACTCCCAAACACACGTGGAATCAGATTTCCAGTTTTTCTTCTATCTTTCACACACCACAGTTATTTCATAAAATTTTTTTGTTTTACATTTTTTACACCAATGTAACAAAAAGGTGGGAAGGGAGGGAGGCAGACAGACAGTGTATTTGTACGCCTATAAATGGGCGGTGGGGAGGCGGGGGTGGGGGGGGCGCGGACAGAAAACGCGGTCTCTATGGGAATACCGAGTCGTGACAGCGAAACGTGGTGGGGGAAGGAGGCCTCCGAGACCAGGGGTGTTTACCAGGTTTATTCTCGGGAGAGATGGCGCTGCGGTGGTGATGCGAGTTGTTGTGTGGCCTGTCGGGGAGGGAAGGGACGAGGCAGGGAGCAGGAAACGAGTGTCTAAGAAAGGAGCCTAACAGCGCACGGCGTCTCCGGTCAGTGGGGAGCAGAGGCTTTTAACACTGCTGCTTTCTCTTCAAAGCCTCCACCAGGTCGTTCTTAAGAGCTTCTTGTTTTGATTTGTCTGCAAAAGTCTGCACAGACCTGTGGGGTGGAGTGGGGGGGAAGAATCATCATGAGCAGGCAGAAGAGGAAAGGAAAAGGGGGTGAGAGCTGCCATGCGGTGCGTCCGGGGTCGGGGGGCTGGGCGCCCCTCCACCCACATCGCCTCTAGGAGTGGAGCTGCAAGCCGTGCGGGAAGGTCGGGGGGTGCGGGGGGGCCCAGAGCCGGAGGCTGGCCCCTCAGCACCTCACCGGGCCCTGCAGGGGAGGCCACGGCCCAGCCCTGCCCCAGGCTGGCTGTGACCTGGACTCCGGGCACACGTCACAACATGGGCCTGAACCACAAGCGGCTTCCGGGTCAACTCCTGGATTTGTGTGGAAACGTTCACGTGAGTGCACAGACACAGGAGTTAGACAAGGTGAGCAACAGCTAAGCTTTGTGGATGTTGTGTCATCTGTCGTTTATAAGTGATTCCCAAGCACACTTCACTCTCACAAGCATCACAGGAGTCCTAGCATTAGTCCCAATTTACAGATGAGGAAACTGAGGCTCTGAGAAATGCCGCTGGCAATGACTTTAGTGACCCTGGTCAAGGCTTCCCAATGTACAGGCTAACCAGGGGCTTGTTAAACTACGCACAGCTTTTATAGCAGCCTCAAGGCAGTGGAGAGCAAGGGCGGCAGGCTGCCTGGCAGGACCGCCGTGGAGCCACAGGAACCTCAAGCTTGACACACACTGGCCGTGAAGCCGCAGAGGAAGCAGAGACCAGACAATAACCCCTCAGCCAGTGCCAAACGGGGCGGAAGTACGATGAGGTACGACCAGGAGCACCCATATGGAATGCTGGCTACTGAGTCCTGGGAACACCATGGGAAGCGCCCCCAAGAAGGTAAAGAGGTGGCAGAGACAAGACTCTCAGAGAGTCTGTGTACAGCTAAAAAACCTCCCATGAGAAATGCTGACATTTTGGCTGATGCTGCGAAACACACGTTTCTGAGTGCTTGCTGTGCTCTGCGACAGCTCCCACAGCTCCCTGGCTGGAGTGTGTGCTGGCTCCTCTGGGAGAGGCACACCAGGCCTGGGCTGCACCCAGCACCCCCACCTCCCGACAAGGAGAAATGTCCAGAGGGAGGACCGGTAAGAGACAGAAGGTTAGGCCAGAGCAGCTGGAGGCGGGAGGGGAGAGCGCTTGTTCAGGGAAAGGCGCTCAGGAAGGTCACGGCCAAGCCACCAGGAACCAGTGTCTGCAGGAGGCTCTGTGTGTGTCCCAGACGGAAGTCGCCAGGCTGGGCAACAGGGGATGGGGGCGCGGGGGTCCCATATCCCCACAGGGCCTGGCCAAGGGGAGGGGTCCAGAAGATTCTAGACCCACCCTAGAAGTGGAGGGGCTGGGGAGAACTGCACTGTATGCAGCGCTTTTAAAGGCAGGGAGACGACCCAGGCCCGACGCCGGCGCACCCAGACCAGACGGCTGCAGCCACAGCAGGGCCGCCCCCGTGCAAGCCCCCCGAGCCTCTTCTGGGTTGGGAGCCCGTGTCCAGCTCCCGGGCCTGGGAGGAAGCCCCTACTCCCCGGCTCTGCGGCCCTGCTCAGCTCGGTTTCCCTCCTCCTCTCTGGGGGTGCTGCCGGCTTTTGCACATCTGTGTCCATCACATGCTCAACTCATGTTCTCGGGTGGTGACCACAAGCAAGACTTTCCCCTCTGTCAAGCGTAAGGCATTTAGGAGGATGGCTGCAGCTTATCGGGGGCGGAGGGCGATGCTGGTCCCGGCGGCTCCAGGGGCACCTGGTCTGGGGGCACCAGGCCTGGCTCAGACATTACAGCCCCGCTCTGGGCTTCCCTGGTGGCTCAGACATTAAAAATCTGCCTGCAACGTGGGACAGTTGGGTTCTATCCCTGGGTCGGGAAGATCCCCCGGAGGAGGGAATCCTTACCCACTCCGGTATTCTTGCCTGGAGAACTCCATGGACAGAAGAGCCTGACAGGCTACAATCCACGGGGTCGCAGAGTCAGAGACGCCCAGGCAACCGACAGAGGGCTCTTAAGAGACCCAGCTCCGTGTTCCATTCTTAGACTCAGGGCAGGACACCTCAGATCAGCTGACCCCAGGCAACTGCCCCCCGAAAAGGGATCTTTTTGAGCTTCTGGGGTCCTTGGTGGAAAAGGTGGCAAAGCTCCGGCTGCACACAGAGCAGACGGAGAGGCCGCCCCAGCCTCCGGCGAAGCGGGCAGCCTCTGGGAGCGGCGTGGGTGACCGTGACCCTGGCCCGCCGGCCTGCCCCACACGCGGCCCTGCCCGGCCTGCCAAGCACACACACCGCACACGTGATCCGGGCCCGTGTTACACAGGGCGAAGCCGGCAGTTACGGGCGGCTCCTGGCCGAGCGGACATGGGTTAGTGGTGTTTAAGGGGCTGGCAGGGTCTCAGCGGGCTGGTGAGTCCTGTTTAGTGGGGCGGCGCTCAGGCCTCTCAGGCAGGGTACCTGGAGTGGCTTAGTTATCGGGCTGGATGTGGATCTGGCGCTGCGTCAGCACTTGGGAAAGCTCCCTCTGCAACTGCAGGAACTTGGGGTTGTCGGGGATAACGTCAACAGATCTACAGAGAGCATGCAGAGTGAGGGCCGCGGAGGGGCCCCAGCGTGGAGGAAGCGGGGGCCGCCCCTGGGGCTCAGCCACTCGGGGCTGTGGACGTCAGGGCTGCGGGGCTCGGGGGAGGGCGGCTGTGGTTCTCGGGGGCCCGCCCAGCCCCCGCAGGCTCTCTGCAGTTCCCCCTGGTTTTCCAGCCATTGCCTGGATGGTGCAGGCCAACGGGCGTGTCTGGTGTGTCTGACGATGCAGGGGCCCCAGGCTAGGAAGCTCTGAGCAGAGAGGACTCCCCAGGCCCCGGGCTCAACAGCCGAAGGAGAGCAATGCTGCGTGGGGTGAGCAGGGGAGTAAAGCCCAGGGGCTAGACCAGGCTCCCCACAGACAGGGAATCAGAAAGGCGAGTCCAGAGCAGGTGCCACTCTTACAGCTGTTTGAGAGAGACACTAAACTGCCTCCTCTAGGCGGACTCAAACCAGGGCCACCGCAGGCCACTTCCTGCCACTGCCCGACCTAGAGGGGTCTGTTTACAGGGGGCCTGCAGGGCTGGGGGCCAAGGCCAGGGCACGAGCCCCTGGACTTGTGGGGTGGTGATGAGACTCAGACCCCATCCTCCCTGCCTCGGGGGCCCCACCCCAGCTCCTGGATGGGCAGGACAGCCCCAAGAGGAGTCCCTGCTCTAAGGTCACAGAGCTCGGGGTGGCAGAGGCTACCTGAGACCCCAGGCTGGGACTCCAAGGCCGGGGCTCTCTCTCCCACAGCCTCCACTGCCCTCCGTGACCGGGAGGACCCAGGGAGCCCCTGTGCCTCCCTCAGCCTTCGCTGAAGGACCATGGGAACAAGGCTTGGGGGCCTGGGGGTGGGGCCCTCTGCAGAAAGCAGCAGGCCGGAGCTCTCTCTGGGGGATGCTCCGCTGCCCGAAACCCGGCCAACTGGGGGCCGTGCAACCTGCTGCATCTTAGGGTCAGACCTGGGGGTTCTCAGGCCCCAGGGCCAGCAGCTACACGGAGAATCTTCAGGCAGGACTGGGCCCATGGGACCGAGAGGTGGCTGCAGGAAGGAGGGCACCACGGCCGTGAAGGCGGACGGTCCCCAGGAGACAAACGGAGAAGCTCGGCACGCACATCTACCCTGAGAACAAGTCCTGCGAGCGGGGCTTTAGCTCGAAAACCTGCATTACCGACCCTGTCAGGCGGGCACTTCGGCCCTTGTTTGCAGAGGAGACTGGCCCCAGGCAGTGGAGCTGTTGAGAGGTGACCTCGGACCCACAACCCCCATCTTCCGGGGCCCACAGCCTGTGTTCCTGGGTACGTTACCTCAGGCCGTTGACGATGTCCTTTGTCTTCCCGAAGTAGATCTCGTTCAGCGTACTTCTGATTTTATTCTCCATGTCCTGGAAGGGAGGTGGCTAGTCAGGGGCGCGGTCAGGAGGCGCCTGCCCCACTGGCACCCTGCAGTACCCCCGGCGGCCACACGGGGGTGCGCGGGAGCCCCCGGCCAGGGACTGGCCTGCCGTTCGTGCAGGAGACACCCCCAGCCCTCCCGTGGGCTCGGGGACAACTCTGCAGAGCAACCCCTTCTTCCAGGGGGCATGGGGAAGGGGGGGTGCCGAGGGCTGGCTGTGGAGGCCAGGCAGGGCTGAGGGCTTCCCGCGCTGAGTCCTCTGGGGGCAGCAGAGGAGGGGCCTTTGGCCCTGAGCCCGGCTCAGAAGGCATAGAAGACACCAGGCGGGGACCAGAAACGGGCGCCACGCTGCTGGAAGCTGGCGGGAAGCTGGCCGGGAGGCCCCAGGGGAGGCGGCCGCTCACCTCGACCAGGCGCCCGATGTTGGCTATGTGTGGAGAGCAGTCGCTCACGGTCTCATCCTTCTCCATCTGCAAGGGAACGGGAACACAGCTGAGTCAGAGCGCCGGGCGAGCGAGGCCACCAGGGCTGCACAGAACCTGCTGTCCTGGCCGTGGGAAGCCCGGCACGAGGATCATAGGCCTGTCTCCAGGGGCATCTCCAGCTCCGCAGCACAGCCTCCCCGGCTCCACGGCGGGAGGGCACTCGTGTGGCTTCGGGCCGTGATGTCACGGTGAGCCCCTAAGGTGCCTGCCAGTGGCGGCCGAGCCTGGCAGCTACAGAGGCAGGGGTAGGGGGGGCAAAAGCCCGGGTGTCAGGCAGGGGACCCCAGGCTCAGGCCGAAGGGGCGACTCGCCCAAAGTCACACCAGCGGGGAAGGCAGAGCCCGGGTCACTGCCATGCCCACTTCCCAGCCTGTGTTCCGTCTACTCCTGCTGAAGGCACGGCCCCTCCTGGGGAGTGCGTGGCTAGAAAAGGGTGTGCACCATCCTCCGCCTACAGCTACGAGAGCGCCGCAGGAGAGCCTCCGCCTACAGCTACGAGAGCGCTGCAGGAGAGCCTCCGCTTAGCCGTCTGGTGGCCGAGCTCTCGTCTCCCTCTGTGCCACGCCTGTCGAGGGAGCACTCATCCCAGTATTCTTCTTCTTCTCAACTAATTCTCTCAGAGGCCCTCTGCTATTTTCAAAATTGTCCAAACCAATGACTTTTTCGAACTTGTGTCTCTTCTGCAGGGATGAGGGGGGCTCTGGAGGAGGGGTGCCCCGCGAGTTGGTTCTGGCCCAGGGATGAGCCCTCTGAGGGCCGACAGGAAAGGGGAGAAGGCAACACGATACCACGACTCCCCGCACCTCCTCCCCATGTTTGGGGCTTATTCTCTCCACGATCACACATTCCTTCAGGGCAGAGGCACCTGTGACGCTCCCAGGCACCAAGCGGCCCACTAGGCGCACGATGCCATCCAACCCGACCGGCGCCGGACTGCAGTCACTGCTGCTGACGAAACAGACTCTGGAAGTGCCCAAGACAGGACAAGGAGACAGGAGCTGGATCAGGGAGGCCAGAGTGCAGGATGAATTCAGATCAGTGAAAGAGCAGAGCGGAGGGGGACGGCTAACCACCTTCAGAGCCGGAGGAACGGCAGGGCGGACGCCTGCAGTGGACGGCGGTCTGTGCAGAGGCTAAAGGCCTCCGTCCCCTCACCTGGTTAGACCTCTCTTACCGATGAATTTCAGGGTGACTTCTAGGGTGGGAAAGGTACAACAGACCCAGTTAAGAGGGAGACAGAGCTGGAAGCAGGTGGTGATAGCAGAGACACAGATCATTTAAAAAGATTAGGCTTCAGGGTCAGACAAATCTGACTCCGAGACACAGACCTCCCTGAAAAGCTAGAGCACGCTTCAGAGGTACCAGAACTCTGCAGAGGGTGGAGGCTGACCCCACTTTCATGACAGAAGGCAGACTGGAGTTGGAAGTTAAACACTGGCCTGACGCTGATCCAGGCCACAACTTTTGATGGGACCAGTAAAAAAAAAAAAAGCCATCTGCTGGCGCATTTTCAAATCAGATGCTCCAGAAGCCAGTGCGGGCTGGCTGTGGACATGACCTACCGTGAGAGTCTCCAGTTTCCGGCGGTGACGGGGATGCTGGGCTGAGGAACACAGGCTCCTCGAGAGCGCGTCCCTGCGGCAGCTTCCCACCCAGGATCCCGTGGCCCTGGCTGGACCACAGCCCGCCGGCTCCCCAGGGCCGCCCGCAGAATTCCTTGCCGTGCCCTGGGTCTGTCTGTCTGTGTGGGACCTAAGGGAAGGCGCACAGAGTTCGTGGGGTGGGCCACCGGCGTCAAGGGTGGAGGTGATGGATGGGTCGCTCCCAGACAGAGGCACAGGTCGGTGGCGTAGCACAGAGCTTCCGGGCCTCGGTCTGTCTGCCCCTCCTCAGGACCACCATGCACCCGAGGAAGCAGGCGGGCAGACATCAGAGAGCCTGTCCAGACGACAGCCCTGCTGGGCCTTCCACTGCAGCATGACTGCGTGCACCCGGGCGAATGCAGACCACATACTCCGGCTCAGACATTAACCTCACCGAGAGCAACATGGGGAGCAGGTCCAGCAGAGAGACCTGTGGGTTTTGGGTGATTTCCCTTGACAAGAATGCGAGAGGCCTGCTAGGATGGCGTCCATGCACCTTTCAGGGTCAAATGGAGCTGTTCCTGGTGCCCAGGTCAGGGGCTGCATGCCCACCCCCTTCCCTGATGGAGCTGCAGGGCCCCTCTCGGCCCGGCCCCATCGGCACGGCCGGGTGCAGTCTGGGTTTCAGAGAGCCCATGGACACGCTCTTCTGTGTCAAAGGTCTGCACGTCCCAAGCCCAAGAAATGGGAAAGCACGTGGGCGTTTCAGGCCAGGAGGAGGAGGACATGGGAGGTCATGGCCGCGCTCTGAAACCTGCTGCCTGGGAGGGTGGTCCAGCAATGCCCATCACTGCCGAGGACGGCGGAGCTGTCACAGTGCCTGCTCACACAGCCAGGAGCTCCGGGTCCCCAGAGGGGTCCCCGGAGGAATGGGCAGCCCTGTGTCATGACGCTACAAGCTGGGGAGCGGGGGAACCAGAGTGGAGTGACGGTCTGGAACCCAAGTCCTCGCCTTCCAAAGCCAGGACGCCAAGTCTCTGAGAGGGAAGACGCCTGGCTCTGAGCAGACTGCTCTGCGGAGGGCTGGCCAAGCCGCAGAGGGGGTGAGATACCAGCAGGACCGGCTGCTCTGCCCCGCCCGTGGGCCCTGAGCCCCCCAGGCACTCTAGCCAATGGTCCCGGGGAGACTTGATTTCGGAGATTCCAGGGGTCCCCACAAAGCAGGGGGTGTGCATGCTTGTGAACTTCACCACTTCAGGCATGAGAAGTGCCCCCGCTGGGCAGAGCTGCAGCGTCCGTGAGATGCGCTCGGCCCTGGCGGCTGGAGAGCACGTGTACTCGACAGGGGCCGGAACCCCGCCTGCCGGGGGAAGGACGGAGGCTGCCCACCCAATCCTGAAAGGTAATCTGGACACCAACACGCTGTCACCCAGGGTTCTCTCCTTCCCTGGGGAGGAGGCTCCTGTGCCTGGCCTGATGGCCGCTCAGAGCTGCTCTTCTGGGCAAGGAGAGGCCTGGGGCTCTGGCTCAAGTCAATTACGTCCTCCCACAAATCAGTTTCCCCAGCTCTGCACGGCCGGTGGATCCCTGGCACACCCAGGGAGGAATGGAGGCGGTGAGCTCAGTGAGAATCCCACCTTAAATGAGCACCAATCACCCAAAGCTGAGGCCAGGACCGGAGGCAAAGGGCTCAGGGCCATGGGGTCAGCAAAGCCCCATCGGGTGCTGGACAGCTTGGGCATCTTCTCTGCTTCAGAATCAGAGCTGTCTTCCAACAAAGGGAGAGGCTGGCACTGCCAGGCTCTCAGAAGTCAGAGACGTGAGCCTTCTCTGGGAGCAGACCAACTCTCCGGGAGGACCCAAGGGGCTGCGAAGCTCGAGGCCAGAAATCTGACCCCAAGGCAAAGACCCAGCAGGGCCCCGGGGAAGGGAAGAGGGTGGGCTGGGAGGGGGACAGGGGCCTGGCACACGGACGTGTTTCCATGGCCCCCCTGCTGACTGCCTCCACACCTGGTCAGGGTCAGCTCACTGGCAGTGCTGACCCACCAAAAACAAAGCTATTTTTGCAACGCGGATATTATTACAGCTCATAAAAGCGGCTGCCAGAGGAAAACATTTTTATGGGCTGTGGTCGCACAGATGTTCCACAAGGTGGTTCCAGCCGAGTCTGAAGTCAGAGCCCAGCCTGCCCACCCCCATCCGGTACCCCCGGCTCCCCTCCGCGGCCGGGAGAAGTGGAGGACACAGGCCTGTTTAGAAAGCAGGCTGTTTCCCTCAAAAGGGAAAACGTGAGCAGAGTGCCGAGCGGTGCTTCTCCGGGGCCCTGCAGGAAGCCAGCCTGGCAGGCGGCTCCCACTCTGCAGCCCCAGGGCCAGGCCTTGGCCCGGAAAGGCCTCCATCTCCTTGCTGCTGCCATGCTCGGGAGGAGCCAACACCCGCCCCGGGCCCAGAGTGGCACCGGGCTCCACAGGAACACAGTTCCTGGGATTCGCCTCAGGCCGGCTCCAGGTCAGCGTGGGGCTGGAGACCAGGGCCTGGCACACTGGCAAGCGGAAGATAGTGGTTGGACAGCCTCGCAGCAGAGCTTCCGTCCACCCAGTTCAGGAAAAATTTAATAGAGCCTAGCTTGCATGGTACATGGTACCAGCAGCAACGGCTACTATTTTATTTACCAGGCAGAACCTGCGCCTCAAGGTGGCTTTTATTTCTGCTCTAACAGTCTTTCCAAAGGGGCGTTATGGGCTCGCTGGTAAAAATGCTGAACTTCAGAGAAGGGAAGTGGTTTGTCCAGGTCACACAGCTGGAAGGAGAATGGGCTGGGATTGGGACGACGGCCTGGATGATTCCAAAACCTGTTTTCTTCCAGGAGACTTCTCCATTTGCGCAACCTCACCCATGCTCCTTACCGGAAAAATCAGACCACAATGCAGGGCTCAGACATTCCAAGCGGCTCCGTCCCTGCCCTGCCCTCCCTCAGGTCTCCACTCCACTCCTGCCGACTTTCCTGGTGAGGCACGGCACAGGGCGGCAGCCTCATGCTGGCCTGCCCCCTGGACCAAGCCGGGGCCGTTCCACCCCAGGTCACCAGACCTGCACGGGGGTGCCCCCAGAACCCACACCGTGAAGCCTCTCCACCCTGAACCCAGGAGCCTCAGAGAACAGGGAGCAGCTGCAGCTGGGCCTCCCCCAGAAGAACGCCCTCCCTGAACCACCCCCGGCCTGTCGCGGACCCGGCCTCCCCATATCTGCAGGGGAGGCCACGGGCCTCTGCCTGGCCCGAGCACAGTGCCCGGCCTGACTGCCCAGCAAGGGTCGAAGCGGGTTTCCCAGCCTGGAGCCCGCTGGAGCCTCACTGTGTGCAGACGCCGCACGGGGAGCAAGGGACCGGCCTCACCTCCCCGCCCCACGAGACGTTCCACCTTTGTTGTTAAATATTTAGAATCTGAGGGAAAAAAAAAATCAAACGCACACCTGCAGGGCCCGGCCCGTGGGTTTCCTTCCAGAGACCCGCGGTCCCGCCTTTCCCACGTCCCTCTGACACACAGCAGTGACCTCGCGGCACGGCGTCCTCGCGGGCGTGCTGGTGCTCGGCCGGCGGCCTTCCCGCTGGGGCCCGGGCGCCAGCGTCCGCCCTCGCCCCGACAAGGTCGGGCTGTGAGAGCCCCTGTGAGGACCACCCCCACTTGCCTCCCATGGCCCCACGGCCGCAGGGACTTGCCAAAACGCCGTGTCCGCTCTGTCCTCCAGGGATGTGTGGCCCTAAGGGACGCCCTTCGGTGAGGGGGAAACAAAGGCGGGGCTGCAGGCGGCGGGGGAAGGCGCTGTTGTCTGAGCATCCCCACTGCTGGTGGGTCAGCCAGGCGGGCACGCTCACCGAGAGGGAAAGACAGTCAGTGCAAGCGGCTCGTACTGTTCACACCGAGCAAGGAGGGCACGGAGGCAAAGCCCGAGGAGCCAAGGAAAGGGGCCCTCGGGGACAGGGGGGCGGCAAATGCCACCAAGCCCGAGCTGGGGCCAGGCACCAGGAGACTTAGACCCTCATCTCCCAGCAAAGGGGCCCAGGCTCGATCCCCAGTCAGGGAACCAGACTCCATACGCCACAGCTACAGATCGCCCATCCACTGCTAAGACCTGGCCTGGCCTGTCACTCAAGACAGGCGAGGGAAGCGGGAATGCTGGGGACCCTGGGGTCACCCCAGGAAGGTCAGCCCAGGCCGGTGTGGCTGTGGCGTGGCCAGGATGTGCTGGGAGACCTCGAACCTGCTGGCGGCTCCTGACCCCTGGGGCCAGGGCGGCGGGGGCTCAGCACCGAGGCCCCGGGGAGACGGGGCCCTCCCTCCGCACACCCAAGGTCAGCAACTGCAGCCTCACGGAGGTACTCATGCCAAGAAAGAGCCCTCTGAACCCAGGGCACACACCTTGGGGGGGTCACCCCAAGATTCTCTAATCCACCCCTCCTCTCCTCCTCCTGCCTCTGCCCTTCCTCGTATTTCCTGCCGTGAGGCCCCTTCACTGACCCACTGGCCACAGGCCAGATGTCCTGGCCCCTGGGGCTGCCCTGCTGGGTCCTGGCCACCCCTCTCCTGGGCAGGTCTAGCGGCCCCTCCTGACAACCTGGCCTCCACACCATGCACAGAGCCATCTCTTCAAGATACACATCTGATCGGTCGACTACTTAAAAATCTTAAAGCCCTCCTCACTGCTTCTGGCGGTGAAGGCGTCTCCTGTGGTCAACCTGGTTCCTACAAGAGACATCCAAAGGGCAGCACAGCTGAGCACGGCCCAGGGAGGCCTGGCCCCTCCACGGGCCTCTGCAGGTGTGGCCCACTCGCCCACGGCTGCGGCCCACCGAAGAGTCCCCGGGCGCCCACGGGGCAGCGTCCCGCCTACACTGAGCCGACTGCTCAATGCACGTGTGTGCAAATGCTTACTGAGCATCTCATGAATAGCAGGCACAGGGGACAGGTTAAGACCAGAAGATGCGTGTGGCAGAATGCAGCCTTTTCCCATTTTCCTAAGGGACAAATCTGGGCTCACGTCCCAGCTCTGCCCGCCGCTTCGTTAAGTCACCACGGGGCAAGCTACTGAAGAGCCGGAACCCCAGTTTCCTCACCTGCTAAGTGATGCTATGCTGTCCACAACCCGACCCACGGAGACAGCCCACGCCACCCCACGTGTCCACCCTATCGCTGATCCGCTCAGCTTTCCTGGAACCCCCTGGCTTCCCATCCAAGAGAACCAGAGGCGTTTCCCCCAAGGTTCACCTGGGACAAACAGCTAAACCCACAACTCTCATTTCCCCGTTTGCGCAGAAACTACGCGTCATTAACTTAGATTTAATCTGTCACCCTCGTGGCCTCCCGGGCCCGCCTCCCGCAGTTACTTATATTGGAAACCAGCCCCAGCTTTAACGTGCCTCGGATGACTTATGTGACTGGCCGCGAGGATGATGACAGAAGCCCGAGTTTCCTCATTAGAGCCGAGAGCACAAGGCAATCCACACAGGCCCGCAGCCCGGCCCAGCGTGCTGAGGACAGCCTCTCATCGGGCCGGCGTTTGGCTTGGCAGCAGGCGCCATGCACGGCAAGCCGGAACCAGGCCCTGGCCGTGGGCTGACAGCTCTGATTTAAACTATTAGGAAGGCTGGGGATTAAATATTTGTCCAGGTCACTGTAAACTGGGTGGAATTATAAACAGTTCAGAGCGGTAAGTGATGCAGGAAGCCGTCTCCGGATACGGATTTAGGATTTTCCAGCACTCCTCGGGTGGCGGGGTGGCGGGGTGGGGGTAGACAGCTGCCTGGGGGTCCCACTGCCCTGCCTCATCAGTGCATCCTGGAAAACAAGGGTCTGTTTCCTTGCGGAAGGATGGGCTCTGCCCAGCAAGCACTCGCCTTGGTCCTGGGAGGGTTTGGAGACAGCCCTGCCCTGAGGCCAGAGAAGGGGACCCCTGAGACCCCCTGTGGCTCCAGGCAGGTTCTCTGTGGGTGCCTGAGGCTCCGACCCTCAGTGCAGGCACGCGCCTTGCACTGCTTGTGTTCAAGAGCATGGAGACGCCCCTGTGACTGCAGCACAAGCGCAGGTGAGAGTCACCAAGGCGACTCCTGGAAAGGACTCTGACGCTGGGAGGGACTGGGGGCGGGAGGAGGAGGGGACGACTGAGGGTGAGATGGCCGGATGGCGTCACCGACTCGATGGGCCTGAGTCTCAGTGAACTCCCGGAGTTGGTGATGGACAGGGAGGCCTGGCGTGCTGCGATTCATGGGGTGGCAAAGAGTCGGACAAGACTCAGCGACTGAACTGAACTGGAGGTGAAGAGTGACGGGACATATGTATACCTATGGCTGATTCATGGTGAGGTATGGAAGAAACCTGGAGAAGGAACTGGCAGCCCGCTCCAGCATTCTTGCCTGGACAATCCCATGGACAGAGGAGCCTGGCGGCCTACAGTTCAAGGGGTTGTAAACCGTTGGACACGACTGAGCAACTAACACAGAAACGCATGGAAAAAACCACTGCAATGTTGTTAGGTAATTATCCTCTAATTTAAAATATACTCAATAAGTTAAAAAAACAAAAGTTACTAAGGGATGTTCCTGGTGGCACAGAGCACAAGGATCCGCCTGCCAGTGTAGGCTGCACAGGCTCTATCCCTGGCCCGGGAAGGTTCCACGCGCCTCTGAGCTACTAAGCCCGCGGGCTGCAATGACTAGAGCCAGGGTGCCCAGAACGCAGGCCCCACAGGGAGAGGGGCCAGCGCGTGAGACGCCCGTGCACCCCAGAGCAGGCGCCCCAGCTCGCTGCAGCTAGAAAAAGCCCGTGCGCAGCGACGAAGCCCCCAGCTTCATCGGCGAGCCAACCAAGCTCCCAACTGATAATTTCTGCCACGTTAAAAAACATTCAATGGCTATTAAAAGTATAATTATTTTACTGAAGAAAAAAAATCTTGATATTAAAAGGGATCCTCATGGAGTTCCAGGCTGAAGACGTGAACAGATGGTCTCAGGGCTGCTGCAGGGCTGCCAGCCCGGCTTCCCCAAGGCCTGCGCATCCTCTCCTGTTACACAGCGGCACCACCGGCCTGGGACAAAGGGCTCCCCAAGGGATGGCCTGTTACGAGTCCTAAACATGGACTCTTAAGCAAGGGTCTTGAACTTGCTTAGAAGCTTAAGGTAGCACATGAAGTGGGAACTGGAGGCTGCCCTAGGGGACGGGCACCTCGTGGCCCAAGCTCCCGGTTCACCCAACACACGCCTGGAAGGGATGTCTTGGAGACGAGCTGCTCATGATAACCTGAGCCAGAGACAGGTGAGAGAAAGGCACAGCAGCGGTGACGCTGTGACAGGAAGGAACACACACTTGCTCATTCGGACGGCCCAAACCCATTCCTCAGGTGCCTCTGGCCTTCATCCACGGCGCCTGGCTCACAGGTCCCGAAACCCCTGGAGTTTCCTGAGTGAGAGCAGCAACAGCAGCATCTCTTACGATATTCGGGCTCATCTGCAGTTCCTGACATCAGTCGCTTCGGGGACATAGAGGGCAAACAAGTGCCCTGTCACTCACAACAAGCTCTTTCCACCATGACTGGTTTCTGTGAACATGGCGAGTTTTGGAAATCACTTCAGGATGGGGCCTGGTCACCAGAGGCACCAATCACAAATGGAGGGGTGGGACTTTTAGTCCCTCTCCTGGTTTCCAGGCCGTCGGGGGAGAAGGGCTGGAGGTCAAATCAATCACCCATGAGTTAATCAATCACGCCTCTGTCAGGAAGCCTGTGTGTGTGTGTTAGTTGCTCAGTCGTCTCACACTCTTTGTGACACCGTGGACTGTAGCCCTCAGGCTCCTCTGTCCGTGGAAGCCTCCTGGCAAGAATACTGGCGTGGATTGAACCCTGGTCTCCCAGGGTTCTGCATTGCAGGCAGATTCTTTACCATCTGAGCCACCAGGGAAGCACAAGGAAGTCTCCGTGAAACCCCACAAAAGATGGGAATCAGAGGGCTTCCAGGCCGAGAAACCAACTGGCTTCCAGGTGCCACCATGCAGGGCCCCAAAACTCCACCAGGACAGCAGGCCTTGCTTGAGACCTCACCCTGTGGATCTCTTCATCTGGCTGTTGATCTGAAATGTTTAAACGTCTGCTGCAATAAACTGCAGGCTAATGAGTAAGTGGGTTTCTCTGGGCTCGGCGAGCAGCTATAGTAAATCAGAGGGCCCCAAGGAAGGGTCGTGGGAGCCTCTGATGGGTAGTCTGTAGCTCAGAAGCACAGGTGACAACCTGGACCCGCCACTAGAGTCTGAAGGTGTGTCTCGGGGGGCGGGCAGGCGGCCGTTTGGGACTGAGCCCGGGACTGCGCAGCCTGGCGCTGTCTCCAGGTAGAGTGACGCGTAGGACACTCTCCTGGGGTCGCACAGTGGTTGTTGGTGGCATGGGGTATCACCCCCACCCCTGCCAAGATGGCACTGGGTGTGGAACCCAGAAAAGTAGCGTCTGTCAAATGTTAATGGGCACGTAAATTACTTGGAGACTTTTATGAAACTGGGGTCTCAATTTGGTAGGTCAGGGCGGGGCCCTCGCTCTCTGGATCTGTGACCAGCTCTGCGGTCTGCGGCGCTGATGCAGGGCCCTCCTGCACTGGGCTGCGGGCAGAAAGGTGCCACTGAGCTGCAGAGGACGAGCCTCTCGGTGAGCCCGCCTGCCCCGCCAGGCTTGCAGGACCACAGCGACAGGAAACAGAGCAAAGCAAGGCTTCTCGCAACATCAAAGGAGCCTGAGGTGCAGAGACGCGCTGAGTCCTGAGGATGAGGAGGGTGAGGCCAAGCCTGCAGCCACCTGGTCCCAGCACGGCAGGGAGCTGGCTGGGAAAAGGCAGGCAGCATTCAGCCACAGGTAGCTCAAACAGCATTTATTTGGAAATGTGAAGTCTGCTTAGGTGGTGAATGAGAACCGAACCAGCTCACCCTAAAGACCAGCACCCCACAACTTCCTCTACGGAAGTCTCTGACAGCCATCCAGGAGAGCTCTGATCTTGGCTGCAAATGACTACAAAGACAGACGCATTCATCTGAGTTAACGTGTGGGAACAAAGCCAGAAGGAACAACGAACCCAGGGATGATGGGAACCGAGACTCAACGTATCTGTCATGGGCAGAAGGGACAGAGCCCAGAACGCGGGTCCACAGGAAAAACCTCGTTTTAAGCAAGATCAACCACACAGAAACAGAATGGGAAATCCCTGGACCATCAATAGTTCATGGGAAAGAGGGGGGGGCAGGGGCCCCCGCCAAGCAGCAGGGGACCCACCCTGGAGAGCAGGTTCTCTCCTGATGCCACTTCCTGAGGAGGCTGACGTGAAGGAAGAGGGTGGCACAGGGCATCCAGTCGGGTTGGGAGATGCCCTCTGAACTCCTCCAACGTGCAGACGCTGTGCCTCACGCAGGCTGTGGTCTGCTTTAGCCAGACGTGCTCATTTTTTTTCTGAATGAGATGAACAGACACTCTGGGTCTGGAGAGTGCCCTGTTTGGGTGCAGAGTGGAGGATGCTGCTGACTGTCATTCCCTCGTGACCCTGTGTCCCTGGGGCACTGCTGGGGGTGGGGTGGCTGGAGCGGAGCAGAGAGCAGACGTGACCACCAGGCAGCTGCCGGGGGATGCTGGTAACTGGCTCCGAGACTGAAGCAGGCTCTCCTCCTCCTTCTGAAGCCCTGCAGCTTCCAGCTCAGCCGCTTTTCTCCTTCTGGGGACTCTGACGGCCACCCCCCAGCGGCCTGGTGCTCAGAGCCCCTGGCCGCCATCACTGCTCACGCTGCCCACACCAACCCCCCCAAAACTATGAAAAGCTGCCCGATTTCACTTCAGGAAACTGACACCCCCTGTTCGTCTAACTCCACCCACAGGTAGTCACGTGACCCCGGCCCCCGGAAGTGATTCTGTTCTGGACCAGCAGCCCGAGCCAGCAGGGAGACGCTCTCCCCCAGGACGGCCAGAGGTCGCCAGGCGCCCCCACGCAGAGGTTCGGGGTCCCGCTCACATCACGTGTGTCTTAGACCTCGCTGGGCTGGACGACAACGGGACTGCACAAGTAGTGAGCTGACTTGTTTCTGGTTTTGCCTAAGCTGGTTTTTACTTCTGCCACCTGTGGGCAGAAGTCACAATTAAGAAATGAATCCATTCGAAAATGTAACCAGCAGCATGTCCCAAACATCACAGGAGCATCTTACCATAAATACCTTGACCCAAGGGGAAAAAATCTCCCGTGACTGAGTCTCAGCAATCAGCCACAGGCCTGCGGGGGACCCAATTAGTCACAGAGGCCGCCCCTGGACCCCGTGGGACGGCTGCCCACGCATCCCACGCGGCCAGCGCTGGGGCCGGCCTGGGCACTGCCCCTCACTCTACCTGTCTGGTGAGGCTGCCTCCGAGGTTCATGGTGCCGGAGCCGGACTTGTTGGTTTGCAGCCAGAGCATCACTGTGGAGGTCAGCTTGTAATGGGCGGTGCGACCGCTGGACTTCTCCTGCAGGACGAGACAGAGAGCAGAGCCTCGCGTGTGACCCTGAGCTGAGCCCCAAGGGGCCCCTGAATTCAGGCCATTCGAGCCTTCCCTTCCTAAGACCTCACCGTGACGTGACCTTCTAAAAATCCCAGACGGCTTTTAAATTTAGGGCTGACTCTGCAATCATGTGTACCCCAGTCCTCCGGGGATCTTTTTCATCCGCGACGACTGCACTCCCGACTTGCCTCTGTCCACGTGGCCATGGGCACTTGCAGGAAGCAGCAGGTTCACACACCACAGCATCCCCCCATCACTCAGCGTCCCCAGGGCAGCCGCGCGGGAGCCTCACCTGCACTTCCACCACGTGGATGGAGTCCCAGCAGCCTTTGATCTTCTTTGAGCCATCTCCAGCCTTCTTTATGAGGATCACTCCAGCAAAACCATGATCCAGATCCCAGAGGTAGACAGACGAGACACCACCTTCAAAATACCTGCAGGAAACAGGCCCACATCCTGTTAAATGTTAAGCCCATCAAACTGCAGATCACCGCCCCAGGTCCCGGAGGGGGCGCGATGGCCCAGAGTCGTCTGGACGTCTGTCTGGGCTTACAGGCCCTCCCTATGGGGGCGCCATGGGTGGTTTGCGGCTGGGTCCTGCGCATCTGCTGGGCAGGGGAGAGGGTGCTGCGCCCTCTGGGGCCGGGGAGCGGGTCACAGAGCGAGGAGTCCTCAGCTGACTCTGAGCTTGAGCTTCCCCCGACGCTAGCTCTGCGACCTCTGCCAAGCTGGCTCAACGTCTCCAGGCTTCATATCACTTTCAGAGGAAGGATCCGCTAACATATGTGACGTGTAACAGACACTCAACGGGGCTCATTACCATTGAGTCATCGTTACAGTCTGATATTCCTATCTTTGGGGATGGTTACTTTACAGGTGAAAGAGGGAAAAAAAAAATACCCACAGCAACAATGGCCCAGACTCCTCCCACTGAGAGCAGATAGGGCTCTCCTCCCCTCCGGGATGCTCCAGGGCCTGCACACCCCTGGGGTCTATGGGTCTTTCAGAGCACCGGCTGCGACAATGAGGCGGGAACTCAGCCTCCTCTGCAGGTCTGCCCCAATACTGAATCAGCGCTCCTGCTGCTGCTGCTGCTGAGTCGCTTCAGTCGTGTCCAACTCTGTGCGACCTCAGAGAAGGCAGCCCACCAGGCTCCCCCGTCCCTGGGATTCTCCAGGCAAGAACACTGGAGTGGGTTGCCATTGCCTTCTCCAATGCATGAAAGTGAAAAGTGAAAGTGAAGTCAATCAGTCGTGTCCAACCCTTAGCGACCCCATGGACTGCAGCGCACCAGGCTCCTCCGTCCATGGGGTTTTCTAGGCAAGAGCACTGGAGTGGGGTGCCACTGCCTTCTCCGATCAGAGCTCCTAATTCAGCTCAAATGCAAGAGGCTAAGAAAAGGCCAGAAGAGCCAAGAAAATCAGGAAAGGATCCCAAGTCCAAGGGCACAAGGCAGCGGCTGTGCGAGCAAGTCTGAGGGACGTGGGACGCAAAGGCTGCGAGCAGCGCCTCCCAACTAAGACCCGGGAAGAGCTCAGCTCTGGCGGCTCACGCATCCTCTCCCGGGAAGTCTGCGGCCTCTCTGACCCCAATTAACCCCGTGTGGATGGTTTGGCAGGCACGTTCCAGGTCTCTCCAGCAGGGCCTGGGCCATGCACGGCCTCAGACGCAACAGCAGGGCAGGTGCCGAAACACGTGGGCGGGGCGTCAGGCGGACGGGGGTCCCCATCCCGGCCCGCCAGTCACCAGCTGTGCCGTGCGCCTACCCATCCAAGGACGACTCATCCACAGCAACGGCCTCGGTCTCCTTATGACACAGGTACACTGTCTACTCTACAGGACTGTTCAGAGATAAAAACAACATGCGAGGACTTCCCCGGTGGTCCCGTGAGTGAGAACCCACCTGCCAACACAGGAGACACGGGTTCAATGCCTGGTCCAGGAAGATGACCTGGCTCCTCCCACGAGCCGCAGGGGAACTAAGCCCGAGCACCCCAACTACCAAGCCCACGGGCCCTGGGGCCTGTGGGCCGGAGCAGCCACTGCAGTGAAAAGCAGCACACCAGAGAGAAGCCCTCGTGCGCTGCAGCTAGAGAAAGCCCAGGGGCAGCAACAAGACCCAGCGTGGCCAAAAATAAACACTTAACAGAAGGAGACACCCGACCGAAGACTATCCTAACAACAAGAAAAGCGAGCATCTCTGTGAATCACGCCTCGATGACTGTGTCACACGACCATATAAACGGTAAACAGTGCTCTTTAAAGAATGCGTGTGATCGGTGTGCAAGAACTCTCTGTATTCTTGCTTGGAAAACTGCTATAAATCTGCAACTCTTTCAGACTAAAAGGTTTTGCACAAAGGCCCCAGCGTGCGATCCACGCCAGGCTGAGACCAGGAGACCAGCGGGCGGAAGAGGCAGGCGCCCCATGCTGCTGAGCTGCAGGCCCCAGGGTGGCTGGGTTCCGCCCCCCCGCCCCACTGCTTGGGCCCAGCGCAGCCCCCTGGGCTGGGTGCCCGTGACTCCACACTTGGTCTGCTCCCAGAGCCCGCCCTGCCAGGGCCCCTCAGGCAGGCTGCCCCCGCCGCTCATCCTGTGCTACCCACGCATGTAACTGTCAGCTGAGACTCACGGCTTCGTGTCCCCTGGAGAGACGACCGTGAGGAGGGGACTGACGGCAGGAGGACGTTTGGGGTGCCAGCCCCGAGGCTGAATGTCAGTCAGAAGACCGAGGCTGGGGCGGACTCCGGCTCCAGGCCAGGGCAGCAGTGCGGGGAAAGCTGGAGAGAAGGAAGAGAGCTGCCTGGGGGGAAACTGGCCGGCGCCGGGCACTCAGGGACCCCTCTCAGGACGGCTCTCTCCCTTGTTCTAGATCTCTCTCTCAACCCAGAGAGGGTCAGGCTTCTGGCTCAGAGCCCGAGATGCCTCCTCCGCCCACAGGGCCACCTGGATCCGGCCGGCCTGCAGTGGGCTGGGTGCACGCAGGGTCCCCCCGGATTGCCCCTGGGCCCTCATGCAGGCGAGCAGAAGGCATGTCTTTCCAGGGCCCTGCCCGCTCGCTCTCCTGGGTTTTACCCCCTCCCCCCACCACATCCACCAGGAAGCAGAGCAGCGCCACTGGGCAGGAGTGGGCAGCCCACAGCAGACCTGCCGACACCCGTCCTGGCAGGACAGGCGGCTGGCTTCCAACGCATGGTTTTCCCTTCTTGTCTGCATGTTGGGAGAGCAGCCCCACATCAAAAGGGAAAAAAATGACACCTTTTAAAATGCGGCTTTTCTGGCGCATAGCCTCTGGCCTCACCTGACCCCCAGACCAGAGTGCTGTTCTCCGTGCTGGGGCTCGGGGCAGGGCAGGGCAGGGCAGGGCAGGGCAGGCCATGCTGGGCGGGAGCCGGCTGAGGGCCTGGCAGATTGATAGCCCTCGCCCACATCACCCAGCGAGCGGTTCAGAAGCACCAGGCAGTCTGTGGTCGGGGCAGTCTGTGGTCGAGCCCTCAGTCCCCTCCCTGGGATCCCTGTTTTCTTCCAGCGGAGTTTGACAAGGAAGGTGGAACCGGCCACTCCTACTCCCGGCTCCCCCTGGGGGCGGCGTCTCCACTGCCCCGTGGGCCACCCTGGCCAGGGCCCTTTATGTTCACGACTTGGGGACAAAGGAGGGCAGGGCAAGCTTGAGTCTGGTCTCATGGGGGTTACTATTCTTTCCTCCAAATTAAAAAAAATAATCGTTACAACATTGTTCTATGAAAGAGAAATTTAACATCTAGCCCCTAACACCATAAATCAATGTTTCCCATAAACCTCATTTATCCAAACCCCCCTCCAGTCTACGTTCAGACGCTTGCTTGCATGTAACTGGAAGCACAGCAAGGGGACTGGGCTGGGCATGGCTTCTCCCCACTCGGCGGGAGTCGCGTACCTTCGGGGGCCACGTGACCGCCAGAACTGGTTTTAACAGCGGGGATGGTACTCTGGTGGGGGGTGTCCGAATTTACAGTCCATCTGACTTTTGATAAAGCAATGATGGCAGCTGCACCCCAGGGGGCACGGTTCCTCCTGCGCTCAAGCTCGTACTCGCACTCCACTCCGCCTACAGGGGCCTCCGGGGACTTGCGTGGCTGCAAGTCTTGACCTGACGCTCGAAGGCAGAAGGCGCAGGGATGAAAGAGCAGGCAGGGCTGGCTCAGCACCGCCCAGAACGGCGGCCACTGGGGGAAGGTGCCTGCGGGGCACAGATAGCCCGCGCCCCACAGTTTATGGCCCAGCTCTGAGCGTGAAGCATTAATTAAAGAAGGGACCTCAACAGGTTTTTGGAAACTTATTCCTACCTACCTTACTTTGATCATAATGACATGAAACGGGGGAGAAAAAAAATAATTTTTATGTGGCTCACATTTATGAGTTTTTACATAAAGGCTTTTGTGGGTACTTTAAGAATGTGCTAAAATGTTGTCTGAAACCACATAAAGCCATCTGAGGAGCCGCCCGCCAGAACTAACAGCGCGCGCATGGAAGCACTTTAACCGGCCTTTGTATATTTAATGAGTCAGACAGTATTAATACTGTTTAAATGCTAGCATGCCATCTCAACAAGGGGGCTCGGCCATCGCAGGGGACGTGAATGGGGTTCGCCCGGCAGTCTGTGCTCTGACCTGGCTCCGTCGGGGACACTGGGGACCCTGTCACCGGAGAGGGTGGACAGGCCTAGGATCGCAGCCCCAGCCCCGCTGAGCTGGGCTCAAGGGAACTGGTCCCCAGTCAAGTGGGCCACCTGGGGAGCATTGTTAAAATGCGGACGCCCCAAACTGAACCCCTTGGGCATCTCTCAGGCCTTCAGGGAACGAGGGCTGAAACCCACACATGTGGTAAGGCTCAGTCAGTCGGCGGGGACACAGTGAAGAAGCTGCCGTGGAAAGATGGGCCAGGAAACCCTGGGCCATTCAGATCCCAGGATCATCAGGAGTAGGGGATGGGAGAGCAGCCCAGACCGGCCCAGTAATGAGAGGAAAACGCAGTTTTGCAGTCCACTTGAGAGGGAGCTCCGTCAACCATGGTCTCCCAGTCTTGGTGGCTTTCAAGACCGCCCCAGCAAAGATGAACGTTTCTTAAGGCAAACGTAGCTATGCAGAGCTCAGACAGCAGGGACTACGGTCAGGGGGCACTTGGGCTAGCTCTGTAAGTCCCACCGTCTGAAAAACACCATGCTGACTACAACCAGGTTTTATAAACTTCAAAAAGGCCGAGACCCCAGGAGCCGGGAGTCATGGGCAAGCGCCCGGGTGGCGGGCCACTGACCTGCACAGCCAGTCGCGGTGGCGCGCCTTGGAGGGTGGCCTCTTTATCAGTGAGCCCCTGCACCCGGGTCAGTGAAGCGCCCCGGGCGTCCGTGACTCCGTTCTCCCCAGAGAGCCATTCCTCCCCCTGAAATGCCCTCCTCCACTGGGCCAGAGTCAGGGTCACACATTCAGATTCTATGACCGAAAGTCTCCAACCTCAGGACCTCTGGGGAGGAGAAGAGGAAAAGGGAAAAATGTAATACTTCACTCTCAAAATGATCTACTTCACCAAAGAAAGGAATAAGAAACAACCACCTATTCTGGCTCCCTGAGCTTTATGGGGTGTTTGAGGCTGAGGTGTGCATGGAGACGGGGATGGAAACTCGGCTCAGGAATCTGGGCTGTGACCCGCCTTGGCCAACATGGGGCCGCGCGTGTAACAGGAAAGGCAGGGCCAGACGGGCTTCGAGGCTGGCCTCCCTCCCTCCCGTCAAATCGCCTCCTGGGAGCCAGGCTGGACTCAGCTCTAACGCTGAGGCCCCAGCAAGTGACGACCACATGCCATGACCCGCACGCAAGAGCCATGGCCGGCACAGCTCTGCGGGCACAGGCCCTTCGCGGCTTCACTCCAACGTGCGGGCCTTCAGCCGGGAGCGGGCGAGGCTGTGGGTCTCTGGCAGGGCGATGACCAACCCCCACCCCGGAGGCGGAGGACGCGGGTCACCCCCAGACCCAGACTGGTCAAGGGGAGGAGCCAGCACTAGGCCCCGCCCCCAGGTGCTGGGCTGAGTGCTGCACAAGCAGGCTTCCTTAAGGAAAGCCGGGAGGAACACGAGGGGGACGCGTGGAGTGCCCCTGGGGTGCGCTCATTCCGGCCCTGACGGTGCTCCAGGACCTGGAGGCTGCGGAGGGGCTGGTGTGAGGGCGGCTCCGAGAGCCGCGGTGCAGCCTCCTGACCCCTTGTCACGCGCACTGGCTCACACACCTCCAGGGATGGTCGGTTCTGCCAGGGTTTCCAGAACCCCTGCCCGCGGCCTCGGGACAGGTATGTGGCAGGAACGCCTGCAGCACACACAGGCGCGGACGGGCTGACGGGCTCGGGCTCACGCTGCCGTGACGCCGGGCGCTCAGCAGGCACAGCTGGACAGAGGCTGTGGCGCTCTACAGCCTCTTTACAAGGCTTATGCTTCTGTCCAGGAAGAGGGAGGACGAAGGCCTCGCCGGGAACAATGGTCCTTGGATCTGACCGCGCCCCCCGGGAGACAGTGGACAGTCAAGGTCTTCCGGAGTTTCGGAGCCACTGCCTGAAGGCTGCCAGCTGTGTCACGGGGTTTGCATATGTTATCTTAGAGTTAAGATCACGGACACCCAGGGAGAGAAAGGAACGCAGCCGGGTCATATGGCAGAGGAGAGGGAGCTGGCAGGGCCCCAGAGCCGTGCCCTGTTCCGCTGGCCTGGGTTCAGCCTGTGAGGCTGGACTCAAGTAAGCTCACCACCCCCACGCAGACACCTCAAGGTGGAAGAGCAAAATCAGGGCAGGGAGGAAGGGGTCTCCAGGAGTCAGGGGGCGCTGAGCACCCCACACAGGGAACTCTGGAAAGGAGGGCCTTCCACTTGCAGAGGGTGGCAGGGGCTGCTGGCTGAGCCTCTGTGAGACCACCGCCCTGGGCACCTGCACAGAACTGCTTCCCAGGGAGCCCGGGAGGACCAGAGAGCTCCACTGCCAGCGGGAGCAGATCCTCGCTTCACCCCAACACGTGCAGCCACAAAGCCCAACGCGTGACCCTGGAGGAGGCGGTCCCTGACGCTGACCGGGGATCTGTCTATAAATGGAGTTGTTCTCTGCACGCTCCTGTTTTCCATTTAACTTTCTTCCAGCAGATGACAATCAATGAGTGCCAAGGCACGCAGGCCCTGGGCACAGCCTCAGGACCAGGCAAAGGGGACCGAGTAGCTGAGCTGTCACTGGGCTCCAGGCTGGGAGCAGTGGGCGGCCGTCTGGACCCCACCTACAGGGGCTCCGGGCACCTCTGCTGACGACCCCGCCTCAGAAATTTACACCACGAGAGCAGGAAGCACTCAACTCCCCCCAGGGTGGACGGGCTTCTCCCCGCTTGCCTCCCCCTCAATCAGAGCAGTGCAGCTGAGGCGACCCTGGCCTCCCTTAGCTGCTTCCGGCACCTCACTCCAGTCCAGGTCCCCAGGCAGGGCGGGTTCTGAGAGGCCCTCCGATGGAGGTGTGGCTGAAGACACAAAGATCCTATGTGGAGACTCAAACACTAACTACGCTGCCAACGTGCGCAGAGCCAAACGTGGCGTCCCCCCCGCCCAGCCCTCTGTCCCCACAGCACAGGATTCGCAGCAGGGGCAGCTGGGGCAGGGCCTCCACGCAGAGAGAGGGCTGCACCTCTGCGCAAGGACCCCTCAGACGAATCCAAAGGGGCAGACGGCGAGGGTGAGGGCCAAGGCAGGCGGTCCAGGCCTCGCCTTCCCGAGAACTTTCCTGAACACTTCTGTGACCTCAGCTCACGCTGCTCACTGCTCCCACCCGTTTCCCACCTGGGTTCTCATTCTGGAGACCTAGGGAGCTTGGACCGGCCATCTCTGGGGGCGGACACAGGGTAACCTCAGGCCACAGGTGCCACACAGTCAGACCAGGAGGAGCCCGGGTCAGGGTCTGCCTCCGCAGCCTGCAGAGCCTTGGGGGACAGCGGAGGTCGTACAGTGAGCACTGCCCAATGTACTCCAGGACCCGCAGCCCCTTCCCTGGGTGCGGAGGACAACACCCTGGCCACGCCGCACAGGGGCCTCTGTAGCTCTCTCCACCCTCTGGCCCTGGAGGCCTGCGCTCTCCCACCTCACCTGCACGCCGCTCGGCTCAGAGAAGCCCTCCCGCTCCTCCTGGTCTGGGTACACAGCCTGGCCTGGCTACCCATGACCACCTGAGGCTCCATGATTCACCAGGAGGACTCACTGGACTCAGAAGAGCCGTGCTCATGGCCCCGAGTCACTCCAGGGAAAGGAGACAGCAGAGGCCATGGAGGAAACCAGGGGTGGGCTCCCAGCACCAAGCTGCGTGGAGTACCCTCAGTTCCCAGCGATGGGCAGCAGAGCCCCCCAGAGTCTCTACACCCACGGCTCTTCCTGGTGAGCCCTCTGCCTTGTACACAGGCTCTGGGAGGGAGGCTGTAGCTCAGCACAAACCACAGTGTCTACGTGACAGTCTCAGCACCGTGACCATTCCTATCAGGGAGGACAGGAAGCCCCCCAAGTCCAAGCTCCCGGCGGCCAGCCCAGGGCCACCCTGCGGGGAGCGTGGCCTCTGCCGTGTGATGCTGGGATGTCCCCTGCGACAGGGACGCTGCTCCGGGCCCCGACGGCCCCAATGTAGGTGGTCTCCCCGCCGCAGTGCCCGCGTTCTGGTCTTCCTTAGCACTTCCCAAGCGAGTCCTTTGTGCCTCAGTTCACTTCGTCCCCTGGGGACCCCTCGCCCGGGTGGCACCTGCACCGCTGAGAGCACCGCAGGGTCTCGGGAAACACTGGAGGCTCGGCCACAAGGACTGCCTCCCGTCACTGCACACGGCGACCACCGCAGCCCACTGCTGAAGCAGACCTCCTTGAGGCCTCGCTGAGTGCTGGCCGGGCCCCACTGGAGCCTGCAGCCTCCTGAGCGCGGCCCGCTGTCCCGCATCTGCAGCCACACCACCCCACGGCCACAACTGCAAATATACCTGACCCAAGACCGCACACACAGGGACTGCCGCCCAACGAAGATGGTTCCGTTACCCTCGAGGGGCCAAGTGGACACAGGGAGCCTTGGGAGGGGAACAGCATCCCCCCACCAAGAAGGCCACGGCTCACTGAGAGACAAGGAGACAGAGGCTCAGAAAGCGGACCCCTGGCCCACCGTCAGCGAGCAAGGACACAACAGAGGACTGAGGCCTGGCCTCCTCCACAGCACAGCTCCTGCCCGCTCTGCAGCCTGACCCAGACACAGTCCTGGGGTCAGAGCCAGCTCCTGGGAGGTATCTGGGCCCACCCACTCTGTTACCTGCTTCCCAGACTTCTGCTGGGCTTCCCTGGTGGCGCGAATGCTAAAGAGCCCGTCCGCCAGCACAGGAGACACAAGAGACGCAGGTGTGACCCCTGGAGGAGGGCACGGCCACCCACCCCAGTGTTCTTGCCCGGAGAACCCCATGGACAGAGGAGCCTGGCGGGTTGCAGCCCCTGAGGCCACAGAGTCGGACACGGCTGAGTGAGCACACGCACGCACACTGCTGCTACTTCCGCTCCAGCAGCAAGCCTCCCGCTGCCACCTACGAGTCCCATCGGGACAGACACAAACTCCTGGGCCCAACACTCACGTCCCGAAGAGGTGGCCCCTCGGGGCCCAGGGTGCGAGGTCTCAGTTTTGAGGACACAAGAAACCTGGGCAACAAACTTTTTCCTTACAGGCCCCTGGACGTCCTGCACTTGCCAGCTGGTGTTGCTCAAGCACCATCTGACGGAGGCACGGGGGATGGAGGGGAGGCAGGAAGGAGCGGAAACAGCCACAACTGTAACGCGGGCCCCAGGGCAGGGAGAGGAGGCAGAGGACCGTGGCCGCTGCCGGGAGAGGCTCATGGCCCCCGCGCCTGCCACAGGGGCGCCAGCCTCGTTTCACTCTGTAAACTTCTTCCAGACAAGAGCGGCTGATTAGAAAACCTAATTAAAGCGCTTGAAGATTATCTCAGACCCAAAGCAAGGAAGAACACAAAGTGCCTTCCCGCCCCACGCCTCCGACCCCCCGACTCTGGCCTTCATTAAGCTTTGATTTCAATCAATTGCACACCCACTAAAATTAACTTATAAGGCCAATAAATTGCAACCGCATGTTCGAAGGTATTATCTGCTGTGAGCCAAGAGTCGAGGATCGCAGAGCGTGGGGCAAGCTGTCTGGCACAGATGGGAGCAATCATGTCTGAGAGAAAGCAGTGCCAGGCCCCTGGTTAGAACATCTGGGCTCGGAAGAACCCGGGCTGACCGAGGGCCCAATGTGGAAGCCAGAGCAGGGAAGGCTTCCTCTCTTCCCTGGGAACCTGGGAACGCAAAGCGCTGACCGCGGGGTGCGCGGCGGCCTGCTGGTGGCTCACACCGCAAACAAGATGCTTCTCCGGCAGCAGCAAGCGCCAACCTCTGCTAGGCCTCCCCCAGGGAGACGGCTCGCTGGGCCGCCCCAGGCCTGGGCCTGAGAAAGCGGAGGCTCTGCCAGGAAAGCAGCACCCCGTGAGCCAGCTGCCTGAGAGGTGGCCCTTCCCGCTCCAGCTCCCGGCGCCCAGGGGCTACTGGGGCTGGAGACCACCTCAGGGCATGGCGGGGAAGACTGGGAGCCGCTGGGATGTTGGCGGCCAGGGTGGGAGGGCCTGGGAAGGGGAGTGATGACATTCCAGACTGGCGAGCAGACCACGGCCTCCCCCAGCGCAAGCACTCCAGAGAAACCCGCCTGTCATCTCCTGAGGATTTTCAGCTAACGGACTGTTCCAATCTAAAATCAGAGCTGTGCAATCAACAGCTGCTTAACAGTTATTCTCCTGGGCAAGTTTCCCACCAAGATCCCTCTCTGTCACTAGTGATGGCAAAGCAGGAAAGCAGTAATTGTGGAGGGATGGGAGGGAAAGAAGGCAGCAGGGAGCTGGGAGGAACGGGGCTTCATGGGAACCAGGCAGGACCCCGGTTCAGCTCTCTGGGTCCCCAGGCACCTCGTGCCTGCTGTGGGAAAGCAGGCACGCTCCCACCTGCTGGCACTTCTAAGCCACGCTGCAGAAACCCTGTGCACGGGCAGGAGAGGGGGCACCCAGAGGTGCAAGCCAGGGGGCCTGCTCATTAGTCTGGTCCCGGCCTGGCCTCTCACTCATCAGACTGTATCAATTCAACATGCCGATGACTCATCCTAATCCCTACAGAGTCAGAACCTCGACGGCTGGGTGATCCAAGCCTGGAGCCCAAGCACAGAAGCTAAGGCCTTCCTCCGGGAAGATGGTGATGGAGCCTCCGGCCCCTATGGCAGAGAGACGCCTCTAGGGGCTGGCGAGCCCCCCTCTCCAGGCAGGCAGGCTGGCCTGCTGTCGCCCAGGACACCTGGCCGGGCCGCGGCTCAGCTCCACCTCCACACTCATCCCGGACTCCTTCCCCGCGTCTTGTTAGGAGAATGCCAGGAGGCAGAAGGCTGGGGGACCAGGGACGGGAACCAGGAGCTGTCTTCACTCCCACGCCCTCAGGTTCAGGCTGAAGACAAAAGCCAGAGGAGGGCCCCGGGGCGCGGAACGGCAGGAAAGGGTGCCTCTGGCCCATTTTTGTTTTTCTTTGGTTGACTCCCCAGCTCTTCAGATGACGACCGACCTCCGTGAGAGGAGTTCAGTGCACCTTCCTGGTGTAGACGAGGCTCCTTCCTGGTGTAGACGAGGCTCCTTCCTGCTGGGAGCCACTGACCAAGGAGCCCCTGGAGGCGCCTCGAAGGGTTCCAAGCCCGAGGGCAGCGTCCCATCCCTTGGGGCGGGGGAGGGGGGGCGGGTGGTCGAGAGGCCAGAGCACAAGGCAACCCAGTCCTAGTTTTGCGACCCACCAGGATCCCAGAATTCAGGAGCAGCAGGGGTTAACGTCCGGGTGAGCACAGGGGAGGGCCCGCCTGGCGCAGTCCTCAGTCCGCCCCGGAGTCACGGGCACCCGCCTCTCCTGCGGAGGCCCTGCAATCACTTGCTTCCCTCTGGGTCTGCCCAAGGCTCTGGGCGCCTGTCCACAAGCCCAGGACACGGGCCATCTCCGCAGCCTCTCAGGCAGCGGCTCAGCGACAGAGCCAGTGGGCGCGAGGCAGTGTCACCCTTCTGCCTGAGCCCGTTTGTTAACGTGTGAGGAAGGCAAGTGTTGGAGAAGACTCTTGAGAGTCCCTTGGACTGCAAGGAGATCCAACCAGGCCATCCTAAAGGAGCTCAGTCCTGGGTGTTCATTGGAAGGACTGATGTTGAAGCCGAAACTCCAATACTTTGGGCACATCGTGCGAAGAGCTGACTCATTGGAAAAGACCTTGATGCTGGGAAAGATAGAAGGCAGGAGAAGGGGACGACAGAGGATGAGATGGCTGGATAACATCGCCAACTCAATGGACATGAGTTTGGGTGGACTCCGAGAGTTGGTGATGGACAAGGAGGCCTGGCGTGCTGCAGTTCATGGGGTTGCAAAGAGTCAGACACGACTGAGCACCTGAACGGAACTGAAGCAAGTTAGGGGGAAGGCTACACGGAGGAGCGTTGCGGCTTCCTTCACTGTGTGTGTCTGTGCACGCTCAACACACAGTGAACTGTAGCCCGCCAGGCTCCTCTGTCCAGGGGATTCTCCAAGTAAGAATGCTGGAGTGGTTGCCATTTCCTCCTCCAGGAGATCTTCCCGACCCGGGGACTGAAGACTGAAACCACGTCTCCTGGCTCCCCTGCAATGGCAGGTAGATTGTTTACCGAGAGCCCCACGGCGGCAGCAGGAGGCTTCCTTGCTGCGGGGAGAGGCCTAGACCAGGGAGGGGCAGGAACGAAGCACAGGGTGAAAGGCGAGGCTCTGGCCCCAGGAAGCTGCAGTGACCCCTGGCCTGTGCTGACCAGGCAGGGGCGAGGCCGCCGAGCCCCGGGCTCGTCTCCGTCTGCCCCAGAACCACAGCGGGCAGAGTTCAAGGTCACTAACGCAACCTCTGACAACCCACAGGGCACTCTGACAAAGGAAGTGGGCAAGATACTAGGGGGTTGGGGGAAGGAGGGGAAAGGAAGGAAAGAAAGAACTTGGATTCATAATTATTAAATGAGAATGGGTTGGCTCAGCAACTGGGGAAATGGTCCTGACATGGGCCTCAGGAGAGGGCGTCCCAGCGCACTGACGACTCTGGCCACCCAACGACAACTCCCACCACGGTCCCTCTGGGGGCCTGGGACTGCTGTGACGGGGGATGACCAGGCCACCCCCACATACGAGGGAGTGAAAGGCCCCCTGCCCTCGCCTGCGGGTGCTGCCTGGAGGCCGCAGACCGTCCCCTCCTGCCTAGAAGAGCACACTGATTCAGCTGGGGGCAGAACAGCATCCTCCGGGCCCGGACCCCAGCTCCACAGACCCTCCCAGGACCTCAGGGGCAGAGCAGCATCCTCTGGGCCTGGACCCCAGCTCCACAGACCCTCCCAGGACCTCAGGGGCAGAACAGCATCCTCTGGGTCTGGACCCCAGCTCCACAGACCCTCCCAGGACCTCAGGGGCAGAACGGCATCCTCTGGGCCCGGACCCCAGCTCCACAGACCCTCCCAGGACCTCAGGGGCAGAACAGCATCCTCTGGGCCTGGACCCCAGCTCCACAGACCCTCCCAGGACCTCAGGGGCAGAACAGCATCCTCTGGGCCCGGACCCCAGCTCCACAGACCCTCCCAGGACCTCAGGGGTGGCTCTGGGCCCAGATTCCACCTCTCCAGACAGTCCCAGAAACTCAGGGCTGGCTTGTCCTGTGAGACTACCCCCTTGGGTGCAGGAAGCTGCCCTGTCTCCCCTCCCCACTTCCCCACAGGTCAGTTCCCCTTCAGAGGGGAGCACAGGCAACACGCACAGGCCCGCAGAGATACGGGTCATCAAGGCGGAAAGCCCCTTCGAGGGGGACTCTGCCCAGGCGGGGGAACCTTCTCAGGAGGCGATGCGGAGTTAGACCTGGGGGATGAGCCCAGCCTCCTGCCAATTCCTAGCGGGTTAACCGCCTGGAGGACCTCCCTGAGCAGGGCCCTCATGGCCTGGTAGACAACTCCCACGTACCCTACAGAACCACTGTTCCGACAGGGAAGCCTTGTGAAGGGGATGGGGAAATGCTCTACCGTATGAGGCCCGCCAAGGCCTCACAGAAGGCACGCATAAACAGACCGCGCGTCATGAGACACGCGAAGCAGCAAGCCAGCAGGCAGGAGGGGGCAGTCAGAGAGGACACGTGCCTCTTCCCAGGCCTGCCCCCACCCCCACTCCATGGCAGCACAAGAACAGCACATTTGATCACCGTATCCAGGAAATCACCACTCGAACGCTTATGCCTACAAGCAATCGGAACTGGCCTTGTTCTGATCCTCGAAGGACCCATAAGCCACCCTGCCTGGCTGCCCCTTCCCACCCGGGCACCAGAGCCCAGGTCAGCTTCCGGACAGGCGCTCCAACCCCGCCACGCAAACCCCGGTCACTCTGTCCCATCACCCTTCACGGCACTGACCCACTATCACTCTATCATCTGTGTGTCCACAGCGGACGCTCCACGCGGGCAAGGACGTGGTCGTCTGGACTCAAGGCCAGAGCCCTAGGACTTAGCGAGCATCTGGCTTGCGTCAAACACGCCAATGCTGGTCAAGTCAATGCGTTAAGTTTTGGACTCTGGAGTTGGATAAGGACGGTTTTAAACTGGAAAAGAACACGTGAAATACCAGGATAAGAGACTCCACCTCTCTGAATCTGTCATTTCATCTGTAAAACGGGGATAACCCTCTTGCACGGGACAACGTGAAGATTCAGTAAGACCGAGAGAGGCAGTGGACGCCAGGCTCGCCCAGGTACTGGCTGGTAACTACTGCTATCAGCACTGCTGTTTCACTATCAACATTACCATTGACCCACAAAACTGACTCCACTTGGGAATTCCTGTTCAGCAGGTGGACAGAATTCTTGCCACATGGTTGGTAAGAACAACTACAAATAAACCAGAAACGCCAGCAACAAGACCACTTCTTGTGAAGGAGCTGGTCTACTACAGCTGTCATGACTCTTCAATCACTGAAATTTAATGGTGAGACTCAAGAATCTGTGGAAACATCAGGCAAATATAGACTCAAATGCTAGCTCTTCACCTCGAGGTCCTGTGTGTGGGGTTCATTTAGCCTCTGGGAACCCCAGTCTCATCAGTAAAAATGGGAACATCAACTGCCCCAGAGGTTCTTGAAAGGATTAAAGACACTGCGTGTAAAACACTGGCACGTGACCGAGAGTAAAGACAAAGCCAACTTGCGCCGCGACGCATCTGGGGCGGCGCAGATGTTAAGGGCCTCGGTTCCAGCTTTTGCTTCTGTGTTGTGGATCTTTTTGTCGACACGTGTCAGATGGACACATATAATTCTGTATGGTGTATTATATATACCAAATCTGCTAAAAACTGGACCACCACGCCAGCTGTCTGCAAGATGGAGCCTGAGCTCCTTCTCCAAGGACGACACCACCACATCCGGACGACACTGCAGCAGGCCGGATGCTCTGTTTCTCTCGGTGCTTTTCTCCCGCCTGCATCCTAGGGCAGGGTCAGGGTGGGCACACTCTAGACTGAAGGCCAAATGCCACCTACCTCCAGGCTCAAGAGAGGCTTTACGTTTTTAACGACTGCGGGATGTGTGCTTAGCTGCTCAGTCGTGTCCGACTCTTGCGACCCTAGGGACTGTAGCCCACCAGGCCCCTGTGTTCACGGGATTCTCCAGGCAAGAATACTGGAGTGGGTTGCCATTTCCTCCTCCAGGGGATGTTCCCAAACCAGGAATTGAACCCAGGTCTCCTTCACTGCAGGCAGAGTCTTTACCAACTGAGCCACGAGGGAAGGATAATTATATATAAAAAAGAAAGAATAAAGAAGAAGTGACAGGACTTATGTGGCCTGCAAAGCCTAAAGCGTTCACCATCTGGCCCTTTACAGACATATATATATATATGTCAAGTTCTCCCCTGATTCACTGGGTCCGTACTGAGGTAGCACTGCGTATATTACAGGTTTGCTGTATTTTCAATATGGAGCGTAATTAAAAATGAGATTCTATTAAAAAAGTGCTTTGGAGATAGTCTTCTCTGGAGCCTTTCCGAGTGCGGTGGATGGAGCGAGTGGCCGCCCTTCCTGGGGGTGTGGCAGGAGGCAGAAATCTAAGCAGATGCAGCAAAAACACTTTCCCAAGGGCATGGGGTTGTAAAAGAGTCAGACACGCTTCAGTGACTAAACTACAATGGCACAGTGCAGGCCGAGGCCCCCAGAGACTCCCTCCACATACCCCCCGGCCTCGGAGACTGGTCTGGGAGAAGGGCCCTGGGCCCCAGGCGAGAACCGTCACGCAGGCGGTGCCGTGAAACCCAGAGGGGCCTCTGCGGACAGATGGACCCGGGTTTGACTCCTCGCTCTGCCTCTGGCCTCCGACACAATTCAATGAGTTGTTCTGAGCTGATCTCTTCCTCGGCAAACGTGGGGACTACAACAGCCCCCACACTGGGGAAGATCTGAGACGACGGGTACGGGGCATCGGGCCTGAAGTCCTGCATGCAGGCGGTGCTCACGATGCAGGGCGGCGCCCGGACGCGCCAGCCGCCTCTCAGGACGGGCCGGAGGACCACACTCCCGCCCAGCATCCTGCAGGGCGCTCAGAGCTGTCCCTGGTCAGGCCCGCCGGGGGGCCGGTCATGTCTCCTCTCCGACCTACGTATCAGGGGAGCCCCTTAACTCACAGGTCTCGGTACTGGTCAAAGGCGTTGTTGGCTTCCACCTCCAGCTTCCTCAGGCGAGCAGAAGGCATGGCCCCGTCTTCCAGGGGAGGGTCATACTTGTTACTCCACGGTGACCTGCAGGGCAGAGGGAGAAGGTCACACGACTCGTTCCTGGGAAACGGGGCCGTCGAGCCCATCAGCCCCAGCTTCTGAGATTGCAGAGGAGCGGCCGCGACCCGCAGGCCCTGGCCACAGATGTGGCCTTCTTTCTTGAGGTTCGGAGAGCAAGGGCTCAGACTGTCAGACCTGGGTGTGACCGCCAGGCCCCAGCTCTCACTAGCTGTGTGTTTCCAGCAGGTGTCTTGACTTCTCTGAGCCCCCTTTTCCTCATGTGTAAACGCAGGCCACTCTTTACCCACAGGTCTGCTTTGAGGAGCAAAGGAGGAAGGTACACCAACTGCCCAGAGACCCGCATATAGTTAAGTGTGCAATAAATGCCACTTCCTTCTCATCTTTTAAAGACCTTCCTTTGTTCTCACCACTGTATTGATGAAGAAAGACCCCTCAGTCCTTCCTGACTTGCCAGCCATTCTGGAGAAAATGTGACTCTCCTCACAGATCGTCTCAGACAGTTAAGGATTAAAATGAGAGCTGTCAGTTAGGGCAGCAAGAGGCCGCAGATCACACGTAAGGACACCCCAGGGACGGAGCCCTCCCCGTGGCAGAGGAGGGCCCTCCAGCCTCCACGGGCTGTGTGCACACAGAGCACTGCAAAGTAATGAGAACCAGCCTCGCTTTTTCCAGCCCAAAGACTCGCCGTGCTTTTAAAAATGTATTTTGCCACATCAGGAAAGCATTTAACCAGAAAGAGTGCTGGGAAGGCGGCTGTAAGGGGAACTCACTCGTTAATTCCCGCAGGTGGACTTCACAGGGCTGGGGGCGCAGAGAGAGAGTTACAAAGGTGGGAGGGAAAAGAGAGGAGGGCAGGGCAACACAGAATCCGGACAAAGTCCTTCACAGCCTGGGCTGTAAAGATCGAGACGCGCCCACGGTCAGAGACCCCACCGCCTTTCCCACTTCCCTGCCTGCCCACACCACTCCACGTCGTGAAGGACTCAGGGCTGACTGATTTGGGATTGATGGTAAGGGGCAAAAGGCATCCCCGTCCCCTTAATGAGTCCTGTGTACAAACATCTTTCTTCCTGGTATCTGATGCCTGGCTCCTACTTTAGCAGATCCGTCACATCAGCCGGGCAACCTTCACACTGCCCTCGGGCAGAGGCCCCCCCTTTCGAGGCTGCGGGTCCACACAGGTAAGTGAGGGCAGAGTCGCTGTGCCTGAGGGTCTCCCTGCACCAGCTGCCCCCAGAGCAGGAGGTGCTTGGGCACCCTTCTTTCCACACCACCCCACACCTCACTCACCCGCGTCAGGAGAACTTGCAACAGCGGCCTGAGACGCCCCTGCTGCCCTGTGGCCAGCAGGCAGCCTGCGGGTTACATTGGGCCGTGCCCAGGCCACTGGCAAGGGTGCCGGGACCCGCCAGGGCCCCGCCTGGCTTGGAGGGCAGGAGAGAGGCCCACCCTGGGCTTCTCCCCACTCTCCCTCCCCGGGCAGGGCCATTCTCACCGTGCTCGCCCCTCAGAACGGCGCTGCCTGGCACAACTTCCCCGACAACAGCTGTGTTCTGTGTCTGTATGTCCAGGATGGTAGCCGGGAGCTTCAGGTGGCTCCTGAGAGCTAGTGTGGCTGCGGAATTGAATCCTGAAACTTTACTGAACTGGAAACTAGTTTAGACAGTCATCTTGAGAAGCTGAGCTTCCGGAGGGCAGGAGTCATGTCTGTCCTGCTTCCCACCGTTTGCCCGCCATGTGGAAGGGGGCCTGGCACTCCACCACATGCTCGAGAACAGCAGCAGAGCAGGAGAGTGCAATCATCACTGCACGCCCGTCTCCACACTGACACGCAGCAGGAGGGACCATTTCTCTGCCTGTCCCCTCACCCCCTGGCCGCGGTCACAGCCCGGCCCCCCGACCTTGCCCCGGGCAGCAAGGGTGTTCTGGGCAGGAGCCTGCGGCACGCTCTGCCCTTGTGGCCTGGCGCCCAGCACAGATCTTGCGAGCTGAAGTCTGCCAGCACGGGGCGGGGAGGAAAGGACCCCCGGCCATTCTGGCAAGTGCTCCTCCGAACCGACAGAGATGAAGCAACTCTCTGCTCTTTCTGCTGAGGACGCCTAAGCATTAAAATAAAAAAATCAATGAAGACCTCTTACCAGGCCCAAAGATGAAGAGGGCTGTCACCACCAGTATTTATACGTAAACCAGGAGGTTTCGTACCTCCGCTCGCCAAGGCAGATGGAAAGGAAGCTGAGTGTGAGACCCCCCACTCCTCGCCTGCCTGGCCGGCACCCTCAGAGGTCTGCCCTTCGCGGCCATGGTTAAGCGGCCCCCGCTGTCCGGGGGGCTGGAAGACCCGCCCCAGCTGGCTTTTGTTTAAAGGCGACCCAGTTGAGACATAGGAGTCCATCTCTCTTGCTGACTGGGAGTCTGGAATTTTCAAGAAGCCTGTAACTCACATCTCCCCTGGCTCACAGACGACAGCATTTCTAGCCGTTAGTCCTGGAGCCGGGGTAATTGTAGCTGGGGGAAAAAAAATCATAACATTACCCAGAATATTCTGAGTGGAAGGGGCACTCAGAACACATTAAAGAGCTTAAATGGAGGCCATTTGAAAAAAGACAGATGGACAGGAACGCTTAGATTTCAAAAGTCAGGCCTTTCATTTCCCTCAGAGAATGCTTTTTGTTTCAGCTAACAGGTTTCAAACAGCGCTCCTGGCAAACCGTCACACCATAAGGATCTTATTTAAGCAAACGATCAAACACAGTTAGGACAGAAATGTGTGGAGAAAATCAGAAGACCTTGAAGTTGTATACCAAGAAGAGAAAAAATGAAAGCCCTGTGCCCAGGCTCCTCTTTGGCCAAAGACCCCCAGCCCCCCGGGAGCCCCCAGGAATGCGGGTGGGAGCCGGCAGGGTGACCTGGCGGGGCCGTGGGTCCCACGTCCCCAGGAAACCCGGCAAACTGGCCTGGAGTGGGAAACGACCCCAGCCTTCCACTGTCCCACTGGGTAACAGCTGTCTCATACAGCAAGCCCGAATTTTCAGGAGGAAACAAGAAATGTAACGATGATGTTGACTTAGCAAGCCTCAGCCCTGGGGCCCCTCTTCCAGGGCGCCCCCCTGAACCCCGTGTCTGATGACGCACTCCGCTGAGTCCTTTCATCACGGGCTCCCTGGCCTGCCAGCCCACTTGGCGCCCTTGGGGCCTCAGTCCCACTGAAGACGGGATGCGGCCCTCTGCCCACGACCCGGGCCGTGGCCAGCCCCCTCAGGCTGAGCCGGACCTGCCTCAGGCAGTCTCACCACCTTGGAGCCGGACGCCCACCTCTGTATGTCCATCCCCACCCAGACCTACCTCCCTGGAGTCAAGAATACACACAGGCTGTCTGACTTCCATCTGCTGGGCATCTGGAGCTTAAGATGCCCCCAGAGCCTTCCTCACCTCCACACTCAGGGACCCCACCACCTCTCCAGCTGCTCCTCCCCGAGCCCCTCCATCAGCAAACCCCACTGGCTCTACGTCTAAAACCGACCTCAAACCTGACCACCTCTCCCCGTTTCCGCTCTAGGCTCCAGTCCGGATCAGGCCGAAGGACATCCTTTGCCCAACTTCCATCTGAAGCTAGGAGAGACACCATTCCAGGACAGCTGTCCAGTCTCCCTTAAGCAGCATTAGTTCTTTGTAATATCTGCCCCAAGTTCTGGAGAACGGCTACCCATTCCAAATTCTTGCCTGGAGAATCCCCAAGGACAGAGTAGCCGGGTGGCTACCGCCCATGGGGTCGGACATGACTGAGCGACTGACACTTTCACGCCACTTCACTTTCTGTGCTGCATGGCACTTCAGGGGCATTACCTCCCTCAACCCCCATGTGCCTGCACCGAGCCTGCATCACCCTTGCCCTGGCCTGCAAGGCCCCCCTCCACCCCAGCTCCCCTCCCTGCCGGGCTCACTGCGTCCCACCCAGGGCCTTCACGCGGGACGCTCTGCCCCCAACCTGTGCAGGAGGGAGCCTTCTCGCCCTGAGGGCTCACATCAGCCCTGACCACCCGTCACGGCAGGGCCTGCTGCCCCTCCCGCCTCTCCCTGTCTTCTCCCTATCTCCGTCTGCTCTTCAACCATCTCCATGGTTCCCATGTCTGCTTGCCCTCTGGAGTCCTCAGCAGGACACACAAGCCACGCAGAAGAGCGCCGAAGGGCCTGGCAGACGAGTGCCTGCTCACACAGACGCGCGGCTGAGCGGGCTATGAGAAGAGCGAGCCCGGTCACATCCAGCTGACGCTCGAGAGCCCAGAGACTGACCTCAGAGTCCCAGCTACTCCAGCAGGCGGTGCTGCCCCAGAGCCGCGCTGGCTCCTGCCAGCGATTTTCTCCTGCTTTCACTTCTTAGGGCCCACCCGTCCCCCAAAGAGCACGAGGCCAAGGCATCAAGACTTAGCTCCGGTTCTGTGGCCTCCACATAAACCTAAGGCACACGGTGCTCCTCCACCATCCTCCAAGGCACTGATTCCCACCACCCATCCCAGGAATACCAGACAGGCTTAAGGACTCCTCATCTTTCCCCCCACTCCATCTGTATCCGGGCTTCCCCGATGGCTCAGGTGCCGAAGAATCCGCCTGCAATGCAGGAGACCCCAGTTTGACTCCTGGGTCAGGGAGACCCCCTGGAGAAGGGACAGGCTCCCCACTCCAGTATTCTTGGGCTTCCCCAGGGCTCAGATGGTACAGAATCTGCCTGCAACGTGAGAGACCTGGGTTTGATCCCTGGCGGGGGAAGATTCCCTGGAGAAGAGAGAGGCTCCCCACTCCAGTCCTTTGGCCTGGAGAATTTCATGGACTGTATAGTCGTCCATGGGGTCACAAAAGGTCAGACATGACCAAGCAACCTTCACTTTCATCTTTTTTTAATATTTAAGAACTTCTATGCACCTTTAAAAACCTAGCTCAGACACCACCTCCTTCAGAAAGTCTTCCTGGAGTCAACCTCGGCCTTCTCTATGCTGCCCTCAAATAAGCCTGGCCATGGCTGCAGCCATCAAGTCACAGAGTGACCAGACCCCGGTGTGTGTCCTGCTCGAGCCTAGTGATCACCAGGGCCAGGGATGAACACTGACTCAGTAACTCACAGCTCTGGAAAGGGTGATGGCGAAACAAAGGCAGAGGTGCATGCCTGTCTGACAAGCTTCACTCACATGCCCTTAAGCACACAGGCCCTCCCGCACTTGGGATCCCTGTCACGGGCACACCATGGACCTTCTCCTTTGCAGGATTCAATGAGAGTTTTAATGAAGTAGCTAGCTGCTTTTTGGCAACCTCTCTCTCCCGTTAGACTGTGAGCCCCAGGGCAGAGGCCTCCTGTCCATGGCTGCGTCTCCCACGCGCACTAGAGGCGCTCCACAAACGTCGGCTGGTCGAGGCTGGGTGAACGGAAGGATGGAAAGGTGGGCAGAACAGAAGGAGGAAGGCTGGGCTGCCAGTGGCGGCAGTGGGCGGCCGGGACGCGGGCTCACCTGTAGGAGTCCCCATCCCTGTTGTAGTCACACAAGAGGTAGTCCTTCCCCACCACCTTGTCTCTGGCGATTTTCAGTGGCTGGTCAACCGAGGACAGGAGGTCTTCACACAGGCTGGGCACCTGGGGGGAGAGAGGAAAAGGCAGAGCCAGGGTCAGGACCACATGTCGTGCCCCGGCTGGCTAGCAGCACCACAGCTGGCCCGTGGTCAGCATGTTGAACATCTGGCCCTTGGTACCCTGCCAGAATCAGGGGCCCGTTCCTTTCTTTTCCATATGTGTCTGACACTAACTGCGTCCCGCTGTAAAGAAACCAGTTCTTGGATTACAGTGGAGCGTGAGCTCCCACACGGCCTTTCCTCCACCTGTGTGCAGCACAAGCTGGAGTCCTGAGAAGAAGGGAAACACTTCACACACACAGGAACCCAGAGAACTCGGGGGAAGAAGAGCCTGTCCATGCCGGGCGCTCCACGGGCTCCCGCACCGGGTGAGGTTTCCAGCTCTTTCCAAGCCCCCGGCCAAGCATTACCAGGTCAGCGCGTAGCATCAGCCCTACCTGCGGCAAAGGTAGCTTCCCGTCAGCTTCCCCCGCGCCGAGCTCCAGCTGCTGTGCTCAGGCTGACCCTCCTGGGACCCTTCACTGAGGAGGGGGCCCTGGAATCCCAGGGCAAACGCTGCTAAACTGGACGCAGAGCTCTGCTAGGAACCAGGCCTCTGGCCTCTTCCTCCCAACTCAAACATCAGCTTCCACCAAAATATTCCAGGCGGGGAGGGCTGCGTCCTCAGGAACGGATTCCTCCAGGCTTGAGTCACTTCCACGCTATCTTTTCAATGTGCTGACTTACTCGCTTCATGGGCCTGGGTTAATGGAGGCCCCGCCGTATCGTTTACCAGACAAGTGGGCCGCCAACGGCACCGACAACCCTTCCACATGGAATAGTCAGACCATGTGGCAGACACCCAGGCAGAGGCGGTGACACCCACGGCAGCCCCCGGGTGCCCGGAAAACCCTCGCCGCAACCAGAGACGCGGACAGGGGTCGCCGCCACCTCGTAGACCACTAGCCTCCACGGGCTTCTTGAGGCGCCTCTGCTGACTGTGGGGTGCTTCCGAGCTCAGCCCGGAAGGCGCTGTCTGGCACCCCCGGGAGGCGGCGACCGTGCCCCATGACTCACAGCTGTTTCACGTGAGCAAAACACTGGGCAGCACCCGAGACACACGCACACACATACACACACGTGCACACACACGCGCGCGCACGCACGCACCATTAGTTCCCTTACACGACACGCTTATTTCAGAATTCCTTCTGGATGCAAAACCCACCTGTGTGCCCGACTCCCTCCCCAAAAAAGACACACAAACAAAAATGGGGCTGTTTTCAGTTAGTCCTGGTGCTGAGGACACCAGGCGTCAGTCATTGTCGCGCGCCACGCCGGGCCCTTTACGGATGGTATGCTGCCTGCTGGAGGCTCCCACCGTCTTGTGAAGTCGCGATGCGTTATTCCCACCCTAAATATTCACTGGAAGGACGGATGCTGAAGCTCCAATACTTTCCACTTTCGAGTGGAAAGAGCCGACTCACTGGAAAAGACCCCGATGCTGGGAAAGATCGAGGACAGGAGAAGGGGATGACAGAGGATGAGATGGTTAGATAGGATCAACTACTCATAGGATCAACTACTCAACGGCCATGAATCTGAGAAAACTCCAGGAGACGGTGGAGGACAGGAGAGGCTGGTGTGCTGCAGTCTATGGGGCTGCAAAGAGCAGGACACGACTTAGCGACAAGAGGAAGGAGCGTGCATGCCCAAGGTACGCCCGCAGGGAAATGACCCCCCCACGGCTCAGCTATGGAAGGCCACAGAGTCTTTCACCTAGAGAAGTCCAAATCAAGGCAAGGAGGATTTCAGTGCTTCCGCCCAGGGCAGCTGGGATTTGAAGTGGCCTTGCTTTCCTGTCGGTGGCCATGTGAAATGGCCTAGCACGTGACAGCCTCTCCCTGGCATCACTGTTCCCTTGGGCTGGAACCTTGGCTTACCTGTTGGGCCCTGACACTACTGGCCTGATTTACCCTGGATTATAGTAAAGACCAAGCGAACAGGCTCTGAAGTCACACTTCCTCATTCTACTCCTCACTGGCCTCTTGGCCTGGGGCAACTTACTAGACTTCTTTATCACCTGCAGAGAGGGAAAAAGAAGAACCAACCCAGCTGGAGGTGACGCTTCAATCGGGACTCAGCACAGCGCCCAGTGGAGAGCAAGTGTGCTCATAAGGAACCGATGCACTGATGTCCCCACCCCTCACACTGTTCCTGCCTGCTGTTCTCAGCCAGCAGTTCCAGCCTGGGCAGTAGCAGCTCCAGCCTAGGTCACACCTGAACGTACTGTACCGCCCCAGGCGCTGGAGGGAGACGCGCCGTGGAGAGCCGGCTCTACCCAGAGCCACACAGCCCTCTCCCCCCAGCCCAGCCGTGGGCAGCTAAGTTTCCAACACAGGATGCTCCCAAGGCGATGGGATTTGGTGTAGAACAGGCTTGACTTCACTCCTATCCAAGAGGCTCGTGTGTGGAACAAAGGTATTTCAGTAATTTCTTCCAAGCACTTACACTAACACTGAAACCATTTTTTTTTTTTAACACTGATTTTTCACTCTCTCCCCAGAATATAAGTTTTTCCAGGGCAAGGACTTTGATCCTGTTCACCACAGAATCCTTGGTCGCCAGACAGTGAATGACACACAGCGAGCCCTTGAAACATGGCAGGGGTTGGGAGAAAGGGAGGAGTTTTACAGCACGTGTGTGTGTGTGTGTGTGTGTGTGTGTGTGTGTGGAGTTTTACAGCACGTGTGTGTGTGTAGTTTTACAGCACGTGTGTGTGTGTGTAGTTTTACAGCACGTGTGTGTGTGTGGTTTTACAGCACGTGTGTGTGTGTGTGTGTGTGTGTGTGTGGAGTTTTACAGCATGTGTGTGTGTGTGTGTGTGTGTGCCCGTGCGCACACGCGCGCCAAGTAGTTTCAGTCGTGTCCGACTCTCTGCGACCCCATGGACCACAGCCTGCTGGGCCCACCTCTATCCGTGATGCCATGCCCTCCTCCAGGGGATCTTCCCGACCCAGAGATTGAAGCCACCTCTCCTGCACTGGCAGGCGGCTTCTCCACTGCTGGCACCATCTAGAGGCCCCTCTTACAACATGGGGACCTCCGGGGGCCAAGCAGCTTTACATTGATAACTTGATGCGCAGCAAGACTCTTCACCCAGAGTGTCTGGTCAAGAACTAAACTCTGATGGTTGCCAATGACAGTGTCAGTGTGGCTCCAACAGGGCACCTCAAACACGAGCTGGGGGTGTGGTTCCAGAGCAGCGGAGACAGCAGGAGTCTTAGTGGAAGTCCTGGGTGTGTGTCCTGGGTGCGTGTGTGTGTATGCGGGAGTCTTAGTGGAAGTCCTAGTCCTAGGGGTGTGTCCTGGGTGCGTGTCCTGGGTGCGTGTTCTGGGTGAGTGTGTCCTGGGTGTGTATGTATGTGAGAGTCTTAGTGGAAGTCCTGGGTGTGTGGGTGTGTCTGTTACAACATGACCCCAAGGAGCGCAGCCACAGTACAGGCTGAGAACAGAGAGACCTGGGTTCGTGCCCCTGCCTGCTGCTGACTCGCCACGCAGGCCAGGGCTGGGCCTGAGGTGGTTTGTCTGGCAAACAGCAGGGGAGCCGTATCAGACACAGACGGCTGCTGCGCTGCGGTAGGGGCCTCATGGCTTCAGTACAGACAATTCGGGAAAAGACAGACTCTCATCAAAACGACGTCAAGTTGTTCGGATGGGTAAACGCATTCACCCTTTATTTGAGAATGCCTTCTTTTTTGGGGGGGAGGTAGGGGGTATTAAAATGTCTGAAATTTTATGAGAGGATGGGTTTTGTTTTAAAGGTTCACGACCCAATGACCTTCTCCTCCTCTTCTTTAAATGTTTCTGGCCTGGTTAAAGCTAAAAAACGAGGCAGCCAGTTTTCTGCAGAGTGGGATCCAGTCCTTTCTGCTGCCCAAGCAGATCGGGGTACTTTCTAGGTCGGCATAAAGGTGTAGAAGCGCCCCCTGCCACCCCACTTTGTAACTCAAGTCTTTCGAAGAACAAAGCAGATTGAAGCAACAGGGCAGGGGGCTGATCCGTGGGACCGGCCGTCAGCAACAGCCGTTCCTGCTGCCCGCGCGGCCGCCTGTCCTACTCTCTGTCCCAGGGCTCCTCCGTCCACACGGTTGGCCAGGGCTGATCTCCACTCTGCCAGCACCCGCCATGGGCAACCCGAGGGCCTCAGCTGCTGTATTCGGGGAAGAGCGCCTCGGGCGTGGAGGGCAGTGGGCGGCTCGCCTCCTCTCTGCCGGGGCAGCCGGGCCGGGGGCACAGCAGGCACCCGGAGACCCCCTCCCTGCGTTCCTGGGCACAGCAGAGCCCTGGGGACCGTGCCTGAGTGCCCGGATCTGGCCCACCGGGAAGGTCTGCGCCTGGACTCCTCAGAATCTATGGCCAGGAACCAGCCCACCTCAGGAAAACTCACATCTGAACGGCGCCTCACAAAGCCACAGTGGAGCACAGACACTCTCAGTGAGTGACGGCTGCCTCGCCCGACGGTGAGGAGCACGGGGCGGCGACTCACCCCGACGATCCTCCACCCCCACTGGAACAAAGAATTTCTGCCTCCCGGATAAACTCTGCACTTGGGCCACATCCTTGTACACACCTTCACTCCACCAGTCCTGTTTCTCTGATCAAAGACAAGACGCTCTGTAAGAATAACCTTTCCGTCATCACGGGGAAGGGGGAGTGTGGACTTCACGGTGAGCCTGCACACCTGCCTAAGCGCGGCTGCCCCAGGGCCCCCGCACAGTGGGATGTGTCCTAATCCTCCCTCTCCCCACCCCTCCACTTCCGCCTGCGCCCTCGAAACCACCACCCTGTCCTACGCACTGTTCCGGGACACAGAAGTCTGAGCAGGCGTTCCTCCACTTAAAAACCCTCCCTGCTTCTGGATAAGGGAATGCACTGGTCAGTTAGATTATTGTTTCAGATACATAATGAATAATATTTTAGTATAAGAATGCCTGGCTTCCCTGGTGGCTCAGATGGAAAAACATCTGCCTGCAATGCGGGAGACCCGGGTTTGATCCCTGGGTGGGGAAGATCTCCTGGAGAAGGGAATGGCAACCCACTCCCGTACTCTTGCCTGGAAAATCCCACGGACGGAGGAGCCTGGTGGGCTACATTCATGGGGTTGCGAAGAGTTGGACGCAACTGAGCAACTTCACTTCATCGTAAGTATGTCTAATTATACTGATCCTACGATACTGATCCTACCACCCTGCAGGGATCAGCCCAAACTCCCAACTTCTTTATCAAGATGCCAAATTCTTTGGATTCCGCAGTGACGTGGATGTGAACTGAACCCCAAGCGCTCTGGGGATGGCTGTCCTAACACTGGCCTTGGCCACCAGGTTACTCCTTCCTCTGCACTTGGCATTCTTCACCGAGCCCCGAGTTGGCTCTCCCAGAGGCTGGTCCCCAGACCCGAGCCAGCAATGCACACACTGGCAGGTGCTCCAGCTGCTCGTGGAAGTGGGTGTCAGTCCTGTGATCTGAGGCCACAGGGTTTATCTCTGAAATCCAGTCAATCAGTTAATGACTCTCTCCCTACACTCATCCCAACCCTACCCCACCTCCTCCTCTTGTCAAATGCTTACAACAGGGAAGAAATCACATTAAGTCTCAGGGATCACGAGCTTGCAAGTAATTCAAAAGGAAGGACAGGTCCAGACAAAGCCGGGAGATACCTTCGATGTGCGTTTCCTCTGCGGCCTTGTGGCCCGAGGCAGGCCTATCGACCACTTGAGGGTGGATGGTTTCTGTCTAGGCTGCCCATCAGATCTGCTTAACAGCCTTTGCGAGCAATCTCCAGAAAACACAAAGGTGTCAGACCAATCCAAGCTGTTGGGGGGATCTAAGCCTAATTCCAAGTGATGTGGAATAATAAACAAGGCTGCCTGGGCCAAGACAGCCGTCCCGCCCTCCTCCGGGTGGCCTAGTTCAGCCCTCCACCACTGGTACCCACCCCCACCCGGCTCACAGGTGCCCACAGGCAAGACGGGGTGACATGGGCGGGGGGGTGGGGGGGGTGGGCAGTGATAAGCCCAGAAGGTGGAAGGCAGGAGAGAGGCCAGTAGGCCTCGATCCACAGCCTCAGGGGACACCGTAAGCAAGAGAAGAATCGAGAGGAGGAGGATGGAACCGCCGGCGCCTGGTGGGGCCCGCCGGGCACTGTAAACTCCGCCTGTGCCGCCTCCTTGAATCCTCCAAACAGCCCTGCATTCAGACTCATGGTCCCTCTTCCAAAGAAGGGCCTTGGAGAAGTCACGCACCCCAAGTCACACAGCTCCCAGCCAGTGTCTAAGGAAAGACACGCGAGATGCCGCTGGGCTTAAAAAAGAAACCACGGGAATTGCATACCCTCTTGCTGTTGCCCCAGACGGCATACTTTCCCACTATCGAGCCCAACAGCTGATCACATGAAGAGATACAAATCAGAAGCTTCCGGCCACGAGCGAGGCTTGTGTTCGGGCCACCATATGGTTCTACTTTGTCTCTTCCCCTTCTCCAATAGTTATTAATGTTGAAAAAAACTGCTCAACCAGAAAGAGAAACTCGAGATGAACCTTTAAAAAAAAAAAGCACAAAAGCCAGGCCAGTTCAACTCCATGGATAACCTAATTCATGGCGCCCCGTACCTCAGCTTTTTTTTTTTTTAAATAGGGCCAAATGAACACATTCTGTCTTTTGATCTGCCCGCTGGCTGAGAGCCCTCCACCAGAGTGATAAGAATCGAAAACAGACCCTGCTCGCTGGGTCGCACGCTCAGATGGGGAACGTGGCTGCAATCACGGCTGGGCAGAGCCCGGCGGGTCAAGATGCCGGAGCTCCCTGCCCGCGGCCAGCAGAGGTCTCTGCCTACAACCTGTTCCTTTTATTTTTTCCAGGGCCTCAAACTTCCCCCCAATTCTCCCTAATAAAAATTTAAAAATGAGAGTGTTTCTAGTGACACACGCCCTCATCAGAAATCCAACCTATGGGGTGGCATTCTGAAAAACACCAACCCCCAAATCAAAGCCAGGTTCAAATCCTTGGTCTGCCACTTCCTGGCAGAGTGCACCCTTCCTGAACCTCGGAACTGGGGATTGCAGAGCCTGCCTCTATGATCCTGAGTACCAGGCACGTGTGAGGTGCCGTGGATTCAAAGGCAGACGAGGTGGACAGGTGCGGCCCTGCTCTTGCAAAGCATACTCCAACCGCTGGAAACAGGCAAGGCAGGAGGAGCCTCCCCGAGGGCTGAGGGCCGTGACGGGAGGGGGACCACAGGGGCCAGTGACCCAGGAGGCAGACTGAGAGGACCAGGAGTGAAGGGGTGGGGAGGCGCTGCCTCGGGAGAGGGGAGCCAGCACGGGGCCTCGGCGAGGACCCGGAGGAGACGCGAGTCTGGGGAATGGGGAGGGGCCTTGGCTGGGGGAGCGGAGACTGCGGGCCCCTTTCCATGTGACGCCAGGCCTTGCACTGTTTTATAAAGCGCCACCCCCACCAACCTCCCAGGTTTAAGCACGCGCTCGAGGACCCATCTGTGAAGGCGGGCCCAGGCCCCGACGGGCGGACATGGAGAGGGGCTGCCGCTCCCACCGCCCCTCCAGCAGGCTCCGGAGGGAGGAGAGCTGGGCAAGGCCTGGGGTCTGCATGGCCCCTGCCTGGCCCCCTCCACCCCCGCTGCACCGTGGGCCGGGACCCCCGCACCACCCAGCATGGCCCGACCCCAAGGCTGCCATCAGCAGCCTGTCCTGACCGTCTCCCAACGAGACTATCGAAGGCCTCGAAGGGCAGTGCCCCTTCAGTGCAAGCTCAGGCTGCTCTTCCTCTGAAGACTGAACACTCTGAGAGTGCACTTGCACGGAGGGCTTCCCAGGAGGCTCAGAGCGAAAGGACGGGCCTGCAGCGTGGGAGACGCAGGCTCAGTCTCTGCGTCGGGAAGGTCCTCCGGAGGGAGACATGGCAACCGACCCCAGGGCCTCTGCCTGGGAATCCCACGGACAGAGGAGTCTGGTGGGCCACAGTCCATGGGGTCACAAGAGTCGGACACGACTTACTGATTAGCCACCACCACCACTTTGAAGGAAAACGTGAACTGCACATGATGAGCATTAAGAAGCAACTTCCCGATTTCAGCAACATTATAACGTGCGCGAGCTGTGCCTCTTGGATCTGGGCCCCGGCTCAAGCTCCACACCAGCACGTACCGCCCGCCGGGTTCTGGAGCCGAGGGTCTAACACACGTGCAGCTGCCAACGTTCGGGAATCGGTTCCGATCAACACATTTTATTCTGCTCAGAGATCCATTTTTCACATGCCATTAACAACAAAAAGCTTTCTCAGGAAACAATAAGCCCATGCTGCTTCTCTTAGGCAGGTGCCTCAAACCACCCCCAGATGGGGGTAATAAAAACTCCCCAAATAATAAACAAACGCAGACTTCCTGGGCTAGGTTTCAGCCACTCATCCCCCAGGGCTCAGCCTCCTGGAAGCTTACAGCCTGGAGTGAGAGGCCAGAAGGGTTTTTCTAAGGGAGAGTCGGAACAAAGAGAAGACAGGCTGAAAGGAGAAATTAAAATCAGGACACGTGGGTCACCCAGGGCACACAAGGTTCCTGTCTTCCACGTGTAACCCTACGCTTCCCGAAGGGGGCGGACCAGGTGCTCGGTGCCTAATTAAATTCACCGTTCCCTGGCCAGCAGTGACCTCATCACCTGTGCGCACAGAGGGGCCAGGGTTTTCCGAAGCTGCCTGCCTCTCTAAGGAAGAGCTGGACCCCAGGGATTGGGCGCGTTACACAAGCACCTTGGAGAAGTCAGAGGCAGAGACTCACTGCATCCCACGTTACCCAGACTGCATCCAGAGGGCTGCACGCAGCCACCGAGCCGCGGTCAGGGGCTGTGGCACACAGGGCGGCCACTGCCTCGGCCTCAGGGGGCAGCGGGCAGAGGTGCCACCCTCCAGCCCAGGCCCAGCCTCCTGCTGCAGCCGTGCCCACGAGCCCCCCCCCCATCGCTGTCCCCCAGCCTGGATCACCTGTCCCCCCAGTGCCACCTGGAGAGCCCCACTTCGCCTGCAAGGTCCCCTTCCACACACGCCCAAGGCTTCCTCAGCCACGGCGATCCCATCATCCACAGTCTGCGGGCCGTGCCCGACACCCTGGACCAGACCCAGCCTGGGGCCCAAGATTCAGGGTGGGGGGCTCTTTCCTCAGGGCAGGGAGGTCTGCACAGCCCCGGGCCAAGTGGGATACTGGTAGGGCTTCCTAAACATCCAGTCAGTGGGGCTGTTCTGAACTGTGGAAAACCAGGACCACTTGGGGGAAGCTCTGATCCCTCTTTTATCTCCTTCTGGCCATGCTGGGTCTTGGCCGTGGCCTGCAGGATCTTCCGTCTTTGCTGCGGCTTGCAGGACCTTTTCTGTTGTTGCAACACGTGGGATCTTCGTGGCGGCATGTGGCATCCAGTTTTCTGACCAGGGATCAAACCCCAGCGCCCTGCACAGCGAGCTCGGAGTCTTGGCCGCTGGACCACCAGGGAAGTCCCCAAGTTCTGACCTTCTGAAGCTCCCCAAATGTCCCGAGCTGGACCAGGGGCTGGCTGGGTGGGCAAGATGGACACGGAGGCCATGGCCAGGGAGGCACCGCGCCACCGTGACCTCCCGAGTCCGGCGCAGACTCAAGCTTCCGCACCCCGTCCCTGGGGGCTGCCAATCGCTCTGCCCCCCTACTCCATGCAGGTGCCCCCAGGAGCTGCGCCCACAGCCTCCCTTAGCGAGGGAGGCTCCTGAGACAGAGCGGAAACCTCCTCCCAGGCGGCCCACGGCCCTGCTTTCTCAGGCTGAGGGTGAAAAAGCATTATTAAGGCAATGGCTGCATTCTTACAAATCACCTCCCACCTTTCTGGGGAAAATACCAGGTAAAAATACATGAAAACTCATTTTTGCAAAGACAAAGCGATTTCATGGGCAGGACAGAGGATCCCTCTGTTTTAGTTTACTATTTCAACATCATCAGTATTAAAGCGAAGATCCTAAGGACTGCAAACTTTTCTTTTTAAGTGTCTGCTATGCACGAAACACTCTTCTAAGCATGGAATACATATCCTCATTTTAAAATCATGGCAACCCTGTACGAACCAGTTTATGCCAAATTTCTTACTACTTACAGAGGAGTACACAGAGGCACAGAGAGGCTGAGCTCGCACAGTTTGGAGGCGGCAGTCAGAACTGAAGGAAACCCACCCACTCCCACCCCAGGCCCCTCAGAGCCCTGCAGGGTGGCCAGGGAGCTCATGACCCTCAGAGCCACGCAGCCACCGAGTCGCATGCCACAGTCCTGGCTCTGCCCACCACACGTTCCAAACTCTCGTGACCACCACCTTCTGAACCACCCGGACAGTGCACCAGCCCGTCAGGATCCGGCGACGCTTCTGATGCCATGTGTCCGTGTGTGTGCGCGTGTTTCTGAGAGGCAGGGAGGGCTAGCGCTGGTGTGCCACATTATAGGAGACAGACCCGGAAAAGCTGGTGGCTCTTTTTTTTTTTTTTTTCCCTTCCTCTCCCTTAGCACAAAAATCATCTGGGCTGGCTGACCACAACGTTTCACACCGGATTCCTTCCACTGGATGGATGTCTCAGCGAGGTTTTGTTTTCATCTCACTGAGTCACTCAGAGAAAATGACCGCACACCAAGTGCACGTGTAACTCTTCCTACTGGGGAAACAGCTCCACGCAGGAGCACCAGATGTGTGCCCTGTGCTGGCCGTGTCTGCCCGCATCAGGAGCGCCTCTGTGTCTCCACTTTGGCTCATTAGGAAGTAAAACTCAAATCCGCCAAATACAGTCTGCCTAAGTGTGTGAGACGTGAAATCAGCGTCCCCAGGCTGAAAGTCTCAGAGGAGAGAGAGCGGGGAACAGGGGAGGTGCTCTGGGCCCTGGAAGGGGAGGACTGGATGCTACAGCCATGAGGTGCACCGCCCGGAGCGCCTGTGGGGTGGCGGAGGCGCGGGCGAGGCTAGGGAACAGGTCTCAAGGGGCTGATGCCTCCGCTCGGCCATAAAAACTGAAGCCCGCAGGTGGGGAGTGGGTCACGGAGAAGCCGGTGGGATTGGCCACCTGGTCAGAGAAGTGAGGCGTGGAGTGTCGAACACAGAGGGTCACACAACTCTGTGAAGATGCGGAAAGACCTCTGCACACTTTAAGGGGGGGGTGTGATAGTACATGGGTTATATCTACATAATCACAATTATCTCTCTCTCTTTTTTTAAAGAGTCAATGGAGAGAACATTCCAGGCAGACAGCACAGGAATACCCAGGGAACTATTATAAGTTCAGTGAAAATACAAAAACACCACTTGGGGTTTCTAGCAGCTAAGGGGATGCTACGTGACCTAAGTTCCAGTGTAAAAAGTGACCCGTAAGCACGAGGCATCCGGAGCAGGTCACCCTTCTCACTCAAGCATCTTCCCAGCTCCTTACAACCTTGCGCTCTCCTACATCACAACAGATCAACGCAACACGGGGCGGGGATGCACCACCGCCTGAAGGCTGGGGCGGGTCTCAGAGAAGCAGGGCTGGATCACCAGATGAGCCGCAGCTGCCCTGGTCCTCAGTCTCCTCATCTCGAAAATGGACCCAAACTGAACAAGGTGGGGCTGTGCTTCTCCAAGGCAGAGAAGAGGCAGTCGGGGGCGGGGGGGGGGTGCCGGTGGAGACGTGGGGGCTCTGGGTGGTTAAGAGGAAGAGAGGAAGTCTGGGCCCACCTCCGTCTGTTTTGTTCCAGTTTGGCAAAAGACAGTTTGAAAGGAGGGCTCCACTTGCTTTTAAAAGGAAAAAAACACTCGACTAGATGACGAGTAAGCGTCACTTCAGTGTTAAGATCCTACAAAATTTCACAGGACAAGACTTAAGTTTACTCACTTACTATCTCTATGACCATTCAGGATATGGTGGCTCAGACGGTAAAGCGCCTGCCTACAACGTGGGAGACCGGGGTTCAGTCCCTGGGTTGGGACGATCAGAAGGCAATGGTACCCCGCTCCAGCACTCTTGCCTGGAAAATCCCATGGACTGAGGAGCCTGGTGGGCTACAATCCACGGGATCACAAAGAGTCGGACACGGCTGAGCGACGTCACTTTCACTTTATAAGAAAAAAAGTTGTGACGTTATTAAAAAAAAAAAAGTTTGACATTCTTCCTCAAAACAAAATGTCTACTGAAGAAGGTCCTGGGTGAGACCCCAAAGTACCAAAACTAAGCTCCGGGCCCATCTCCGAGGTGCCCACGTGGGAATGGCCCACCACAGGGGAAAAAAGAAAAAGCCTGCAGGGTGCACTTCTCCTCTGAACTCCGGCCCACACTTAAAAGTTCTAGGAAAGCTCTCTATTTGTAAAACCCAAATTGTCCCCCTTCCCTCTCCAAGGAGCGGTTTCGCCAGGGCTCCCACTCCAGTTACTCCCTAACCGGATGCCCGGCCTTGCTGCTCCCCACCGTCAGGCCGGCATCCAGGACGTGAAAGACAGCCCCCTCACTCATCTGAGGTCCCGCAGGACCCAGTCCCCAGCCAGCTTCAAAGGCGGGGACACCAAGGGTGTGAATCAGCCTCCCCAGCCAGACGCGCCCTAAGGGGGCAACCCAGGCTCTCCTGCTCCAGGACCAGTGCCCGCGGCCAGCACCGGGCCTCCTGACGGCCGCAGAACGGAGACGCTCTCTGCTTCTGCTGGCCTGGCACCTCCCTCCAACTCACCTGCACCGTCTATCAGAGGGCGGGGTCTGACCCAGACTCCTCGTCCCTCTTCACGAAGTGCTCTGAGCACACCACAAAGCCCTGCTCTGTTAGGGCCCCCAGCAACAGGGTGCCTGCCACACAGCTCCTGAGATGCTCTGAGAGCCAGACAGACTCCGACTAGAAACTATCAGGGCAAGGCCATGGCAGGGGTCTTCGGGCGTTCGTGATGACTCAGGCCTCCGGGGCCAGCTAATGAGAATGAGGCGGGGCAGGTGGAGCGCAGCCTCCTGCCGACACCCCAGCCCCTACCGAGGCCAGACCCTTCCGAAGTCTGTCCCTGAACCTGCGTGGCGCTCGCGCTGAACAGAAGCGCTGAGGACACGGCTCTCGCGTTGATTTTACCCAGAGTGAGGCCAGCACGACCCTGCAGTCCCTCACCTAGAGGTTACTGGAGCGTGGGTGCCAGCAGCGGCGGCTGCTGCCAGCGCCGTGCTGACACTCAGACGTAAGGACCACAACGAAGCGAGCCCAGAGCATCTGCACACGCAATTCCAGAGAGACTTAAACTTCCTCTACGGAGGCAGAATAAACGCCAAAAGAAAAAAACCCCCCCAAACAAAAGCGGGGCTTTCAAGGAGACTTGCTGAGTGGGGCAAACATTTTGGAAAGATGGAATTTTAAACACAAACACCAAAGGGCAGAGATTTGAAGCAGAAGAGCTATGCACACAGCTGGGAGGCCCTTTAATTAGGAAAAGATTTGCAAAGCCTGCGGAGCATTGGGCAGATCTCCCCTGGTCTCTGGTTTGGGAAGAATGTATAAAGCGGTGGGGGAGTCAACAAGTTTGAATCTGCTGGACACTCTCACCGAGAAGGAGGCGCGTGATCCGGTCCCTGGCTGCCTTTCAGGGGTCCCAGTTCAGTTCAGTTCAGTCGCTCAGTCGTGTCCGACTCTCTGTGACCCCATGAATCGCAGCACACCAGGCCTCCCTGTCCATCACCAACTCCCGGAGTTCACTCAGATTCATGTCCATCAAGTCAGTGATGCCATCCAGCCATCTCATCCTCTGTCCTCCCCTTCTCCTGCCCCCAATCCCTCCCAGCATCAGGGTCTTTTCCAATGAGTCAATTCTTCACATGAGGTGGCTAAAGTACTGAAGTTTCAGCTTTAGCATCATTCCTTCCAAAGAACACCCAGGGCTGATCTCCTTCAGAATGGACTGGTTGGATCTCCTCGCAGTCCAAGGGACTCTCAAGAGTCTTCTCCAACACACAGTTCAAACGCATCAATTCTTCGGCGCTCAGCCTTCTTCACGGTCCAACTCTCACATTCATACATGACCACAGGAAAAACCATAGCCTTGACTAGACGGACCTTAGTCAGCAAAGTAATGTCTCTGCTTTTGAATATGCTATCTAGGTTGGTCATAACTTTTCTTCCAAGGAGCAAGAGTCTTTTAATTTCATGGCTGCAATCACCATCTGCAGTGATTTTGGAGCCCAAAACAATAAAGTCTGACACTGTTTTCACTGTTTCTCCATCTATTTCCCATGGAGTGATGGGACCGGATGCCATGATCTTCGTTTTCTGAATGTTGAGCTTTAAGCCAACTTTTTCACTCTCCTCTTTCAGTTTCATCAAGAGGCTTTTTAGTTCCTCTTCACTTTTCTGCCATAAGGGTGGTGTCATCTGCATATCTGAGGTTATTGATATTTCTCCCGGCAATCTTGATTCCAGCTTGTGCTTCTTCCAGCCCACCGTTTCTCATGATGTACTCTGCATAGAAGTTAAATAAGCAGGGTGACAATATACAGCCTTGACGTAATCCTTTTCCTATTTGGAACCAGTCTGTTGTTCCATGTCCAGTTCTAACTGTTGCTTCCTGACCTGCATACAGATTTCTCAAGAGGCAGGTTAGGCCCCAGGGGTCCTTAAAGCAACCAAAGAGGACTGCCAGGTCTTGGACAAGACAGGCGGGACCTTCTCCTTCCTAGGGGTGCCTCCCACAGACAGCACGCAGGAAAGCTTTTCTGTCGGGGAGATTTAAGGCAAAAACAGAAGTCAAGGGGAAACTACCCAGGCCCCCCCGCCCCACCCCAGGAACTGTTTTTTCCTTTTGCGTGTACTATGCAGCACTCTCAGCTATTTCCAACGGACTTAAATATCCTGTGTGCGGGCAGATGATCTACAGTCACATGGGAAGATGGGATCCCCTGCTCTGTTCAGAGGGACCCCTGGACTCCCGAGGGGCCGGATTGGAAGTGATGGCTTTCTCCAAAGAGCCACCGTCCACACTGACCCTCTCCTTCCGGGATGTGAGGACACTCAATGCAGGTGGCGCTGGGCCACCAGGACTTTGACTCTGCCGCAGAGGACACCCTGTGTGAGGGCGCCCAGCAGGTATGAGAAGAGTCACCAAACCTCAATAAGGGCCCCAAAGGCAGACTCTGCACCCCTCTCCTCCACCAAAACCCAAGAGCTCAGGAAAAGATGGAAAGTCAAAAGTTGACTCTGGGGTCCCTCGGGGGCAGCAGCTGTTACTGAGCAGATCTGCAAAGGCAGCTCGCAACAGGGCACCAGACTGGCAGGATACAGGACGTCGCGGGTTGCTGTGGGTCAAACAGGACAGAGGCAGGGGCCGCTGGCAGCTCCGAAAAGCACATGGTCTCGGAAGGGCCAGCAAGGCCATGCCTCCCAGAAAGGCATGATGTGGGCAGAGGCATGTGCAGTTACCTTAGGAAAGGGCCCGTTTCTCGGCTCCAGTCTTAAAAAATTACACAGCACCAACTGGTCGCTGGCCCTCAGCGAAGCTGGCACGTGCAGCCATCACCCATGTGCTGGCAGGGAGCCATGAGGCCCGAGCCGGGGCCCTCGCTCAGGGGCGGGACCTGGGGCAGAAACGCATGGCCCCTGCCCTGCCCGGCCAGCTCCCTTCCTGCCGCCCCGCTGGACGGTGTCCCAGGTGCCACCTACTCTGAGGGGCTTTCCCTGAAGCCCACTCACCCAGGGAGGGCTTGGTGCCCCGGGCGGCGCTTGCACAGAACTCTGCCTTGCTCTCACGGGAACCCTTACAGCAGAGCCTCCTGGCCGTCTGCTCCCTCTTTAAGGACACAGAACTCACTGCGCCATTGCTGACCCCAGGGCTTCAGCTCCGGCTGCAGCCCTCAGGAGCCTTCCCTGAGTGCCCGTCACGCGCCCCATGAAGGAGGACAAAGCAGACACGCTCCCCATCCTCAGGGGCTGAGAGCACGGGCGAGCCCCGTCGCTGGGGGAGGTGCGGGGGGATGAGGCCCAAGCGGAGGTGGGCAGGGACACCAGGCTGGGCGTCAAGGTGTGCTCCCAGTGAGGGGACAGCGCAGACCCAGCAAGGCAGGGCGTGGGGCCTGCAGGAGACCCTGGAGCAGGGGGCCTCGGGGCAGGCAGGAGTGGGCCACAGGCCCAGGTCACGTGTACTCAGACAGAGACTGCCATTTGGGCTCAACCCTGCTGACAGGCAGGAGTCAGGAAGGGCCACACACAGTCAGCACCGCACGTGCAAGGGGTCCTCTGGCTGCAGGTGGGGGACCATGGCCACAGAGGGCCTGGGTCTGGCAGAGTCACCGCTGATCTCAGAGGGGCAGCACAAGAGAGGTTCCCTGGACTGCTCCACACGGGGACAGACACCCCTTCGGCCGGCTGGCTGGCTGGAGGCGGCGGTGCTCTCTTAAAGTGACCGCTCTGGGCTCGTGGATTGTGTCTCCACTCTCCTCTGGGGGTTCTGAGCTGCGCCCAGCACCGCTGGGGTCTGCCCCGCCCCTGGGTGCCCAGCGGTCACACGTCTGCTTACTCCACTGTCCTGAGCAAGCCTCCCCGCTCCTGCCGGGAGAAAGCGCCATCTCCCAGAACCTGATGACTCAGGCCTCCCCCTCCTTAGAAGGATGCTGGACAGTCCCGAGCAGGGCCAAGAGCTCAAGGGGTGGACTGCCCAACCCTCCACTCACCACCCGCTGTCCTTGGGGCCGCGAGGTCTGCCCTGTGCTCATGGCAGCCCAGGCTGACACTGACCCGGCGTGGCTCACTGCTCGCCCCTGCCAAGACTGGGGCCGGTGTCCTCCTCCCGGCACACATGGGGAAGCCGAGGCACAGAGAACTCAAGCTGCCTCCCTGAGGTCACCCAGACGTGCAGGGCACACCTGGAGGCCACTGAGTCAGGCCCCAAGAGTCTTCGCAACTCGCCATGACTTCCGCCTTTCCACAGGCACCAGCCCTGAGGATGAGGGGCTGCGGTCTCCGGAGTTATGTCAGCTTCACGAGGCACCTCGGTCTCCCTGCAAGTCTTGGCTTCGGACAATGCAGCGTTGAAAGAGCCTCACATGCCCCTGCCCCTCGCAGAGCTTGGGGGTGGGTGAGATCACGGCCTTGTTAGGGCTTCCCCGGGGGCCCTAGTGGGAAAGAACCCATGTGCCGATGCAGGAGATGGAAGAACCATGGGTTGGCTCCCTGGGTTGGGAAGATCCCCTGGAGAACGGCATGGCAACCCACTCGGTATTCTCGCCTGGAGAATCCCAGGGACAGAGGAGCCTGGCGGGCTACAGTCCCTGGGATCACAAAGAGTCGGACTCGACTGAAGTGATTTCGTGCACGCGTGCACACACACATTAACCGGTATCTACTGAGCTCCGACGGGGTGGTTGAGCACCGCACAGGGTCTGAGTACACGGGTGAGCACAGCTCCATCCCACAGGCACTTCCAAGCCAGAGGGCCCCGGGCGCCAATACCACAAATTCACAGCACACCATCGACCACGAGAGCTCTCAGCCAGGCCCTCCCGTGTGAGACATGGCTTCCCTGACACGCAGGGTTGAGAAGACGAAGAGCCAACGAACAGGCAGGAAGACGCTGGGGGGACCACGGCAGGCAGGCACTGCTGGGGGCCTGGGCCACACCCCTGCTCCCAGCCGCCGTCCACACACACTCAGACACTCGTGTGAAGTGTGAAGAAAGACCCACTTGTGTGAAAGATGAGCGCTTCCAGCCCAGGGCCAATCTCCTAAAGGGTTCTGTTCCGAACCCTGGTGTTACTTTAGCTTCCAGTCACTGGTAATTAAGGGTGCCTGTACATTCCAGAAGAGCGGACTCGGAGACTAACGCTAATTAAATCTCTTCTGTATTCGGCTTCGAACTTCTTGAGTGGCCTGCTGTCAGACGCTTACTCCAAAGCCTCCATCTGACGTAACTCCTACCACCACCATCTGTAACATCCAGTCTGCCCTTAGCTTGAAGGATTCAGTTACGCAGAAGGGAAGAGGCCCACGGGACCCCCGAGTCTGGAGTCTCAGAAGAACCGCTCATACCTGCCCTCCTGCCCTCCGAACGCCCGCAGTCTGGTGGGGAACCGTGGGCGGGGGTGGGCACAGCCCGCACGGCCCCTTCGTGAGGCCTCTCATGGGCAGGCTCTGTGTGTCTGTGACTGACAGGCTCTCTGATGAACCTTAATTGTGAGCGCGATGGGCCCAGGAAGCCAGCAACAGATGTGGCAGAGGGGCAGCCACAAACCGTCCGACTGATGAGTAACAAGCGTCTGGCCTGATGGGGGCTGCTGACCCACAGAAAGAGGAGGGCGGCGTCCCTGCTCAACCCTGCGCCGTTTCTGCAGCTCTGGCTCCTTCATGCGAGCGCGAGGAAGCCCACTTGTGTGAAGGATGAGTGTTTCTGCCATCCCCATCTGCCATCCCCCAACAGAAAGAACGGGGGCAGTGGTGCCACTGGGGGGGTGCAGCCATGGCCTGGACGTGGGGACCACGTGAGCGTTACCACGGACACCTGTGCCTCCGACTGCATCTTGGCTTAGAACAATGGAAGCCCGAACTGGACGCCCTTTCAACACGGGAAGGTGAAAGCCACACTCTGAAGACTGAGCAGCATCCTGCTGGTGCTAACGACTGTGACGGTATCTGCATCCAGCCCGCCGTCTGCTGGTGACCTGCGCTGACAGGGGAGAGCTGCTGCGGGGAGCCGTGGGGCACGGAGCAGGAGGGGAGGGGCGTCTAACCCTGCTGCCTACTGATCAGCCGCGAGGCTCCGGCCAGCTCGGCAAAGCTTCCAGTTTCTTCATCTGTAAAACAGGGCTCTCAAGAGTCTGCTCCAACACCACAGTTCAAAGGAATCAGTTCTTCAGAGCTCACCTTTCTTTTCTGTGGTGCTGGAGAAGATTCTTGAGAGCCCCTTGGACTGCAAGGAGATCCAACCAGTCCATCCTAAAGGAAATCAGTCCTGGGCGTTCACTGGAAGGACTGATGCTGAAGCTGAAACTCCAATACTTTGGCCACCTGATGTGAAGAACTGACTCATCTGAAAAGACCCTGAGGCTGGGAAAGATTGAAGGCAGGAGGAGAAGGGGACCACAGAGGATGAGATGGTTGGATGGCATCACCGACTCAATGGACATGGGTTTGGGTGAACTCCAGGAGTTGTGATGGACAGGGAGGCCTGGCGTGCTGCAGTTCATGGGGTCTCAAAGAGCTGGACATGACTGAGCAACTGAACTGAACTGAAAATGGGGCTAGAGAAGACTGACCTTGTGGTCAATGGGAAAGGCATCTTGAGCCGCCTCTGGCAGCTGACTGTTACCGAGTAAAGCCAGAAGACCGGCATGGTGTTTATTTGCTTGCACTTGACCACATCACAATTATACTTGTCTGGGGGGACCTTAGAACCCCACTCAGGCCCTCGAGGCCACGTACTGCACTAAAGCTTTCCATTCACCATCTCCAGTTCTCCAGATCTGTGTCGTCAGACTCGTCTCCTAGACGGGGAACTCGAGACTCTGAGGACACGCTGCTAAGCTGTGATGGAGACGAGAGCGGAGTGTGGCTGGGCCTTCAGAGTGTGAGCCAAGTGTGGCTGGCCATTCAGAGTGCACAGCACTCAACTGACTCACACCCAACTGCTCACACTAGGAGCTGCCCTAAAAACATCTAACCAAGAATTTTACAGAACCGTGACCTCAAAGTATATGCAAAAAAAAGGGTACTTTAACCTGGCGAGTGGGGGTGTGGGTGGGGCACAGGGAGGAGGGAAGCACTAAACAGCCCGTCTCTAAGGGAAGCGCAAAGCAAACAGCATTGCTTCCAGCCCACCCCCCAACACCACTCCGTGGCTGATGACGCATGTGTGGGGTGAGCACAGGCAGGAGTCAGTGAGAGGCTGCAAGAGCCCCCAGCATGAGCCGCAGCTTCAGGGAGGCTCCGAGGGGCCACCAGCCGTGGAGCAGAGAACCGCGGCCAGCTGACTGCCGAAGACCCTCAGGGGTGAGACTCGGTCTCAGGCTGGAGGGCAGGTGCCTGGGGTCACACTGGCCACATAGACGAGGCAGAGAAAGGTCAGACGGGTTCAAGCCAGGGGCAAGAGACAAGCAGTCTTGATGAGCTGCAAGAGCAAAGGGAACGAAAGTGCAGGTGGGAGAAAGCAGGACCCTGGAAACAAAGGGCCCCTGAGGGCTCAGTGCTCCCGGCGGCCCCGGGGGTCAGACGCGGTCACGGGCGGGCTCCTGGTCCCGGGCGGCTGGCCCCGGGGGTCAGACGCGGTTCCAGGCGGGCTCCTGGTCCCGG
>NW_024070211.1:2858424-2893912 GCF_014754425.2 Oryx dammah
CTGGCCCCGGGGGTCAGACGCGGTTCCAGGCGGGCTCCTGGTCCCGGCGGCCCCGGGGGTCAGACGCGGTTCCAGGCGGGCTCCTGGTCCCAGCGGCCCCGGGGGTCAGACGTGGTTACAGGCGGGCTCCTGGTCCTGGCGGCCCCGGGGGTCAGACGCTGTCACAGTCGGGCTCCTGGGAGGCCCCCCTGGAGCAAAGGCCACAGGGCCAAATGACCTGGATCCTCCCTGGATGCCGAGATCAACCTTAAAACCCCTCTCTGCCTTGTTGGACAATCCAACAACTGTTTAGGGTTCCCACCCCTAGGCTTCCAAAGGACTCTAAACGATGACCAACCAGGAGCAGTTACGCATCCTGGGAACTGGAGCAGGAGGAAGAGCGGCTGCCAGAGGAACGAGCAAGGGGGGTGGAAGAAACCCAACCATCCAGGGACCCCCCCAGCCCCGGCAAGGGCAGACGGAGAAGCAAGCAGGCTATCAGGTTACCCCGTCTCTGCAGAACGACAAACACTATCACCAGTCATGGAGCCAGCCACTCAGCCATGGTCTGACCCTGGCCTCCTCCATGGGCTTGGGGGTGTGGGCAGTGGCGTCTCCCAGCTTTCTGTGCAGGGACCTCAACATGGGAGCCTGGGGAAGGCGGGGGCAGGGGGAGTCCACCCTCAGTGCCTCCGCGGGGGCCACAGCACCTCCTCCCTTCCAGGCGAGACCAACCAAGTCTGTGATTGGGCACTGGCTCGTAACACCCCCCCAACCCCCGCCCCCTGAAGGTCAAGGCCTGGGCGGTCTCCACCTGTGAAAACAGCCAGACAGGTTGCTTGGAATGTGAGTGCGCAGCCACCAGGCAGGCGGAACGTGGGGGTCAGCAAGCAGGTCCGAGGAAGCCAGTGAAGGAAGAAAAAGCCTCAGTGAGCACTTTTCAAGCACCTGCCTTTCCTGCACACATCAGCACTTCGTGGAGACTCCCAGGCCTCACAACGGCCCCAGGAATGCAGGCTCTTACTGCCACCTAGGATCCCAGAAGCAGCTCTGGGGGGAGAAGGAAGCTGCCTGAGGTCTCGGAGCTGGAAGGCGGGCCCCAGGTCTGTCCAGCCTGGCTCTGCCGGACAGCGGGTGGCCAGCGGATGTCGCTGGCCTCTCTCCACAGAACCACCCTTCGGGGCGGGGCAGGCTACAGACTCACAGAGCTGAGGGAAGTCGGTGCCTCTTCTGCCGGCAGAGGGGACCCTGAAAGCAGTGACATCAACTGAAGGGTGTCCACGGGGATGCTCTTTTAGTTCTGGGCGACAGAGCCCAGGTGCTCAGCCTGAGACCAGCCAGCTGCTGCTTCAGAGGGGGAGCCGGAGACCCCTGCAGGTCACAGGGCAAGCTGGCGGGCCCCGAAGGCACAGCGCAGGCCCTGACGGCCAACAGGGCTGCTCCACGGCGCGGCGCTGCCTCCCACCCACCCACCGAACGAACTCCATGACAAGGAGAGCCACCACGCTGCACCACACATTTGCAAAGTTAGCAACAAAGTTTCAAAGACCACACATGGGGTTGCTGCCCAAGAGGATCTAGAATCCAGGTCATCTCCCATGCTGGAGAAGGGCATGGCAGCCCACTCCAGTGTTCTTGCCTGGAGAACCCCATGGACAGAAGAGCCTGGCGGGCTACAGTCCACGGGGCTGCAAAGAGCCGGACACGGCCGAGCGACTGAGTGTATGTCTCACACGTAGGCCACAAGCCCTCCAGGAGATCCGTGTTCTCCACACTGGAGTGCGTGACGGTAAGTTAGAGAGACGGCGGGCTAAAGGAGAGCGGGCTCTTCTTTTTCCAACTGTAGGACTTCTCAGAACCTTTCAACGTGGCAATATGGAGGAGAAGCTTCTAGAAGGTAATTAAGAGTACGCCATGTTTCTCCAACTGCTCATTGTCTTTGTTCCTCAAGAGACTCAACACCAAAGGGCGCTAAGCAATGTCACGAAAGCTGGGGCAGGCGTAAGTCGCACCGTGCCCTGAGTAGAAGAAGGCTCAGCGGGGCAGGGGCCTTCCCAGCCAGCTCATCTCGTCTTGCCTGCAGACGAGGCCTCTGCTCCGCCTCCTCTGTGCATCTCGTCCCTGCATTCTAACCGCTGAGGGCGACAGGGCACAGCAGTGCAGGACCCTGGGCTGCCTGGGCTCACAGCCTCGCTCCTCCGTTACCACAAGCTGCCGAAGCCGAAGCCCCTGCTGCTGCTTCTCCCAGGTGGGGATGGAAAAGCCTCAGAAGAGGTTTTCTGAAGAGTTAAGGAGATACACTCCCTGCCAGAAGCTACAAGCTATCTTTGAGTTTGTTCTCCGCCTTTTAACTTTGTTGAAACTTTAAAATTAAATTTGCACATTTCAAGCCCCACGCTGGCATGAGCTCCCATGCCTGGCGAAGGCCTCCCCCCAACTCCCAACATCAGTATCGCTGTTGCTCTCCACCCCCCGGTTCTGTGTTCATGTAATACTGGTTCCTTAGTCCATCAGGAGTGTGAGGACGCGCTGTGTAAGAGATAGTTAGCTTGTTTTCCTTCAAAACTATTAGCTGTTTCAGCAATTTTATTGAACGATCAACTTGTTTCTCGCAGTGAAGCGTGACTATCGCTTGTAACACACCCTAAGTCCCTATATCCCGGGGCCTGTGTTGAGTGGTGGGCCGCATCTGCTCTGGCCTTGCTGCTGGGACATGCCCACACGGCCCACCTGCCCCAAGGGCAGCCCGCTCCGGGGTGCCACGCTGTCCCACTGTCACCGGTGGGATCTTGCCCTCCCACCCCCGGCGTCATTTACACTCTAAGTGGTTTACACCAGTGTGGACTTTGGTACCTTTGATTTAAAGGCAGTCGCTTTACTGACCTGCAGTCGCTTTAGTGACCTCTCCCTTTAGTTCCTGCAGGGCAAGAATTTGCTTTTCCTAAAAAGTTTAGATTTGCTTTAGTACCTGAAAGAACAGGGTCACACTACTCGGGTTTGGGCAGGACGCCTTTCTAAGGGGCGCTCTGTCTGCAGTGCGCACAATGCTCTGTGTATATGTGTGCGCGCGCACGCGTGCGCGTGCTGGGATGGGGGTGTCTCCTAAGAAGCGTCCACCTTGGCACAGCTGTGTGTGTGGGTCTATCTGTGTGTGTATCTGTGTGCACGTGCCAGGGTGGGAGCGTCTAAGAAGTGTCCACCTTAGCACAGCTGTCTGTGTGTGTGTATCTGTGCGTGTTGTGATGAGGGCATCTCCTATCGAAGCGTCCACCTTGGTGCAGTGGGCCCTGCAGCCAGCCCAGGCAGAATGGGGCAGCAGTTTCCGTGCTCATCCAAGTCTGAAGGGGCTTCACAGCAGAAGGCAGATTCTAAGGGTCTTTTTTTCCCGAGGTCCTTACAAGTTCCATGGTGTCCATCTGCCCCCATCACAAGTATCTTTTATAGTTTCACCGTAGAAGACGGTCTGGCCTTAGCAGGACATGTCGGAAACGATCTGTTTTCCTTGTTAAAGGCAGCAGTTCAATGGACAACACACCAGAATCAACAGCGGGGCCTGGCTCTGCCCTCCCCTCGGTTGCGGCTCAGGCCCGGGGCTCACGGGTGCTGGGACAGCCTCGGTTTCGTCTGTAAAAGGCGGTCCCTCCCACCTGCCTCACAGAGCGGCCGTGGAAACGAAACGCGGTAACGGGGGAGACCTATTAACAGCGAGGCCCTTCCACCAGTGCTCCTGACACTTGACGGACCTCCACTGTGGCAATTCATTTTCCTCTGTCATCGCTGAAAAAGATCTTATGACGAATGAAAAGAGGTGGGGTCAAATTCTCAATCTGAGACGAAACCACAAAGTTTCCATCTTGCCTTTGATAGTCTAACAGAAGCATACTACTCGGAGGCCGACACCAAAGCGGACGGGAGGCCACTAACTCTCAAGTCGCCGAGCTCTGGAGAGTTTCAAGCCCGTGGCCACAGTGGTAGCCTCCTCGAGTGCTCCAGAGTGCTCAGGACGCGTCCCTGGAGCCCGCTCCTGGCAGACCCCTCTGCTCCCCGTGAGTGCGCCCACAGCACAGCACGGGGCCTCGTGCTTTTCTCCTTTAACTGGTTTCAAGTTCCAAGGCTCTGACGGCATGATCAGGAGGCAATCCAGGCCATCCTGCACTGGATCAAATGAGGGTCCGTTAGTCTTCACGTAACAGAACTCATCAGAATTCCAAGCAACTTCCAGCCATCCCTATGGGGGAATCAGAGGAGCGCCCCCAGGATGCCCCGTTGCCTCTTTCTAAGCAAATCACGCCATTTCATCCTGACATCAATCACCATCAGGTGGCGGGGTCCTCGTCTCGGCAACAGGCTGGAGTCATGAAGGGCCACCTCCACTGCGGTCTGGAGCAGGGAACAGAGGGCCAACCCGGCACCCAGAGTCCGGGGTCTGCTTTTTCCCTCAGCCTTGCTTCCGTCACTACAGCTGCAGACCATTCGACAAGCAAAAAACACTTGCATGAAAAGGCTCACCACAACTTTGCAAGGAATGGAGTTCATTAAAATCCTGCTGGAGGCCCTTGGCAGGACTGCTTTTTCCCCTTGTAAAAGGGAACTGCAGCACCAGTCCCCTGAAGGAGAGCTCAGGATAAGCTCAGAAACATCAGGCTGGAGGGGTCCCTGCAAGAGCACCCGCGTCCATTCTTTCCCCAGGGCCGGCTCCAGAGACAGCACCGGCTGGGGAGACAACGCTTCCTATAGACCCCACGACACAGGCAAGAGCGGAAGCCCAGCGCCCCTATCTCCGGCAGAAACCCACAAGCCAGTTGCCAAGGCACGAGTAGAGGCTGACTCCCTGCCTCCTCCGTGCCTGCGGAGCTACAGAGCCCTGGCTCCTGGCTGGGGAGCCCTCTCCCCTTGGCTCTCGGGCCCCTCGACAGCAGGGAAACCTACACGCGATGGGGAGGCCCAGCCACAAGGCCCCGCTGAGCATCTCCAAACAAGGTTCCTGAGCATGGGGGGGGGGGGGGGGGGGGGGGGGGGGGCGGGGTGTCCTACTTCCCGGAACACCAACTGGACTCAAGGATTTGGTGAAGAAAGCATTCTTTTTTATGTTAAAATGTCTTGCATGTGGGCAAGTTATGAACTGGAATGCAATTTTTTTTTTTAAAGACAAAACAAAATTCTTTGCTAGAGACCGCCACTTTTGGCTTTGCCCTCAAAACTCCAGAGGTATGTAAATATTTGCTCTCCTCAGGAATCCTTTGTCGGGGAAACTTTGGGAAAAGAACCTAAGGGACGGTGAGAGGCGGGGAGAGAGGTGGCCACAGCCAAGGAGAAGGGAGCGCGAAGCTCCCTGAAGAGCCGGGACCGCTGTTACTCAGAAGCGAAGACACGACCATGCCTGCCGGGGTGCGTGACAGACAGGGAGCAAAGCTGGCGCGGCCAAGCCGTCCTCCTTTCAGAAAACCTCGCCTGAATTCCTCATTAAGTGTCGGCGCCGCAGAGCCAGGCCTTTCATCTCGCACCCGCGGCACCCAGAACGGCGTCTGGCACCCAGGATGTCAGACGCTTACAGGAAGAACTCAGTTCCGCAACTCAGGACAGGTGTCCTCGGAGCTGATCAGCTGGTCAGGTCCAAAGGGGCGAGAAGCTCCATCTGAAACTGTCTCTCCTTCAGATCCAGCTCTAGGATCCCTGCGTCTTTCCTTCCCCATGACAGAGGAGCTGAGGAAGACAGGCGGCACGCTCCTTCCCGAGCTGCGCGGTGTGAGCTTTGCAGGGAGTGTTCACGAAATGCTGACTGAGCCCGCTCCCTCTTCCCTGCTAGGTCTAAGACTGCTTCAGAAAGCAGACGTGTCTAAATGCTGTCTTTGAGATAAAGGCGGAAAGCACGCTGGTGTGGGACTGTTTTAAACAGCGACAATCACGGGGAATCCAGGCAGGCAGAAAACACAGGAGGCCTGGTCAGTCTTGACCACAGATGGAGCAGGTCACGCCTGGCCTCAAGGGTCCCAAGGAAGGCTCGGCTTCATCTCCTGGGGACAGAGCTTGAGTCTGATGCTCTCACGACCCACAGCTATCACTGAGAAAACCATCCCCAGATTTCATGGGTTCAACTACTAAAGACTGAAAACTGACAACATGTAGCAGAGGTCAGATAATCAGTGATGTTAATGACTGTTAAATAATAAGAGCAGCCTCAATGTTAATCACAGAGGCATGAGAGCGTGGCTCCAGCGTCCTGGCCAACACAAGCTGGAGGTCTCCAGCCACTGGCTCACGGAGCCCATGCTGAGGTGCGCCCTGTGCATGCCAGCCTCCTAATCTGCCAAATGGGATCTCCCCGTGGACCTTGCGTATCTACAAGTGGCCCGTTTCTGTGAGCTGCTCGAAGTGTAGGTACTGCTGAGGCTGCCCTTCTATTTCTGGAGGGCAATTCTGGCTGCTAAGAGGAAATATGCTGAAATGAAAACCGATCAAGTTCTCAACTCCCTGGTCAGAGCATCAGGCCCTTGTACCTCTAACTCACAGACTGAGTGGGATGGCCTGGGTGCTTTAACCCCTCACTGGAGTAAATCCAGTCTGGGGACACCCAAGAGCTGGACCTTTGGGTGACGATAAGCAAAGGAGGGAGGAGGAATTAAAAAATGCAGTGACTGACATTTACAGGCAAAGATGTTTCTGCTTAGTTAAACAGATTTAGGTCTATTTTTGGTTTGCTCTTAAAAAGGCGAAGGACGGCTGGCCTGCTGGGTGCCAATTTGCAGAAACAAACTCCTTCCTCAGCTCAGGGCTCAAAATACACCCCAGTGGAGAAGTTTCGGCGCTTGCTGCCAGCGTGCAGAGTAAAGCCATAGAAGGTCAAAGTTGAGGAAGCCAAGGGACCATCTTAACGTCATGTGATTCTCGGCCCACACGGACCTGCGGGCATTTCTGAAGCAGCTTAACCATGGCTTTTGGCTGGCTTCACTCGAGCACAATGGGATTAATAAGTAATAAAATGATGCTTTGGCCATCTGCAAAGGAAGGTCATTTTCCACCAATCAGAGCATGCATCATAATCCCAGGCAGCAAAAGCTCAGACAGGATAAAGAAAAAAGCACACCGACCTGGCATGCTAAATCAGGCTGCCTCGGCCCAAAGCTGCCAGGCACCCTCCACATGTCTCTTTAATGCTCCTCGGGAGTCGGGCCACTGGTGGACCCGATGGATTCCCTGCACTTCCCTGGCTCCGACATCTAAGTGAGGCCATTCCCTTCACGGGCAATGCTGGCAAATCCCAACATGCAGTCTCAAGAGCTGGAGGCTTTTCTTGAGAACAGCACCACCTCCCTGTCATTACTGGGGGCAGGTAAGCTGGGGAGAAATGGCTGTGATGAACGCCAGGCCGGGCCGACAGCGGCTCTGAGAATGTTTGCCTGATCCCAGATGACAGGGAACAAAGGCCTGGATGCACGGCTTCTAGACGGGCCCAAGACAGGGCGAGTCTCCTCAATTACTGCTTCGAAGAGGAACTAAAACTGAAAGTGAATTTCAGGGCCACAGCGCTACACCCAGCACAGACTGACTAATAAGAATGAAGGAATTCTGCTCATCCAGTTAGAAAGAAACAAAAGCAAAAAAACAGAACAAAACACAGACAGACCTGTCACGCCCAGGGAAAATGGAAGAAAAATAGCACTGATGAAAGATAAACAATCAAAGAAGTAACTTCCAGGACCTACAAAACCTGCCCAAGTGCTCTGAATCCATCACAGTGCAAGGCAGGGGCCTCGGACGGGTTTCTGAAGCATGTCAGTAGAGTTTTAACGAGGCATGCCTCATCAGACCCTAACTCAGTGCAAAGTCAGGCTCCATTTCCATGTGGACACTCATCATACTTCAAATTAAAAAAGGAGCGAGGGACTTCCTTGGAGGTCCAGTGGTTGAGCCTTCACCTCCCACTGCAGGAGGTGGGGGGGTTCGACCCCTGGTCGGGGAGCTAGGATCCCACATGCCTCGAAGCCAAAAGACCAAAGCACAAAACAGAAGCAATGTTGGAACAAACAGGCGACTTAAACAATGGTGCGTGTTAAAAAAATTTTTTTTAAATAAAAGGCTGGCCCCACACAGCCCAGTGCCCAGTGAAGCAGCGGGCCACAGTGAGCTGTGCATCCCGAGTGGCCAGCCCACAGGGAGCAGCTTCAAGTCTCTGGCTGTTTCTCATTATGCGAAGTTTACATGACTTTCCATAATACAGTCTATGTTTTAAATGTTGTAGATTACTAATTACTTAACATTTCCCCTACAAAGAGGTAAGACAGACAGATGAGGAAGAGGTACCATATTTAACCTGTGGCTGCGGTGTCAGCAATACGAAGTAAAGGTACCCAGCACCACCCTGCTTCTTCCTCAGAGTTTAAGTCATCCAATAAAGGAGAAGCAGTCCCACGTACATTGGAGGGGTATTGTGAAAATCAGTGCGCGCGTGCATCAGTAGTGTCTGGCTCTCTGAGGCCCCGCAGGCTGTGGTCCCGCAGGCCCCTCTGTCCGCGGAGCTTTCCAGGCGAGAGTCCGGGACTGTGCTGCGGTCCCGCAGGCCCCTCTGTCCGCGGAGCTTTCCAGGCGAGAGTCCGGGACTGTGCTGCGGTCCTGCAGGCCCCTCTGTCCGCGGAGCTTTCCAGGCGAGAGCCTGGGACTGTGCTGCCATTTTCCTCCTCCAGGGTGTCTTCCTGACAAAGGAATCGAACCTGCATCTGCAGGGCCTCCTGCACTGTAGGCGGATTCCTTACCTGCTGCGCCACCGGGGAAGTCCACGTTTAACGCGTACGCAGACATAAAGAGGCCAACGGCAGAGCTCACGACTCTACTGAAAAGCTTACTCATGAACCAGGTATTACGATACACAGTTATGAGTTTACAAGCAGTTGGAATACACTCAAGTCACTTGCTCAGATGACGAAGGCTTACAATCTGTAAGGTTTGGCTGAGGGAGCATTCCCAGCGGTTTGAATTTTAAAACTGCCCCTTTCCTCCTCTTTCATTTTTGGAAAATTAGATGAAATAACTAGTGTCCAGCTCAGTCTTGGGGACGCAGCACGTGCTCACCAAATGTGAGCTGCTAACCCCCCACCTCCACCTGCCTCTGTCCCCTCTCCAGTCATTTTTCTACAGATAACGTTGCAGGTGGGAGAACAGCCCCGACAGCGACCTCTGGGGTGCCGCTTCCTCCCCGTGGCCCGTCAGGGACCCCACAGCACGGGACCCCACCTGGGCCAGTGCTGTCCTGCAAACTAACCCCCGAGGCAGGCTGTTATCCGGCCAAGGCGAAGGATGGCCTGTGACTCACTGCTGCATTCACCATCAGCGCTGCGGTTTCCCTGCTGAGCCCAAGGAGAACTGGCCTACGCAGCTCAGGAACCCACTGACCAGGTTTCCAGCAAAGCGGCTACATAGACATCTCTGCGGCAGGGATGAGGGCGCCACTGAGACAGGACACAGCTGTAGGAAAACACTCTAGCTGCCATAAGAACAAAACAGCCTGCGAAACACCAAGACGACTCTACCGAGAAAAACTCTGCCCGTCATCTCTTGACTTCTACGTTTGCTCTGTTCCTAAAACACAGTAATAACTAAACTGGCAAGCTGAACTGACACGCAGCCGGGCACGGCGTGGCACTCAGCGGAGGAGCAGCAGCGTGGCCTTGGAGCTGACCAGCTGAGGGGCCTGATCCTACCTGTGGCTTCTGCCTGCCCTGGGCCGCAGCTGGCCAGCTAGAGCTCTCCAAGGAAAACAAGCCGTGCAGCACGGCCCAGCCTGCCTCTCGCGCTGCGACCTGACGGGACTGCTGAGAGGTAACCGAGGCCATGCCAGAGAAAGCGCTCGGTACAGCGCACTGCCCACGACGGACAGGAGTCACTTCAGATGAGCATGAGGGAACAGAAGGCTGTGGTGATGGAGGGGTGATGGTGGCGATGCCACGTCAAATCCAAGCCCTGATGGCGCCTAAAGACACCTCCCACCCATCCAACCTTACGTTTCATCATTTCCCAACAAAGACCGTTTCTCTGACACATTTCACACACCTATGTGATGACTGAGCCAATGTTTAAAAATTAGGATCTCTCACATAGAACTCCCAATGTACGGCACTCCCAGAGAAATCTGGAAACAAGCCCCAGAGAATCAGAGCTCACAGGGCAAGGAGCAACAGGCGCAAAGGACGCTCTGGCCAGACCTCGCCTGCACACCAAGGCCGCGTAGGCCTTGGAGCTGGCCCTTGTTGGGTGCTGGGTGTGGGACCCCTGGTTCCGAGCGCATGGTGCATTTGCGTGCATCTCAATTCAGCCTCTGTTCCCTCACACTCACCTGAAATGACTCACTGCCCGGCCAGGACCTGCCACCGTTTCTAGCCACCTCTGCCCCGTTTCTACCACAAGCACCAGGAGCGGGCTTTCTCATCACGGCTCTCTTCCTGGAGAACCCTTCTCCTTCCTTCCTTCCAGAACTATTACACAGAAAAGGCAGCAAGCTCACAGTTCCGTCCACCAGCTTGCCTCTGTCCACACAGCTGCCTCTCTCTTGGAGCCTGTGTCTCTATAGACTGACAGCTGCACCGTGGACCTTGGGGACTGCTGGCAAGAGTTTCATCTGTGAATGACCTGAGTCTCCTGCAGTAAGGTTCTTCCCTAGTAAAACTGTTCTGAACACATACAATGGAACTAAAAACATCACTACAGCGTATGAACAAGCTTTCAAGCGACTATCTTTAAAAGACATCTAACTGATGAGCGACAGCTGGTAACTGATCATCCTTCTGAGAAGCTGAGGGGACACAGTGGCAAGAATGGGCTGATCGGGGTGGGCTCAGGTTGCCACCTGGGGCCAGAACCCGCCTGCCAAATGATCTGGTACCTCAGCTGTCTCTTGATCTTATTTGACTTCTTTGCATGATTTCTCAGTTTCATAGGTGTTTTTTTTTTTTTAACACTTTAAACATTTTCAAATAACATTATGCTGCCAGTGACTCTCTGGCATCATTCTGAGACCAGTCACTCCATGTATGTATATATATGTGAATAAACAAATGCTTTTTAAAAAGATACACGTGTTTAATTACCTTGAAATCCCACTACAAAATAATCATTTTGTGATATCTCAGTTAAGTGCATACATATAATATTTTTAAAATAGTTTTACTAATCAAAGAAGAAATCTAAATAGAATTACATTCCACTCCAATCAATACTGTCACAAAATCCCAAAAATTTCCACAGAGGACCACAGGGAAATCACTCTTGATGATCTCGTGTTGAAATTGCATTGTTTCCTATGCTAAAGAGTAAGAGATTTTTCAATACAGAAAGTGTCTGTCTAAAAACTTTCCCTTCTGTCTCATCTGTTCTCATACAAATAAATATTTTAAAAATAGATGTGATGAGCTCTTTAAAAGCCCAGTTTTGTACTTTGTGCCATTTCAAGCTAGAAGTGAAGCCACTGAGGCACTTGGGAGGCTGGATTTTTGTCCTGCTTTGGCTGGAGAAACACCCACAGCGGCAGAGAGACTAGCACAGCCTGGAGCCAGGTCCTCCGGGGTGTGTGCGGCCCCTGCCTCCCCGAGCCTAACTGCAAGCGTCCAGTGCGTGGAAGCACGGGCGCTGGAGGATGGGGTGCGCAGTATTCGCTTCAGAGCCCCCATCTTGGCTTTATGAGCACAGCCAGCACAGGAAGAGTGACGGTCAGGGGAAACTCCTCCCCCTCCGGAGGCACCTCGTAAGCCAGAGGTAGCGTCTAGCTGGGGGGGGGGGAGGGGGCGCGGGGGGGGGGGCGCTGTCTTGTATGGTCTGAACTCCACGTGGAACAGGTGTATAAGGCAGCCTAGTATGGCCCCAACCCCAGAGGAAACCCCACAAACAAGGCACCTACCAGATCGATCAGGTCACTGAGGTTTTTCTCGATTTGCTGTGGAGGCAGGCGCCTCATCAAGTCCAAGGCACAGTCCAGCTGCTGATCACTCTGCCAAAAGACAAACAGGAGTGTCTGAGTCATTCTGCCGATAGAAACACCAAAACCCCCTGTTTCAAAGGCGCTCCGACAGCTGCAGCTTGCCCAGGTATCCTGAGAGCAGACAGGCCTGCAGCGGGCCCATTGCCACGGCTCCTGGGGGGGAGACCGGCCAGGCCTCCAGGACGGTAGCGTCCGTCTCAAGTGGAGGATTCAAAAGATAGTTACATTTGCAGAAGGGGGCTGAGGAGTTGGGAAAGCTGCCCTGCTCAACACACGTCTCAAAGTCTCGCGCACTCTCCTCCACCTCGACAGGCTGGCAGCTGTAGGGCCCCTAACTGGTTCTGCCGTGAGAAGGCTCAAGGAGCAGGTCAGGCTCTATTCTCTGCTGTCACCTGGTCGTGATCGCCAGGACATGTCACCAGGTGAGGCTGCCCGATGAGCTCCAAGCCAAGGACAAAAAAGGCAAAGAACAAGACGCGCGCCGACATGTAAGGGCTGCAGTCATTCATCCGAGGCTGGGCCTACCTTCCTAGGCGCCAGGCCCTTGCAAAACAGACCAAGAGCTCCCTCCCGCTGGCCAGGTGGACAAGGGCATAAGCTGGGGTCGGTGCTCTGCAGGGCCAGGAGGATAAAGACTGCTCTCGCTCTCACACTCATCTCTTCATTTAATATTCATACTGCACGGTTTCCCTGACGGCCCACTGGTAAAGAATCCACCTGCCAATGCAGGAGACTCAGGTTCGATCCCTGGTCCGGGAAGATCCCACCTGCCTCAGAGCAATGAAGCCCGTGAGCCACAGCTACCAAGCCTGTGCTCTGGAGCCCAGGAGCCGTAACTATGAAGTCCTCGTGCTCAGAGCCTGCGCTCCGCCGCAAGAGAAGCCACCTCAGTGAGAAACCTGTGTTCCACAACTGGACAGCAGCCCCTGCTCTCTGCAGCTAGAGAAAGGCCTGCATGCACTGAAGACCCAGCACAGTCAAAAGAAATAAACTCTAACATTCACGCTGTGGACACACACCGAGAGCCACCGCGTCAGGGTCAGGCACCGCAAAGAGCAATGAGCCGCGGAGGGAGGGAGGCAGGAACTGAGTCCGGGTGAGACCAGGGAGTGCAAGCCATTAATTCAGTGCACAGTGGGCTCTCACACAGAAGGAAGCCAGGGCTGCGGGCCTGGGAAGACGGCGAAGACCACCGCATGTGATGCTAGGAAGTGCAAGTAAGGCAGGCGGGGCCCCCAACACAACTAACTGGAGGCGCCGTCTGATCTGCAGCCTTAATCTGCTCTGCGCAGACCCGTCTCAGGAGTTTTGAAAGCCCTAAACCAACAAGCTCCAGAATCTTTATAAACTACATGAGGTAATCCTGGAAACGCCACATTTGACAGTAATAAAATATAAACTCTGAATCCGACCACCTGCACTTCCATGGACATCAACCACAAACAGGCTGTGGGACAAAGACCCACTTTATATACGCGCGGAGACATAACGCATATGTGCTAGCTGAAGGCAGTCTCCCTCCCGGGTAGTCGATACAGCATGTACAGCAGGCTGTTTGTAAAAAAAGAAAGCCAAAACGAAATCCCTGTCCCCTGGCTCAAGACGATTCTCAACAAGAACTGAGACACGACAAACAGGCTGTACTCCGCAAAGAGACCTACGCACACTCCAGAAACCGTACACACTTGTTCTGCTTAGTGAGACTTCCCAGCAACCAGGTATTCCCCACGTGTGCCAGGCCTTCTATGCCAGCCAAGCCCACGGGGATGCGCGTCTGGCCCACCGACCGTGGAGGACACTTTAGTACTTCTAGGCTCAAGAACACACACATAAACTAATTTGATGCTGCCGACCTCTATTCAGTGCTCTGTTCTGCCATTCATTAACTTAGGACCTTGGGCAAATTTCTTAACCTCTAGGGACATCTATTCATCCTGTGAAGGGTAAGAAAGGAAACTACATTTAAAATGGAGCCAGGTGGCCAGAAGGGGGAGCTCTCAAGCACCAACACACAACACCAAGTCCACTCTCCAGCTGCAGGAGAGGACCCTGCATTCCAGGAGGAGGAAAGAGGATTTCTCCTTGTCCAGAGGCAAGCCCAGCCCAGGGGAAGACATCACCACCTCGAACCCCCGAACTCTCCCCTTCCTCCAACAGCCATTCCTTCTAAGCACCCCTTCTCAACTTCCTCCTTTTTCTCTATAAAGTAAGGTTCCTCCCCTTTGTTTGCTATACTTTGCTTCTTTTTCCTGAACTGTAATTCTTTGCAATTCCCAAATAAGTCCATTTTGCTGGTAAAATAACCAGCTATTTTATTTTTAAAGGTTGATAATCCATAAAATGAGGATACTATCTACTTCGCAGAGTTGTCAGGATGACTTAGAGAATACCTGTGCAATGCATAATACATATTAGTATATATTTGATTGGGAGTGTTTTTGTGTATGCACACAAATACATATTTCAATTTTTAACATATTTTAAAATAAAATATTTTGTAACATTTGCCCCACTCAAGCCAACCCAGAAGTCTCTTCTATTGCTCTCAACAGAAGCTAGCTGTTCAAAACTCTGTAAATAGCTCTGCACTCCCTTGGCCATGCAAGAAGAGAAAACCCTAAATGAATCAAGTCAAACTAGTTAAAAAGTATAAACTAATGGGCCAAAGACCTTAACAGATGTCTCGTCAAAGAAGACACACAGATGGTAAATAGCACCATCTGAAAAGATGCTCAACATCACACGTCACCAGAGAAATACAAAGCAAAATGAGATACTATTACACATCCATTAGAATGGATCAAATCCAGAATTCTGTTAACACCAAAAGCTGAAAAGAACGTGGCACCACAGTAACTCTGATTCGTTGTCAGAGGATACGCAAAACAGCGCACCCACTTCCAAAGACAGCTTGGCAGTTCCTTCCAAAACTCAACATACTCTTACCACACAATCCAGCAACCATGCTGGAAATGAATGTTCTCACGAAGCCTGCCCTCAACTGTCTATGGCAGCTTTATTCGTAATTGCCAAAACTTGGAAGCAGTCAAGACGGCTTCAGTAGCTGAGTGGATAAAGAAACTGCGGTTAACACAAACAAGGGGATGCTATGACACCATGAAAGGGGGTGCGGGAGACCAATTCTGCACGCCCACTAAGTGGAGGAAGCTCATCTGAAGAGGGCACATACTGTGTGAATCCAGCTATGACCTTTTGGAAAAGACAAAACTACACAGACAATTAAAAAAAAAAACCACCAGTGGTTGCTAGGGGCCGGAAGGGAGAGAGGGACGAGCACAGCGCAGGAATTTCCGGGCAGTGACACTGTACTCTACACGTGGTGGTGATCATGGCAGGCAGCTGTCATTCAGGGCGTCCCGGCGGCTCAAGTGGCAAAGAATCTGCCTACAACGCAAGAGGTGTGAGTTCGATCCCTGGGTCGGGAAGACCCCCTGGAGAAAGAATTGGCAACCCACTCCAGCATTCTCGCCTGGGAGATCTCATGGACAGAGGCGCCTGCGTGGGGTCACAAAGAGTCGGACATGACTCAGTGAAAACACACACGCACACGGGCTGACCTGCCTGCCTGCCTGGTTGGGCTGTGCGCACGGATCAGGGGGATATGTCGTTTCAAATCTGTCCAAACCCACAGGATGTACAACCACCAAGAGTGAGCCTGAATGAAAACCACGGATTCTGAGTGATGAGGATGCAGGGCAGGTGCGTCAGCTCTGACTCTCGCAGGGGACACCCACAGCAGGAGAGGCCCAGGGTGCAGGGGAAATGTCTGCATCTTCTGCTCACCTTTGCCGCGCACCTGAAACCGCTCTTTAAAAAAAATGAACCGGCGTTTCTCAACTGGGATTGATTCTGCCCTCCCCACAGCCCCCCAGGAGATGTGAGGACCGTACGGAGACATTTTCAGCTGTCATCACTGCGCAGGAGGGGACCTAACGGGAAAGCGCCCGGGACGCTTCTGAATGAACATCCTGCGATGCACAGAACAGACCCCAACAACCTGACCCAACAGGGCAGTAAAGCCCAGCTGGAGAGACCTCAGCTTCAAAGAATTGTTCTGGGGAATTACAAACTCCCAGACTCTGGTTAAAGCCAAGAATCCGGAGAACTGCACACACACAGAGAACATTTTACGTACAATTCTATCTGACAGACTACCCATAACCCTAAAATGTCTGGTCTTTGAAAATAGTCTCAACTAGATATTAACAATATTCCTGAGAACAAGGTAAAGTTCTTAAATATAAGCCTAGCTACACTGAATCTTTAATTCATACATAATGGGAAGTTCAGAAGGGATTAACCAGAAGCTGAGTATTTAGAAAAAGGAACAGAACTTGACCAGAAAAGGTCAGCATGAAAAGACACTGTTTTCATGCTTCCTAGGAGCCTGCTCACATGTCCCCAACCCCAGTGCGCTGACCACAGCCCCACCCCTCGAGGTGCCGGTAGCATGATGGCTTTCCTTCTGGACAGTCCTCTGACTGCACTGAGTTTGAAAGCATTAAAATATTACTGCAAAATGGTCTAACTTGTATTTTGCATCATTCCCAACAATCTCAACAGGAAATACTCACTACAAATTTGTAAGGCTAAGGATGTCTTCAGTTCAGTTCAGTCGCTCAGTCGTGTCCGACTCTTTGTTACCCCATGAATCGCAGCACACCAGGCCTCCCTGTCCATCACCAACTCCCAGAGTCCACCCAAATCCACGTCCACTGAGTCGGTGATACCATCCAACCATCTTACCCTCTGTTGTCCCCTTCCCCTCCTGCCCTCAATCTTTCCCAGCATCAGGGTCTTTTCAAATGAGTCAGCTCTTCACCAAAGCACTGGAGTTTCAGCTTCAACGTCAGTCCTTCCAAATGTTAAACACCTGGAACACCCAGGGCTGGTCTCCTTTAGGAGGGACTGGTTGGATCTCCTTGCCGTCCAAGGGACTCTCAAGAGTCTTCTCCAGCACCACTGTTCAAAAGCATCAATTCTTCAATGCTCAGTTTTCTTTATAGTCCAACTCTCACATCCATACATGACCACTGGAAAAACCACAGCCTTGACTAGACGGACCTTTGTTGACAGAGTGATGTCTCTGCCTCCTAATATGCTGTCTAGGTTGGTCATAACTTTCCTTCCAAGGAGTAAGGATGTCTAACTGTCGTTAAATTAGTAAATGACTAAAAAGCTTCCCATAAAGCCAAGCAACACGGGAAAACTTAATGACAGCTTGCAAAAAAATTTTCAATTATAATTAACTGGAGCCCTTTGCTTGGGAGTCATCCCAAATCCTTAGAGGCCCAAACAGGAAATAGCACAAGAGGATGAGGGAAACATGGCTGGTCCACAGCTACAAGCAACATGAGTGGCCCCAGAAATAGAATGAGAGTGGGGCTGGGGAAGCAAGTCCCAGAGGACTACAGAGGGTGCTGCCACTTTCAAAAAGCTCAAAACCCAGCAGTACTGAACTCTCTATTATTTACACACACACACTTTAAACTAATACAGCCAAGGCTTTCTTTCTCATTTGCCAAGACAAGGGAATGATAAATACAAAATTCGGAAGAGGGAGAAGGAGCCACAAGGGAAAAATAAAACTTGACATTCATCAAGGTCCTGCATGAAATAATGGACTCAAAGATATTTATAATATCAGGATGCTTAAACTTACACATGTGTTAGTATGGTCCTTTACAGCTATCAGGGATCTAAATATTTCTGAGCTGATGTGTATACCGTGTAAAACCGTGTGTACAGTTTCAGACTTTCGAATGTGGCTGTCCAATTTCCCCAACTCCATTCAGTGAAGAGACTGCCCCCACTGTATACTCATTCTTGACTCCTCTATCCGAAGTGAACTGAACATATATGCACAGGTTGATTTCTGAGTTCTCTTTTTTACTGTCACTGTTTCACTTCACTCAATATTTTTTAAAGGTAACAGGGGAAAAAAAAAAAAAACAAGAGCAAGCAAGGACTGGCACTGGGATTAAGGAGCTCAGAGTCTAAAGCCTGAGGAGGGGAGGAAGGAAGGTGTTCTTGCGTGGAATCGACCCCCACCCCGCGTCTGACTCCAGCACCAGGACCGGGTGCTGAGAGCCTCGCCTTTGCCCCAGTGTGATCCCTTCACGACCACCACCTGGGTAACCACAGCAGCTTGGCAGGAGGCGGGTAGGAGGCTCTGAGACCCCTTTAAGATCTTCCCCCGGGGCAGGAGCTCAAGGCCTCTTGGGGCTTTCACCTCCAGCCCTTAGCACGGCATCAGGAGTGCTCTGCTTTGGTCTTAACCGCATGGCCTGGGATTTGGGGAGAGGACGCTAAGATTCCCCCTGGTGGGCTGCGCACCGTCCCCAGGGTAAGAGCAGATGCACCCGCCCTGCCCTTCAACAGCCCCTGCAGGCCTGCAACTAGGCTTCAGCTCCACCACGGAGCCTTGAGCACCCTGGGCACAGGGACGGAAACCTAGTTCCGACCCTCGAGGAACCGGCCACAGAAGAGCACAGGGTCATGAGGCGAGTGTGAGGTCGCTGACAAGGGGTCACGGGAGCTGCAGAGACAAGGCAGCTCCTGGTGCACCGCGTGTATGCCTCGTCGTGAGCCAATTCTTCCCCTAGGCTCTCCAGGCTCTTTATTTTCTGCACTGTCACCCCGTGACCGGGGGTCTCCACGAGACGGTTCCTTCGAAATCCTAACTGGTCCTAGACACACTTCCCTTTCATCAAAGGAGCTTTCCTGGCTCCTCCTTCCACTGGTGGCATTTTCCAGGCTGAAAGGTAAAAAGGACAAGAATGACTGTTTGGCGTCACTCTGGAATTCTCTACCCGTTCCATTAGCTGTTGAATAATTTGAGTGTTCCCGAGGTGACAAGCACTGGTTCTGACACTGTCTCCAGGAGCTCACGGAGCAGTCAAAATCCACACAGAGAAAGACGGCAGAGGAGTCCTTGTTAGGGTGTCAGCACACAGAGAGGACAGCCAGCCCGCTTTGCGCTGGTGAGGCTCGCGGCATCAGTTTAGATCTCTGGTTGTGTTTTTCAGGACATCGACAGCGAGGGAACGTTTTCACTCTGCTGGTTTCTCACACGGCTTGAAGAAACACAGGAACTGCTTAAAATCACCTGATGACAAGTAAAACAACTGCTAATACTTTTTCAGGACAGTAAGTCAAACAAAACACTGTAGCTGAAGAGATACCGTGGGATTTTCCGAGGCCAGGCGATGCCGCTAAGCATCTGCACCCAGCGGAACCTGGCCGGCCACAGGAACTCCAAGGGCAAAGACTAACTCGGAAACCATCAGCAACAACGGCGACTCCATCTCCCGCTGGGGGTGCAGAGGACAGGACATGTCCTCGCCGGGGTTAAGCTCAAAGCTTAATGCCAGGAACACTTCTGTCCACAAAAATGAGAAACCCTGGAGTAAATGTGCACATGAGTGGTGCCGGGAACCACCAAGACTCCTCAGAAAGAGGGGAGGGTGTCCATGACCCGTTATGACTGGCTGAGCAAGGGTGCCCCAGGCTGACGTGGAGATCATGGGCGCAACAAGATGGAGAGGCTGGGAGAGGCTGCGGCCTGGCTCCAGGGGGAGCGAGGGGTCAGAGCAAGGCCGGCTTCAGCCCAAACCCCAGGGGGCAGCGGTTTTCTCGCAGGCTCCAGGGAATGGAACGGAACCTCAGTGCTCCCAGCAGCTTTGCGTTGGTCAACTTCGTAAGTACAGCTTCTGTGCCATTCTGCTTGGCCTTTAAAACTCTAAAACATGCTTCTCCAGGAGGGATTAGGAGCCCCCAAAGATTTCTCCACAGAGGACTGAGAGGAATATGTCATGTCTTAAGAGAATGAAGCAGACTAGTTTCCAAAAACCCGCCTGAACAAGCTCTCCCACCCCTTGCCCGTCTTACAGCGTGACTCGGCCACTGCCCCTGCTGAGGGGTGGAGCCCACGTCCCCCCAGCCCTCTTTGGGATGGGGAGTCTTCTGACTCCTACGATCAGCAGGGCCGACCTCAGTCATTTCTGAGCTGTAAGAGATCACCCACCCTCCCCCTGGCCTGCTCAGCACTCCGGTCTGCCGCCCCGCGAGCCACGCTGTGGGGAAGGACTGCCTGATGAAGACAGTGCATCTGAAGAGATGCCTGCTCGGTGAAGGGAGAACCCTGGCCAGCCTGGAGGTGCTGCCGGCTTCAACAGCCTGAGGTCCTGAGCCAGAGCCGCCCGGCCGAGGCTCTCCCCTACATTTCCAGCCCCAGAACCAATGGAGATAACACAGCTCTCTGTGGTCACCAGCTTGTGGAGTGGCTCTGTGAGACGGCCACAGTCACTGACGCAGGAGGAGGCCCGTGGCACCTGGGGGACCCAGTGTGACCAGGGGTGGGGCTGGAGAGGGCGGGAGGGCCAAAGACCGTAAGACGCAGGACACACAGGCCAAGGGAGCCTGCTAGAGACGAGGGATCTGAGATGCCTGAGCTTTCCAGTGGGGCCCCTCTGCCCCGCACCAGACGACTGCCACAGCCTCACTGGTGTGTGTATGACTGTGCGCGCCCTTTTAAAACAGCCTCTGTAATTTCAAGGACACGCAGGAACTTCAAACTGCTCTGCTCTCCGAGCAGAAGCCCCGCCTGGCCTGCTCCAGGGACTGTACTTAACAGCATCTGTCTATACATAAACAACCAGCCAAAGCTTCAAGGCCTTTATAGTTTGTTCTTAAATTCATCAAGTCCTTCCCTCGTTTACATTCCCAAGAGGCTTAGCAAATACTTCACAGACAACACAAAGGCCAACTTCGCTGGAGCCCAGGCTGATTTATCACAAGTTTATGGAGTCTAAAGGCACCGTGGTTTTTGTCTTGTATAATCTGTGACCCAACAGGCAATTTTGTTTAAAAGCTGAATCGGTTTTCTGCCATGTAGGCCGGGAACAATGTGTGCCGGGGGCTAAATGGGGAAGATTTGCAGGGCAGCCTGGCCAACCGCTCATCTGCAGGCCACTGGGAAACTGCACAGTCTGGATTAACAAAAAGAAAAAGTGCTTCCTTGCCCTGACTGAGTGCCCTCTGGTTGAATCCTCTGCAAGGGAAGCGGTGATGACAGCGGCCGGAGGGCGGCAGTCCACCAGGCACACAGGCCGTCCCTGTGGATGGCGTGCCTTCCCACGGGAAATTCCAAAACCCTACAGCAAGCCCCGCAAAGCCACAGTGGAAGCTCATCTGGCGGACCAAGCCTCCGCTGAGAATCTTCACTGCTGGGTCATCTTCAACATAAAATTAACCATTTCAAGGTGAAAGCAATTCAGTGCCTTGGGACAATGTTGTTTTGATCACCATGAAAACATAAACACAAGTCTCTGCTTTAAAAAAAAAATTCTGCCAGGAGACTTCCCTGGCAGTCTAGTTAGTGCTTAAGGGTCTGCACTTCCAGCACACGGGGAAGGGGTAGGTAGGTGTGCGAGTTCGATCCCTGGGCGGGGAACTAAGATCCCACATGCCAAAAAAAAAAAAACTAAACTAAAATTTAAAAATAACGGAAGTCCTGCCAGGATCACAGGGATTTAGATCCACATGGACCTTCCAAGTTCATCTAAGGCCTGACGCCCCCCCGTTTTACAGACAGACAGTGAGGCTCAGAGGAAGCTGTGCAGGGCCCCACGGTCAGCGGCAGAAGCAGCGCGTGCCCGGGGGGTGCGGGGAGAGCGTGCTCCCACACCGGGCCTCCTTCCACCCGACTCTGGCCACCGCAGGAGGAGGCACCGCCCGCGAGCTGAACGGCTGAGACGCGGCCCCTGCCCGCGAGGGGACACGGCGGGCCGGCGCCGCGGGGAGCAAGGGCCACGGCCCCTCCACAGAGCTGACCTTCCAGACGCCCGAGGCGCCCCAGCACGCGCGGGTCCCGGCCTCCGCAGCAGCTCCTGGGGCCAGCGCCGAGGCGCGGACGAGCCACCTTTCCGTTAATCCTGAGCCCGGCTGCCTCTAGCGCTTCCACACAACAGCGCAGGAGCCGGGCACCGGCGGGCGGGCCCGCTGCGGCCCGCTCTCCACATTTCCCCACGTCTCCGGTCAGGCCACCAGCCACATTCCCTGCCCTCATCTGCTATGGCTGGGAACCCAGAAGCCTGTAAACAAACATAACACAACAGGACACAAACCCAGCTGTGCGAGGAGCAGCAAGTCGCAGAGTCAAGCACTTGGGTCCAGAGTCACCGACCCGGAGTCTGTGAGCGCCTGGCACTGCAGGAAGCTGGGGGGGAGGCGTGTGTGTGTGTGTGTGTGTGTGTGTGTGTGATGGGGTGTGTGTGTGTGTGTGATGTGTGATGGGGTGTGTGTGTGTGTGAGATGTGTGATGGGGTGAGTGTGTGTGTGTGTGATGGGGTGTGTGTGCGTGATGTGTGAGTGTGTGTGTGTGATATGTGAGTGTGTGTGTGATGTGGGGTGTGTGTGTGATGTGTGTGTGTTTGAGTGTGTGTGTGTGTGTGTGGTGTGTGATGGGGTGTGTGTGTGTGTGTGTGTGTGAGATGTGTGATGGTGTGTGTGTGTGTGTGTGTGTGTGTGAGATGTGTGATGGGGTGTGTGTGTGTGATGGGGTGTGTGTGCGTGTGTGTGATGTGTGTGTGTGTGGCGTGTGTGTGTGGCGTGTGTGTGTGTGATGTGGGGTGTGTGTGTGTGGCGTGTGTGTGTGTGATGTGGGGTGTGTGTGTGTGTGTGTGTGTGTGTATGTGCACGGTGTGGTGTGATGTGTGTGTGTTTGTGTGTGTGTGGTGGCTCTTCCCCTTTCCCTGCGAGGGGAATGCAGGTCAGCCCTTCATCCTCCGAGTGCAGCGCGGGCGAGTCTGACCCCCAGGGCGTCCCCACAGGCCGGCCTGCGCGACTGCTGGCGCTCTCCCGGGCTGGGAAGCACACAGCTTATCTGCCAGGACTTCCAGGGCCCTTTCCTCCCTCATTTTCTGCTCACGTGACACAAGTTTTCCATTTAGGCTGCCAGGAGTCTCAAGAAAGGCAGGTGGAGTGTTATTTCAAGTTTCCAAGTCATTAAGTACCGACAGAAAATGGCAGACTTCCCAACTCCCACCCCACCAACACCCTCGCCCCAGTTTGTAAGGAGTGCATGGCTCCCCTAAAACCAGAATGGGAGACGGGACAGACCTTCTGAGCAGAAAACAATAGAAAGAGCTGACCACAGTCCATGTTGACCCACAGCAGACCTCCTGCCCCTTTGTCCTCCTGGGTTCTGTTCGGCTTTCTTTCCTCAGTCCTCTGACCATCTCTTCAGCCCAGAATGGCACCAAGGCATGGTCTTGCCATTTTGCTTTTCTGCCTGTTTACTGGAGTCCCCAAGGTCAGCTTCCCTGGTGGCTCAGATGGTAAAGAATCTGCCTGGAATGCAAGAGACCCAGGTTTGATCCCTGGGTCGGGAAGATCCCCTGGAGAAGGGAATGGCAACCCACACCAGCACCCTTGCCTGGAGAACCCCATGGACAGAGGAGCCTGGAGGGCTGCAGTCTGCTACAGTCCATGGGGTTGCAAAGAGTGAGACACGACTGAGTCTCTAACACTTTCCCCAAGGCCAGTTGAGGCCATCAGAAACATACAAACGGCACAGTCCTAGCAGAGACCCCAAATTACCTCAACTTCCCCTCCAGCAACAAGAATGTCCAAGTGCCTCTCCCCCTGATGTTTACTCTGCAGCAAAACCTAGCAACCTCCATACAGGCTCCATGTCGACTCCTACAGGGATCGGCTGATTTTCCCTTACACATCCTTCAGGGAGTGAAGGGTCCAAAATGAATCACTCAGGAGGTGGAGCGCTCTCTCGGCTGTGGGGTAGGGAAGGAAAAGGTTTCCAATACTCAATGTTTACATTTCCCAAATCTCTTAACTGCAGACCGGGGGACAGTTTCTCTGCAGGGACAAAGCTAACGTGGTGAGTTTGGTGGAACAGTGAAAATTCCCAACCAGAGTCAGCAACTGGGGTCTGCAAGGAGGCACCAGGGTGCAAGCGCACTCTACCTGCTCAGGCAGAGTCCCTGCTGGGAGCAAGGCACGCAGCATAGGGTGTATTCTGGAAGCAGATAAGGGTCCCCTCCTCTGGCACCCTCCACCTCTATCGGCCCGGGCTTGCAACCTCAGAGAGCCTGCCGACCGTCCTGCGTGTGGGCACTCCAGTTCCAATCAGCACTCAGCCTAAAGACATAGTCTTTTCTCGGGCTTCCATTCTGGGCCACCGGAGGGCCAGGCACTGTCTGTGCAGCTTTCGGGAAAGCCTCACAGCAGCTTCGTGAGATGGGCACCGTCACCTGGCTTTACAGGCAGTAAACCAAGGCTCAGAAAGGTCCGGATCCTGAACACGCACGACAGAGGAGGACACAGAATGAAACCCACGTTTCGCCTCCTGTGAACACACGTTCTGTGTGTGTGTGTGCACGTGCACCTAAGTCCAGATCCTGAGCACGCACGACAGAGAAGGACAAAGAACGAAACCCACGTTCTGCCCCCTGTGAACACACGTTCTGTGTGTGTGTGTGCACGTGCGCCTAAGTCCAGATCCTGAGCACGCACGACAGAGAAGGACAAAGAACGAAACCCACGTTCTGCCTCCTGTGAACACACACTCTGTGTGTGTGTGTGACTGTTCCATTGCTAAATCGCATCAGACTCTTTGCAACTCCATGGACTTCAGGATGCCAGGGTTCTCTGCCCTTCACTGTCTCCCAGAGTTTGCTCAAATTCATGTCCATTGAGTCAGAGATGCCATCTAACCATCTCTCTAGAGAATGCTAAACAACCCAAACTAGAAGAAAATTAACTTCAAGTGACTTGGGAAAACAACTTGCTTGCTCAAGAAATCAGACGGGGGCAGCAAGTCTCCGATTCCGGGCTGGGCAAATGAGGGACAGCTCGCCCTTCTAACAAATTCTGAAACCTCCTGTCCCCCTACACTGCAGACTCTATTCTTACAAACACTATCAGTGATGGGTGCATTTCTCAAAAAAGGTACAGACTGTTGCACTTGTGGATGGTTTCCAGACTCCTCAGAAGATCTGCAAGGCGCCATGACCTCCTGTCTGATCGTGGACGTTTCACAGATGTCTACAGCTGCTGCCTCTGCAGGGTCCTGGCGGGTTTCACGTAACAAGAGACTGATCCCTCCACTTTGTCAATTGGTAGTTAAAGACATAGGTAGGGGTAATCCTGAGGAGTCTTCAATGGATGCCTTGCATGCTGTCCATTTCTACCTTGATGGCAGAAGAAATTCAAGAAGCCGTTCACCAAAGTCAAAGATGATTGGAACAGAGCATCCTTGTATTCCACGGAAGAGTTAAAAGAATTCTGCGGGGGGAGAAACATCATCCACGTGTTCAGTGACGAAGGCTGAGGAAAGGATACTCCCTTTCTCATGGCAGAAGCAGCCAATTCACATAAACCTTCCTCTAAACTGAGTTATAAGATGGGCTGGAGGAAATCTGCCACATTTCGGCCGCGGGTTTCCGCCAGCAACACACCGCACATGCTTCCAGAGGAATGGTCCAAAGTGCCAGCAGCGCACAGGGGCAAGTCGCGGTGGGGAAGCTGGGGGATTTAGAGGATGCGGGCAACGAAGCCTCCTTCCAAGCACTTCAGCTACGAGAGGGCACTGCTGCCTTCTGACTTGCATCCAACGGGCGGCGTGAGGGACCGAGGAACACGGGGCCAACACATCCACCAAAACAGCTGGCCCACTTCTTCCCTGGGTCCCTGACCTCTCACTTCAGGCGCGAGTGGGAGTCAGCACAGAAAGCCCCATCTCCGCCTGCCCCATCCAGGTCACGGGCAGCTTCTTCGCACGGCGCCACCCCCCACTACCAACCACACAGCACATCCCAGTACAGGGGATCCTGCAACAACGCCAGGCCCTCTGGCGCTCCCAAACACAACCCAAAGCTTCCACCGCCTTTGCTGACGGTGAAGGACAATGAAACGTTTCCCAACCTGTGACGGATTTGCAAATCCAACCCAAGATCTGTTACAAGGCTCTCCTCATCCAGCTGTCAGGACCCACCAGACGGAGAGACGCCTAAAGGCGAGGTCCTTCCAGCTTCAGTACCTAGGACCTAAAACAGACGCCCCTGCCAGGCTGCAAGTGGCACAGAAGACCCGGCAGGCAGACAGACATGGGTTCAAATCTTTCAACGCCACCTCCTAGAAATGGAGATCTGGAAAAGTCCTTCACATTCCAGAGTCTCAATTCCCTCATCTGTTAAATAAAACTAGTAATAATACCTACCCTGCAGCCTTGTTTTGAGAATTTTATAAAGTGTGTGTAAAGAAACTAGCAGAGTTTCTGGAACATACTAAGCGCTCAGTTGAACAACAGATACTACTGCCAACCTCTTCCACAGAATTTAGCTTCGGGGGGCACACGACTCAGCATTCCCACATGGCATTAACACGCGCACCTGCCCGCGTCTGTGGTTCACACTACCCGAGGGCACGCCAGCTGGGCAGCCACAGATAGGGGCTGAACAATCAAACCGGACGTGGTTGCCTCTTCTGGGCCAGAGCAAACTGGTCTTTTCCTCTCTCAAAAGACAGGTTTCCTTCAAGAACAGCTCGCCAACAAGACGTTTTCACAAGCTCCAAACCTTCTTTCCATCCTTCACTGAACACTGAGTGCTATGTCTCGAGAAGGTTGCTGGCTGAGCGAGGAGCTTAGAAGTCCTCCAGTGAGTAAAAATAATTAAATGAAGGGAAGCACCAAGTGCCAATCCCAAGATATTTTTTGTCACTGGAGGGCAACTGCTTTACAGGGGTGCCTTGGCGTTTGCTGTGCGGCAGTGCAGGTCAGCTGCCACTGTGTACACATCCGTGCCCTCGCGCGCCTCCCTCCCCTCCCGCTGCCACCAACCCTCCCGGCCATCACAGGGCACCAGGCTGGGCTCCCCCTGCTCCGCAGCAGCTTCCCACCAGCTACCCGCTGCACACAGGACAGCGTGTGTGTCAGGGCCGCTCTCTCCACTTGCCTCATTCTCTCCTTCCCCCCCTTCTATGTCCACACCAAGGCAGCTTTTTGAAAACTGGAAACTCGATCTACCCTGGTGGTCCAATGGTTAAGACTCGGCGCTTCCAGGGCAGAGGGCGTGGGCTCAATCCCTGGTCAGGGGACTAGGGTCTCGCACGCCCTGTGGGGCACAGAGTAAAAACAATAGAAGAGAGAAAGAATCGGAAACCAGAGACTAAGCTCAAATGCTGCCCAGCACCATGGGCACCGCCTCTGCCGCCCAGAGGAGACCCCCCCAGCAAACACCGCCGCCACCACCAGCAATGCCTGTCGCCAGGCGGGGACTCCACAGCAGGACCAGACTTACGGGCTCAGAAGGCACTAATAGAGACAACGGCTAAAACTTATTAGAACATTGCCCCAAGGCCTTCAAGTGCCACTGTCTCACCTCATCTCACAGAAGTGCAAAGTGTGACTCCGGGAGGGTCCACTGGTAACGGCTGGGGCGGGGCTTCAACTTGCCTGTGACCCCAAGGCCTGCCCTGTGCTGTCTGGCAGCCAGGCCACCTGCTGCCACCACGCTCCCTTCTCGTCCTAAGGACCTCGGCGGCCACCGCTTTATTTTCAAGGCTCCAAAAGAAGAGGAATGAGCCTTGCACAGCTGAGCAGCCTGGGAGGGAGGCAACATAGCGCTCCAGCTGACAGTACAGGCTGGAGAGAAAGGCCTGTGTTCAACCCTGACCCTGCCAGGTCTCAGCCGTGTGCCCCTGGAAGAGTGACTAAGCTCTTCCGTGCCTCACTCAGGTCTCCCCATGTACAGATCAGGCGTAACCAGGGCGCTCCCTGGCAGTCTGGTGGTTAGGACGCAGTGCTCTCACTGCTGAAGGCGCAATCTCTGGTAGAGGCCCTCAAGGTTCGATCTCGGGTAGAGGAACTAAGATCCCACAAGGTGCGCGTTGCAGTTAAGAAAGAAAGAAAACAAAAAACGAACAACAACAAACAACCAAAAATCCCCCCAAACGACAGCAAAACACCCACAGGCAATTAATTAAGCAGCACCACGTCATATACTGGTATTTTAAGGGTCAAGCGAGGGTCGTCCTCATAGAGCACTCAGCACACAGTTGGGACACGGTCACCACGTGCATTTTACATGGAAGATCAACAGAGAAGAGCAAGGAAGAAAAGGTAGATGGATACAACCCAAAATTTCAGAATAAAGGCTTTGCTGGCTTTCCGCCAAGTGCTGGGACACAGGGCTGGACTTGTGTGTGTCCAGACGCAGCGCCAGCAGGCCTCAGGGCAGCAGAGCCCCGCGGGCTGACGGTCTGATCAGAGAAGAGCTAGACGAGGCTCGGTACTGTGGGCTGAGCTATTTCAACATGAGCCTCTACGGAGCCAAAGTTCAAGGATGGCTTGTCTTATAATGCTTTACGACTCTGAACACTTGACTTCTCAGAACAGTGTTCTCCTGGTCCACAGGAGATAAAACCATATCTCATCCAGATACAAATATCCACTGACTGATCACTTTCACTGAAAGAAGTCTTGCAATTTGGGACCTTCAGTGAGTAAGGGTATTCCACGAAAATAAGAAACATCACTCTGGCTCAGGGCAGAGGCCCTCTCGATGTGCTTCTGAGGGCACCATGGGGAGAAATCTGAGGACCAGGTGCTCAACAACTCAAGGACCAAGATGTTATCACCCTTATCACCTCCAGCTCGGAGAGTCCTCATCCACAGAGGAAGGTGACACTCAGAGCCAGGCAGTGCACAGCGGAGCCTCACGCGACACGCTTTCCTAAACAAGCTTTTGAGTGGGAAGCTTGCTAAATTTCCAGTAACAGGAAATAAATGGTAACATCAATGACTCCCTGTCTCCTGGTCACAGGAATAAATAGAGACGGCAGAGTCAGCTGGCCTACGGCGCTCAGAGCCCTTCTGCATGGTCTGAAAGGGCTTGATGTGAAATGGAGCATCTGTGCAACTGGAAAAGCGATCAGGAACCAGACATGCTGGGCGCTGAAACTCCCAGCAAGGCAGCCTTCGAGGTCTCCACGGCTCGCAAGGCATTTTCCCCGGGTTCCCACCAGCCCAGGGAAACTGAATACACTGTTTACCAGGGACCCCAGCAAAGCCAGCCTCAACTCACCAGCGGGACAGCTTCGTGGACACAGAGAGGAGACATGCTCGCTGCACTTTGCCAATTTCTTTACATTTCGCTCCTAAGTTCTGAGACCGAAACGAACTGGAGGCGCCACAGGAGAGCTTAACAAAGCAGAGGGGGCTGTTTTGCTAGGCTCCTGCCTCCAACGTGAAGGGAGAAATCAATTCACTTTCCCCTCTAACCCGTGAATCCCAGGAGAGGGCCAGTGTTTAGATGGCCTGCAAACGCTCAGCTTCCCCACGGTGCCCCAGACGGGGATCCATCCATCCACATATTGTTCTTACCTCCCACCTCCTCCCCGTTTGGGGGAGGGGGCCGGGCACACAGTTCCGAGGTCACGCTCCTCACTTCAGGGATCGTGGGAATGCTTACGGACACACTTGCCCCAGCGCCGCCAGCTGGATCGCCACGTCCTGATGGGCTGGGGAGGACGGGGGCGCATGGAGGCAGATGGTCCGTGTTATCGTCAAACAAACAGACAAGGATCACGCTGTGCACCCTTGAAATACGTGCCGCCCTGGGCTTCAGTTAGAGCCCAGCAAAGCCAGGGGAGGAAAGAAAAGCAACAAAGCGCCGGCCACTCCTCCCCCCCTCCGGAGTGTAGTGCCGCCAGAGAGCTCAGGGGCCGCAGGTTTGAATGAGAAAATTCAATTAGGAAGCAAGGATGAGGCAACCCAGAGCATGCCAAGCAGAAGAGGTCTTCCCAAGGTCCCAGCGCCGAGCGGCACCTCAAAGTGCCCTGGAAGGTGACCCGGGGGCTTCCCATGCCCTCCGAGGGATCCGGGGCCTTGTCCTAGCTTTTACTCGTGGAACTGGAATCCGGACCAGGTCTGCCCTACGCCGTGTGCTTCCCCGGCTTCCCTAGCGGGCCTCGGCACAGAAGCCAGGGCTGGGGCAAGGTCCCCACTCTCAGATGCGCAGAGCTGTTCCCAGTCTACACGGACAGGTGCCCAGCTCCCCACTGGAGGCTCACGGGCTCTGAGGGGCCATCAAGGTCACCAGCAAGGGCTATCCTTTGCTCCTTTAGGGTTCCTCCATAGCCAAGGGCAGGCAGCTGGTCAGTGTTGGGAAAATGGCTTCGCTGGCGCTCACAGGATTAAATCCAGAGCAAGGGGGCAGGAGCAGGAATCTGTTTCCAATCAGTGATGGAAAACAGATTTCCTCTTCGGCCAGGATTCTTCCTCACACGATGTGACCATCAGCGGGCTCCACCCGAGACCAGAGAAAAGCAAGGCGGTGTGGAGCATGGTGATACGCGCTAAGAGATGAGCCCGTCACAGTCAGCAAACATAGGCCCCGCGGAAGGTACTAGCAAAACTCCCATCACGGAGAGATGAGATGAAGTACAAACCCACCTCCTCCCTGTAACCCACTTCCTTTCCTGTTCTACACGGACAGAAATAAAGTTTCAAAACCATCTTAATTACCACGTCCTTCCTGTGGAGCACAGGCAAGCACTTTCACACTGACACAGGAGAAGATGGTTATCAACTCCCAAAGTCTTTGAGTCAAAGGTCTTTTGTCCTTGACGAATCAAGACCCTCAAGAGTTTTCGTGACTTCAGAGGCCCACTTCCCCCTCAGGAAACTCCTGAAGCACTCAGTCGTTCAGCCTGACCCCTGTTGGCGGTGGCCGACTCCCCGCGTCCCAGGGCGGCGCTGGGCGCACACCTGCCGTCCCCACCCACCGCCCCTCCGGGCATCCAAAAACGCGCCACTTCTGGGTCGGCAACACTGCTTCAAATCCCTGGTGCAAGCCACCATGTCCTTCCTCAGCTCCCGGCCACACTCCGGGTTCTGCCTGTGCCCTGCCTGTGACACAATTCGGGGGGGTCCCCGGGGTCAGTCCCACTGATGCGCCGAGGGCTCACCGTGTGCCCTCATCCTGGAGCTTATTCCTGTTAGGTTCGGCCCCTGGAGTCTGCTTGGGTGTTTTTTTCCTTTTTTTGGTGGTGGGTTTATTTATCTTTTTGGAGTTTCTTCGTTTCTTTGAGGGACTCAAGTCCCTAACATGGAGTGCTTCCTCGGCAGTCTCTCCGGCTGCCCTCACACCCTTTGGCCAGGCATAAGCAAGCAGGACGGCGCATAAGGGAGCAGACACACGCGCACAGAGATGGTGTGCGCGGCACGGCGGAAGCTAGCAGCGCTGCAGAGCGACCACAGTCCAGCAGAGAGAAAAGGGGGGCGCAGCACAGGGCCCGGGCATGAGCGGGTGGGTGGCGGCCCAGTTCCCAACAGCTCAGGCGAAACACACATCAGCCGCCTCCAACAGACTACCCAGAAAGTACCTCGAGGTACACGCATTCAGGGAACACACCAGTACAAGACCCATTGGTAACGAATATTTGTTAGAAATGACGCTGGGAAAGATGACATCAAAACAACTTGCTCTCTTACGCAGATGAAGTATTTCTCCTGAAATCCAGCCCTGGCCGCTCAGTCCAACCTCTCCTCACAGCAGAAGGGTAAATCCCGGTCCAGCCCAAGGCCAACTGCTCGGGACGGCGACCCCTGGATCCGAAGCCACGTTGCCAGGACATGTGGGCTGCACCCATGGGCAAGGTCAGGAGAAGTCTGTGGACACGCAAGCTGAGGTCCCGGAGGTGGAGTGACTCAGAATGAGTGTCTGCTACCTATCCCTGCGCACCAGTCTCCTCACGCGCTCCAGCTCATCCTGAAGAAAGGCTATAGTATGTCACAAACTACGCTCTCAAAGAACAGTGAAATTAGGAAACACACCTAACACTACTCGGGGCTGCCAACTCTAAGTGAATTCCAGCTGGTTTGTCAAGCGTTTCTTGGCTGTGCAGCTTGAGTCCAGGCTGGAGCCCGGGTCCGCCCGTCCCTGCCTCAGCGCCCCAGGAGGGCGCCTGTCTGGGGACTCTCCTGGGAAGCGGAGTGAGAACGGGGTTGTCCTTGGGAGCACGTCACGTCCTCTGGGACTCAGCCCGCCCAGCTCCGGGAGAGAGGGGTTTCAAGGCAGAAACAGAAGCCCAGGCAGAAACAGAAGCCCTGTTGGCCCCAGGGGAGTCGGGGTACGGCACCCCTGTTTAACTTCCTCCCTTGAGCACCAACCACGCATATAAAGAACGAGCCGACGACTGCAGGGTGTGACGGGCGTGCTCAACTCGGCAGACAGCCACCTGGCGTGTCACCCACTCACTGCCACTGCAGAGAAGACGTCAGACCCTCCCTGGCTCCAAGAGGCAGCGGCAATGGGGACACCGGGTGACGGGGGTGGGGGGCAAGAGCAGAAGGGAGAGAGGGCCCCTTCAGAACACGCTGGGCGTCTCCAGGTGGTGCAGCTATCAGGGCTTGAGAGCTTTAACCTTCCGGATTGCCAATTGTAATGGGCATGCATTGGTTTTCTTAAATCACAATAAAGGCTAAAAAATTATTTAAACCAACAATTTTCAAACAACAAAAGCCAGCAATCCCTCTGGTCGGTAAGACCGCGGTACACCATGTAGAAGAACTCTGTTCTCAGGATAGAGGGGTCCAGATTGCTCATTGAAATGAAACCAGAAAATCTGATTCAAATTAATTTAAGCTGAAAGAGGCTGGAGTGGGCGGGTGTAGATGGAACAAGACTGGCCATGGCATCAGGTAAATGGGGCTTATTATTTTATAGGCTTGAAATTTCCCATAATAACTGTCTTAAGAATCTAAATCAGGCCCCACTCCCCTGCGGGAAGCCCCAGGGGCCGTCGAGGCCAGGGTCTTGTGTCAAAGCCGACTCGGTCTAACAGTCACTGGACGTCAAGCGACCTTCTCTTGCTTGCACTTGGTCCAGGGAGACCCTCCTAACGAGGGAGGAGAGGAAACCCTAGCGAAGCTTTACAGACCAGGCGCTTCAAGGAGCAAACACACAGGGTCTCCGCTAATCACCAACACCCCTTCAACCTGGAAAGCTGTGCTCCCACTGGTTTCCTGTAAAGATACCACCAGACACTCTAGGGACCTTCCTTGTATGCCCCACGTTGGGAGTGCAGAATCTAAATCACGGGACCACCAGGGCAGGCCCCCAACTCTGATTTTAAAACAAACGCGACGCTGTAGAGCAGAACCGCACTATCGCCGCCCCATGCAGGGCCCAGCTGTGAGAGAGGTCACCCGGGGCAATGCCTGGCGGCCTTTAAAACCACCAGGAGCCGGAAGCTCAAGCCATCGTTTCCACGTGAGTCGGGATGCCCCCAGCGGGCCCAGCTCTTCACAAGTACGGACAATGAAGCATAGTGGGGCCAGGTCACCTGGCCAAGCCCACGCCGTGGACACGCAGCAGCTGCGGTGTCAGGGTGCACCAGGCACGGCCTGCCCTGGGGAGGAAGACCCCAAGTGCAGAGGGCGGCACGGGCCTTGCCCTCTGTGAGGCCACAGCGAAAGCAATGACGAGTCAGAGGCCCTCTCCCCAGGAAAGGACGGGCAGACCACAGTGAGGAAGGTGCCCGGTGGCTTCACAGACTCCCCTGCCCCACGCCCTCCAACGTCCCAGGCTTAAACCCTCTGTTCAGACTTTAAAGAACCTCTGCTGAAAACCAAGGATGAATTTTAAAAGGACTATTTACGGAAAACACAACGTGCCTAAACCTGGTCCAGATGATAACATTTCGTGGAGACAGACGATGTCCTGGCTCCTAAGGGCACTGCCAGCCTTTGTGGGTCCTGGCTCAGCTCTTCACTCGCTTCCCTGACACTTCCAGCCCTGCATCCCACCCTGCGGTAAAGAGCCACCCACTGGAAACGCTAGGATTGAAGCCAGTCATTTCAAGGAGCAGGTGAAATTCAGAGAACTCTGGAAAGCAATTCTGCAAGAACAGTTTCAAATTGGGAGAAAAAGTTTTTCTTTGGGTACAAAACCCTTGGCCCAGAATGTGGCAGAGGTCTTAGACAAAGCTTTTCACAGACGTTTGATTCAGCATTATTTATATTAGCAAAAGAGTAAAAAGCACCCCATGTAAGTAAATTATGGTACAACCATTAGTATTCGAACCACTGAAAATCATTAACAGGAAGTTTTGCAAAGATGCTTTATGTTAAGCGGGGAAAGACTTCTGTGATGCCAGTGAGAAAAAGCAGGATGCAAAATTTAAAATATGAAAGCTACATTTTAAAAATGTGCTTAGAGAAAGCTGAAAAACACAAAGGTTTAAAGTGAAAGGTGGTTTTCTCCGTGAGAGAGGAGGAATTCTGAGTGACTTATTTTTTCATCCTCTTTATGCTTTTTTGGTGTCTGCATTTTCCACCATATGAAACATGCACCATCTTCCTGTTACCATTTTCTTCTGACTGCAAATATTAGTACTAGCCTGCTGTAAAAAGACTCAAGCACTATAGAGAATGAAAACTCCTCCTATAGGGACTTCCCTTGTGGTCCAGGGGTTAAGCCTCTGCCTTGCAATGCAGCGGGTGGGGGTTCGAACCCTGGTTGGGGAGCTAAGACCCCCACAGGCTCTGGAGCAGGGAAAGCCCGCACACCGCAGCGACTGAGCCTGCGTGCCTCGGTTAGAGAGTCCGTGCCCACAAGGAGACCCCCGGCGGCACAGTGAAGCGCCACACGCCCCAACTGAGCCCCAACGCGGCCAAATAAGTAAATAAAGGTTGAAAAGAGAAGAGGCCTTGCCGTAATCCCAGCACCTAGAGGTGACTGCTCCCCAAAGGTCATGACCGATGGTGACGTCGTGTCCACTCTTCCAGATGCTCCCCAGCAAGCATCACCTTTACAATCACGTAACTCCTTTCGAAGGGATCTGTAGGGCCACACGCAGGAAGGGTCCAGAGGAGTCTGTGGTGGCAGGCGTGGGGCCGGGAGCAGCCACACATGGTGCATGGGAACCTTCTGGGATGTCCACCCCCTGGACTGTGAGATGGTCCCACGACTCTGTACTAAAAAATTTGGGAAACTGAATGATTCACTTAGAACCAGGGCATTTTATGATATGGAAGTCACACCTCCATGAAGCAGCTGGAAAAGAAAACACACACACGCCAGAGCCAGCAGGTCTGCAGGCCCCAGGGCTGCCCCGCCTCCGCCCGGCTTCGTGCCCGGCTCCTCTCGGGAGCACATGGCAAGACCATGCGGCAGGAACAGAGGAGGCTGGCAGCCCCTCAGAATCACCGGACAAACAGCCTGCCCGGGGAGGCTGAGCAGATAAGAGAGCGTGCGTGTGTGTGTGAGGTCCAGTGCACACAGGGTGCAGGAGAGCACTGTGTGTGTGTGTGTCTCTGTGTGTGTGTATGTGTGTCAGGCCCAGCATACACAGGAGGCAGGAGAGCACTGTGTGTCTGTGTGTCTGTGTGTGTCTCTATGTGCGTGTGTATGTGTGTGTCTCTGTGTGTGTCTGTGTGTGTGTGCGCACGTGTGTGTGTGTGTCAGGCCCAGTGTACACAGGAGGCAGGAGAGCACT
>NW_024070211.1:2893922-2894278 GCF_014754425.2 Oryx dammah
GAGAGCACTGTGTGTGTGTCTGTGTGTGTGTGCATCTGTGTGTGTATCGTGTGTATCTGTGTGTGTCTCTGTGTGCGTGTGTCTGTGTGCATGTGTGTGTCTGTGTATCTGTGTGTGTCTCTGTGTGCATGTGTGTGTCTCTGTGTGTGTCTATGTGTGTCTGTACGCGCGTGTGTGTGTCAGGCCCAGTGTACACAGGATGCAGGAGAGCACTGTGTGTGTCTGTGTGCGTCTCTGTGTGTGTGTGTGTGTCTGTGTGCGTGTCTCTGTGTGTGTGTGTATGTCTGTGTGCGTGTGCGTCTGTGTATCTCTGTGTGTGTATCTGTGTGTCTGTGTCTCTGTGTGTGTGTGCGCGC
>NW_024070211.1:2894288-2899068 GCF_014754425.2 Oryx dammah
TCTGTGTGTGTGTGTATCTGTGTGTCTCTCTGTGTGTGCATCTGTGTGTGTGTCTGTGTGCATGTGTCTGTGTGTGTGTGCGCGCGTGTGTTGTGTGTCAGGCCCAGTGCACACAGGAGGCAGGAGAGCACGGGCCCCTGAAAGGCCGCTCATGGGGCTCGGGCGGAGCTGCCGGCTGGCCTCAGACAAGCGGCCGAGGAGACAAAGGCCTAGCCCGACTGCCCACGTGCCCCACGGGGCTCAGGAGGCCGCCGGGCAGGACAGCTGGGAACGCTGCTCTCCATTCAGCAGAGGCCACGAGCTGCCCGACAACGTGCCACCCCCTGGGCGTCCTCGGAGCTGAGAAGAGACGGGCCAACATTACAAAGAGGAGCGTGACAGCAAGCCATCGGAAGAGGGGAGTGGAGACCACGCGCACGTAACAGGCACAAGGGCCACTGACTGGAGAAGGGCAGCTGGGCTGCCTGGAGGGCAACAGCAGCTGGCAACCATGCATCCGAAGCTTCGGCAGTGCTCATACCCTTCTAGGATCTACCCTAAGAAATCACTCACACTTCCGCCCACTAGTTTCCTGCCAAAAAAGGGAAATAACTTCCCAACAATAGGAAAATGATCAAACCGTAGTATGTATTATTGCCATGTTTGTGAAGAGCGTCCTTAAGGGAAAGTGAAAGCTGCTCAGTCACATCAGACTCTCTGTGACCCCGTGGATTCTACAGTCCATGGAGTTCTCCAGGCCAGAATACTGGAGTAGGTAGCCTTTCCCTTCTCCAGAGGATCTTCCCGACCCAGGAATTGTACTGGGGTCTCCTGCATTGCAGGCAGATTCTTTACCAACTATCAGGGAAGCCCAGAGCATCCTTAAAAACATGGGGCAATTATCCTACGTTAAATTAGCAAAGTTGGATATAAAAATTTAACGTCAACTAAAAAGAGAGTGGAAGTTGCTCAGTCGTGTCCAACTCTTTGTGACCCCATGGACTATACAGTCCTTTCCCTTCTCCGGGGAATCTTCCCACCCCAGGGATCAAACCCAGGTCTCCCACATTGCAGGCAGATTCTTTACCAGCTGAGCCACCAGGGAAGCTTTTCAACTAAGAAAAAGTTCTTAGTTTCTTTTTCAACTAAGAAAAAGATGTCCAAATCCTGGAGAGAAACAGTAAGTGAAAACGTTAGCAGTGTTTTCCTTTGGGTAGGGAGATTAAGAGATTCTTTTTCTCCTTATATCTATTTTTCAGACCTTTCCCAATTTTTTATAAAAGTATTTCTCAATCTTTAGAGATCCATCTGCCAATTGGATTCTGTTAACTTTACCCTCTAGAGTTTGCACTGCGTAGAAATTGTTTTCCAGACATAAAATTCTAATCCTGAATGTGCTCTCTCAAATTACAGCCCCACTGATTGGAAATCGATGGCCACACAATGATGACGGTGAGCCCTCCAAGGAGTGCTACCTGGCCAGCCCGCCTTGAATAATCTCTATTGCTGCTGCTGTTGCTAAGTTGCTTCAGTCGTGTCCGACCCTGTGCGACCCCATAGATGGCAGCCCACCAGGCTCCCCCGTCCCTGGGATTCTCCAGGCAAGAACACTGGAGTGGGTTGCCATTTCCTTCTCCAATGCATGAAAGTGAAAAGTGAAAGTGAAGTCACTCAGTCGTGCCCAACTCTTAGTGACCCCATGGACTGCAAGCCCACCAGGCTCCTCCATGCATGGGATTTTTCCAGGCAAGAGTACTGGAGTGGGGTGCCATTGCCTTCTCCGATAGTCTCTATTAGGAGCATATAAAACTTAACAAAATTTCTATCATCCTTTGGGAAACAGGGCTTCCCTGGTGGCCCAGCTGGTGAAGAATCCGCCTGCCATGCAGGAGACCTGGGTTCGATCCCTCGGTTGGGAAGATCCCCTGGAGAAGGGACAGGCTACCCACTCCAGTATCCTGGCCTGGAGAATTCCATGGAGTGTATACTCCACAGGGTCGTAAAAGTCGGACACAACTGAGCAACTTTCACATCACTTTCTTTGGGCAAAAAGGGTTTTGCAGCAGTTGCTGCTTTGCTTTACGCGAGAAAGAAAAAACACTGACAAATTTAAAACCAAACAGTCCCTGGTCAGGACCGGGCAGAATCCTCAAGGGAACCTTGCGTCACCGAGAAGGGAGTTGGGACCATACGCTCTTTCTGCCTTCCTGAGTCTTCTGCGGACACAACGATCCAGCTGAGTGAGTCTCATAGGTGTGCCCCAAGGATGCCACCCCAGGTTCAGGGTCAGAGGCAGTTCAGCTGACAACTGGCGGCCGTGGGAGCTCGCATCCTGCCCCTCCGCCGGGCAGTCTCCATGCCAGGGCTGCCCCACGGCCGCCAGAGCTATCTGCCAGGAAGTGCAGTAAACAGACAAAGTTTACTCACACTTAAGAACTACAGGACGTGTCTGGTGGTCCAGTGGTCAGGAACCTGCCTTCCAACACAGGACAAAGGTTCAACCCCTGGTCCAGAGAGACGCCGCAGCAATCGAGCCAGTGCTCCACCGTGGCTGAGGCCCAGAGTCCCTGCTACTGCAGCCGGGGGGGGGGGGGGCCCGCTGCGAGCAGCCTCCAAGGCCCAATGCAGCCAAACGAACGAACAAAAGGAACTAGAGCAGACCCCATGCCTGCTCTCTAATCGGGACCCTCTCACCGGTATCCTAATGAGCTTTCTTACGGGAGACAGAGTAAAGGGGAGGGTGGGTGTGCGCGCTCAGTCGTGCCCACTCTGCAACTGCAGCCCGGCAGGCTCCCGTCCGTGGGATTCTCCAGGCGAGAACACCGGGTGGGTCGCCACGCCCTCCCAAGCCAGGACTCAGGGGTAAAACCCACGTCTGCTGTGGCTCCTGCACTGGCAGGTGGGTTCTTTATCACTGAGACCCCTGGGGAGCACCTAAGTGGGGGGGGTGGTACCTGGCAAACCCCAGCCTCTGCTGTGGGGTGGGCGGGACTCTGGATGGGTTAAAGGCCAACCCACCTACCAGCCAACTGAGTGTTTGGGGGCTACAGTCTACAGAGCGATGGGAAGTCACACCATCTCCAAGTGATCACACCTAAGACTGAGGCTGCATGCCTGCCGTTTTTAAGGGAGGAGTGTGGCCTGGTGGGGATGAGCCGCCGGCAGGGACAGGGCCGCAGGGGCCGCCCCAGGAGCGACAGCAAAGGCGCAGAGAGCCCCCGTCTGCTGGCACTTTCTCCCTGGGGGGTCCTGGTCCAAGCAACTCTGACTCCTCGTGGTCAATCAGTCTGAAAGCGTCCTCTCCTCTCCTCCTCCCTCCCACCCTCTGGTGCATCTGATGAATATTTGCCTACTCTTGTTGCTCAAGATGAAGGATATATAGAGCCTGAAATAAATACATTATTTCCCTACTCCAGCACCCTCCTTAACCCACAAAGCCCAGAGGTTAAAAACTCACAAACCTTTCCTCTCTGAACCGCGAATCGAAACCTGGGGGCAGCTGTGACAACTGGACCAAAGATGCAAATGTCTCACGTCTCCTACTTCTGAGAACTGCTTTTTATTCTTCGTTCAACTGCAGATGACTCACGTTAGAAGCTGCCCAGTGACCTGACCAACTCTACTCCCTGGTTGGACAACAAAAGATGGGGGTGGGGGAGGGGACACCGTTGTTTTCAGGGTCTGCTAGCGTGGCGGTGCTCACGCTGGAACCTCTCTCCTACCCACGCGCCGCGTGGACCCCAGTAACTCTGCAGTTCTCTTTCCCGCCAGCTTCCTTCGCCAGGGTGGTGAGCGCATCCACCCTCACGGCCCCGCAGCCAGCCACCCGCCCCCTCTCCACCAGCTCTGACACTGGCCCCTTCTCCAGGTGCTAGGTAAGATCCTCTCGGCTGCCTGGGGTCTGGGTGGGAGAGCGCCATACCCTGGAACCATCTGGAGGGTGGAGGAGGTGAGGGCCACCGGCTACCCTCTGCAGCTGGAGAGGCCGGGGCAGGGAAAGAAGGCCAGGACACCAGCCGCAGCTCCAGGCCTCAGCGCAGTGCCCCTCCTGCCGTTTCCACCTGGCTTCCGTCCGGGCCGCGCGGCCAGCTGGGTGGCTTTCAGGCACCGGCGGAGCCCTGCGGCCAAGGCCACCGGCCCCGGATCCTGGCGTCACCGTAAAGCGGACTGGCACAGAGCGGGCCTGCCCACCACTGAGGGGGCCTGCGAGGCCACGCATCCCGGGGCCGGAGCCAGGGGGCAGAGGTACAGAGTAGGGCCTGGGTGCTTGAAAATTCTGACGGCAGCCAAGAAAGAGCAAGGCATTGGCGTGACAAGGCTGCCTCCAAGGCTGGGCCCAGACCGCGAACAGAGAAAGGGGACTCCAGGACGGCCGCACTGCTGACACGCCACCCACCCGGGGACGGGCCTTGTCTCTGTCCTGCCAACATGCCAACAGAGAAAGGGAATGAGCAGGGCTTCAACGCGAATCATGACATGTCCATGCAATGCGATGTCACAAAACAGTGAAAATCAGGCTTAAAAAGAAAAGCCAAAACGCTACAAAAATGGTGGTTGTACACAGTTACACTGACCAAGGGATTTCTGCGGGCCAGATCCTGTTCAAGTACTTTATGTACATGGGTTAACTCACTCGGTCCTCACAACCTGCCTAAGACAGCCTCTGCTATTAATCCTGGTTCACAGACAAGAGGCCTGAGGAACAGAGAGGTTAAGGAACTTGTCAAAGATCGCAAAGCTAGTAAGTGGCAGGGCTGAAACATGAACCCAGGCAACTGGGGTCCAGAAGCCATGTTTCTGA
>NW_024070211.1:2899078-3076455 GCF_014754425.2 Oryx dammah
CAGGCAGCCGGGGTCCAGAAGCCATGTTTCTGACTCCATGTAATACTGCCAACCACAATGTAATACAGGCATTCTAGTATCTATGCATATACCCTCCAAACAATTAAATGACAAGAAAAGACCAGAGAGAAATACTCCAAAATAACCACCAGTCTGTCTAAGTAGTGGAAATAAGGTGATTTTAATTTATCTTCTACTCTGCTATATTTCTAACTTTCTAATTTACAAAATTAGGAGGAGACTGTGACCATCATCATTTATATATCCTTAAAAAAAATAAAAAGAAAAAGATACTCAGTTTGCCAGCACTAAGGATTGCCAGAAATCAGTCCCAGCAAGTCTAATGAAACTCTCACCTGGTTACTGAACTTCCCACCCAACTAGCACACGTTTCTTAAGCTACGAAATGGGAGGACCACTTCCCAATATCCGAGACTTGCTGGGATTGAAATTGGAGCACAGGAAGAGCTCCTGGCATAGAACCTGGCATAAATCATGACATCCTTTCCTGGGGGCCCAAAATGTTACTAACAGCTGCCACTGCTTGATGCCCACCCTACTGGGCATGTAACACACGTGTAACATACATGCCTGGTCAACTCTTCCCCATTCCCTAGGGCACGAAAGGAAGGAAATGAAGTCCAGGAGCTTGCCTGGAGCCACGGTGCCTGGAAGAAGCTGACCAAGATGCAGGTCACGTCTGCCCACCTGCAGGCCCACTCTCCTTCCACCATCCCCTTCTCCTTCCAGGGCAAGTTCCAGGTGAAGATGGACAGGCCACCACCAGCATGGGCTTCTCATCACCACTGCTCTCTTTTCAATGATTTCAGGCTCCTTAGAACCCAGGGAGGAGAGTGCACGCATTATGCTAACATGATTATAATGCAGGTCTCAGGACCCCTCAGTTGAATTATCCCCCAACGATCCTTACGTCAGTCCAAGTTCATAGACAGGGTGATGCTGGTTAAGTCCTGGGAGTGAGCTTCGGCCCTTGCCTCTTAAAGTTGTACCTAGGAGCAGCTCTGAATTCAGGCGAAAAGATTTAGCTGCCATTCGGTACTTTGAACTCTAGGTCAGAGTGGTGCGGTGGTCTTTTAATACACACTTGGCCTTCAGACACTAGCCCTGCCCAAGTCACCCTATCAGAACAAAAAGCTCAATCTAAGGATGCTTGGATGGGTAACAGAAACAGCATTGCTGTGGATTACAGTCTGGACCAGTGGACAAGTGTCCACTTGCAGAACCAGACACTGGAGAGCTTCCCAAGAGGCACCTTCGAAGAGGGAATAGTAAGCCACATGGCCAGGCTCTGATGTTGCTTCCTGACCCGCTGGCATGGCGGGAGGGGGCGGTGGGGAGCCCTGCTAAAGCAAACCAAACAGGTGAGCATTCCAGTCCTTTCCCAGAGTGCCCACCCCCCCCACTCCCCAGAGACCTCCTGCCAAGAATAACCACATGTGGCAGAAGAATTATTCACTTTAAAAAATAATAATTTTTTTTAAGTTCATTGTATCAACCCTAAGGGTGTGTCTGACATACAAAAAGTCAGCGTTACTGACTGTTCACTTCCGGAGTTTCCCTACAATCTAGGAGCAAAAGCCAGGCGCCGAGATCATCCGCTGACGCAGGAGAGGGGACAGTGCCTGGAGAGGATCACAGTTCATCCCATCACCCCACAAACCAGAACACTGGACCCAACACGACAGAAGCTGGCCCAAGACCCCGCGGAAGCAAAGCCTCAAAGACTACCCTTTCACACTCCCGCAGCGTCACCTGATACTTAGGCTTGTGCCGGGAAATCTCGTTCATCTGAAGGATAACGGGGCCAGGGAGGGAAAAGTACCTAAAATGCAGACACTCGCCACATCTGACTGAGAAAGACCAGCCGGGAGTCCACGAGAGGTTACCAAGAGCCTCACCAGCACCATCAGCACATGCCTGTCTACGGAATAACAGACAGGGATGTTTACTATTTGTAGGAATTATCTCTGCTATTATATGACTCATTCCTGCATGCCAGGAATGCTCTCATCCGGCGCCAAGCAAAGACTGCTGAATTACAAAGTTTGTAACAATTATCATTGCCCGATACATGTCTCACCGCAGGGCTAACCGACAGGCAGCAAGTCAGCCGGTGGCGGAACTGTTATTGTGCCTCTCATTACCACCAGCTGTTCCTCTTCTGCTTGAAGGCCTTAAGGACGCTGTCGTCCAAGAGCTCATCAACCTCCAGCCGCGGAACCGCTTAGAAATGCTCACGGAATCAGTGAGTTCCCAAGGAGAATCCACCGCAGGGATCTGCGTGGATCAGGGCACCAGGAAGGGGAATGGCAGGGGCAGAGGCAGAAACGGGCGGCGGGGTGGAGAGAACGACACCCAGGTGAAGGAGGACTACAGCTGAGAGAAAAAGGATCTCCTGAACTAGGCGGCAGGCGGGCAGCCTTGAGGAGCAGGGGTGAACAGTCCTATGCATGGAGACGACCCAAATGCATGGGAAGGGCGGAGAGGGCCAGACAAAAGAACACCCTCGCCTGCAGGCGAGCAGCACCCAAGGGCCTGCAGCGTGCTCCCAGCAGGGTTCCTGGACCCTCAAACAGAGTGGCAGGGCAGGCGACAGCAGCCCCGCTCCACACAAGAGGGGCGGGGGCCTGGGAGGTTAGCGCCCCGGGGTTGCAGGGCCACCCTGTGACAAGGCTGGGGCTGGAAGTGAGCACACTTCTGCACAGGAGAGTCTGGAAATATCAGCAAAGGATGCGCGTCTAACTGCATTGCCTCCACTGCTCTCTGGATGACTCAAAAGTGCCTCAATTTATGTAAAGCAAACCTCAGGGTTTCCCCTACCAAAGCCTGTAATTATCATGTAAATAATAGCTAACACTTACTGAGCATTTTAGTTTTATTGTGTGTCAGTAATAACACGACGACGCATTTAAACTTATTACTTACTGTAATTATTATTTTATTATTATGTCTCTCCATCCCCATACCACCCCCCCCCCCCCGCCAAGCCACTCCCGGGGCTCACCTGCCCCATCTGTCGTCTCCTGTGCCAGCCCCCTTCTTTCTCCACAGATTTCCGGACTCAAGCTTATCACCCCTCACTGACTGTACCCTTCAAGGGTCCCCAGGATACAGACAGAGCCGCCGGCCCGTTTCCACTGTGCTCCTTCCTTCCACCTGGGTGGCTATTCCCTCTGCTCAAGCCCCGCCCTCCCTGACCGTCCCTGCCCGGGGCAGCAAAGCCTCTCCCTGGGCACAGCGACCATCCGACCATCCGCTGGTGTCTTATCTTCACCTGGGCCTCCCTGGTGGCTCAGACGGTGAAGAATCCGCCTGCCATGCGGGAGACCGGGGTTGGATCCCTGGGTTGGGAAGTTCCCCTGGAGAAGGGAACGGCTACCCACTCCAGTGTCCTAGCCTGGAGAATCCTATGGACAGTCCACGTGGTCGCAAAGAGTCGGACATGACCGAGTGACTTTCACATATCTCATCTCCCCCACGAGGCTACAGGTTCAGGAGAGCTGAAGGTGTGATGTCCTTCTCGGTCACCTCGGGATCACCCAGGCCTGGCACAGAGTTTAACTCATGGTCAGTGAATAAATGGCCTCCCAGGTGGCTCAACGGTAAAGAACCCGTCTGCCGATGCGGGAAACGCAGGAGACACAGGTTTGATCCCCGGGTCAGGAAGATCCCCTGCAGGAGGGCATGGCAACCCGCTCCAGGATTCTTGCCTGGAGAAGCCCATGGATGGAGGAGCCAGGTGGGTCACAGTCCATGGGGTCGCAAAGAGCTGGACACGACTGCGTCAGCACACGTGCAATGGTAAATCGACACTCACGGGGCAAACTGGGGGCTCTGCCCTCGGCCTGAGCGCCAGGAAGAGAAGGGGCTGCAGGCTGCGTCCCCGTCCTGGAGGGCCCTCTACTCCCACGTGGGCACAGCAGGGAGGCGTGGCGAGAACACTGCCGGTCAAGTCTTCACGTGCGCCCGGGGAGGCCGGGGGTGCCTGGACCTGCAGGCGTCCACCACTCAACCTGGACAAACCCCAGGGGCCTCCTAATAGGAATCAATGTCCACCGCCAAGTCCTGTGCTCTGAGCAAGCCCCAGTGCTATCCGCCTCCGACTTCTCCCTCCCTGGACACCTTAAGGATTCCCTCTGTGTCCTCCCTGGCCTCCCCTGGTCGTCAGAACGACCTATTTCAGCCTAAGACCACAGCATTCTCCTGCTTAACATCCTGTGGCCTGTTGTCACCCTCAGAGTAAAGCCTGATGCACACGACTCCAAGGCCTTCCGGGGTCCGGGCGGTGAGAGCAGCCTGAGACTAGAAGCTCGGCCCCTCTCAGGATGAGGAGGGCAAGGAACGCAGGGAGCAGCTCCAGACCCGCGGCGCGGACCTCCACCCCGGGGGCTGCCCCTCGTGCTCCCAGAGCACAGCACTGTCTGCAGCGCTGACGGGGGCTCCCAGGGGGCAGGCACTCCCATTCCGTGGCATGCTCCCCAGGGCCCAGCCTCTCCCGGGTAGTCCTGGAAAGAAGGTCAGGAGAAACTGCAGGGTTGGGGCAGCAACCCCAAGGCCAGGCAGGCAGCCCAGCCCTCTCCCACCCACCTCTGAGGGAGAGGCAGCCCCTCAGGGCACCGATGTGCCAGCCACGACGACAGACCCTCTGAAGAGAAGTCCGTCCCATGACGCCACTTGTTTCACCCTTAAATATGTGCACCCTGGTTTTTAAAACCCTTTCCACAGAAAACGGACATCTGCTTGTCCAAGCAACTGCCATCTGTGAGGGCTTTCTACTGCTCTTGTCAGAAAGTTATACATACTTATTAGCAGATACCATGAACGGTCTCATACACATTGGACATGAACACACCATCTCCACTTCCTTAAACCCTGTGAGCCTTGCAGGATCGTCCCGACTGACCGTCTCTGCTGAAGCAGCAGAGCTTGGAGGCGGGAAGGCCCGGCTGAAGCCCTTGCAAGGGGAGCCCGGCTCTCCCACGCGATCCCTGTGCATGCCACACCGCAGCTGCACACTCCCCGGACCAGAAGCCACCAGCATCGGCAGGAAGCCTCGAGGAGAGCCGAGCTCCTGGGGAGAGGAAGCAGGAGGGCGCTGCTCGGGGCAGTACAAACTGCGGATTCAAGACAAGGAATCAGCCCACAGGGAGGAAGCCAAACTGCAGACCCAGTGGCTGAGACGCAGAGGGCCAGAGCCAAGCACAGGCGGCTGGACCACCACCCTCGCCCTCAAATCACAGGCAGCCCAACCGGGAAGGAGCAGGTGGACACAGGTGCCCCGTCAAGAGGAAACAAAGGCAGCCCCCTGAGAAGCACGAGAGGCCAAAGGTGAGCTGAGCGCAGGCTGAGGGGAGTGCTGCCTGCCGGGGGAGCGCACCCAGGACTCCCCATCCCTACTTTCTATCTCAAACTCGGCTCTAAACAGGGCGATCTACCTGGGGAAAGGACAAAGAGAGGTGAGGGAGGTTAAGAGACAGAAGCTTTCAGCTAACAAAGGAAAGGAGTCGTCGGCACTTAATGCCACACTGCAAAGAACTCAACTCCAATTTTTAGAAAATCCTGCAGTGACAACAACAACAACAACAAAGTCAAAGGCAGGAAGTGTGCAGTGGTGGATATAGCCAACAACGACCGAGTCCGTCTGTACGGTGACCGTCGTGGCGATCCTTCTGAGACTCACAAACACCAGAGCACTACGCTGTGCAGCAGGAACTAGCTGGGTTTAGGCCTGCCGTACCTCAAAACGAAACTCACTCATGGAAAAAGAGACCATACTTGTGGCTACCAGAGGTGGAGGTGAGAAGGCAGTGGCACCCCACCCCAGCACTCTTGCCCAGAAAATCCCGTGGACGGAGGAGCCTGGTGGGCTGCAGTCCATGGGGTCCGAAGAGTCAGACACGACTGAGCGTCTTTACTTTCACTTTTATGCACTGGAGAAGGAAATGGCAACCCACTCCAGTGTTCTTGCCTGGAGAATCCCAGGGACAGGGGAGCCTGGTGGGCTGCCGTCTCTGGGGTCATACAGAGTTGGCCACGACTGAAGTGACTTAGCAGCAGAAATGGAGGTGAGGGAAGCTGGAGATCAGATGAAGGTAGTCAAAAGGTACGAACCTGCAGTTATAAGATAAATGGAACACTGAGAAGAAAATTTAAACAGAGGCCAAGATTCAGGAGCGCCTCTGCATGCCCACCTGATGGGCCTGCCCAGCAACAAGAGGTCCAGACAAGCAGGAATCCCTGCCTGGTCCTCAAGATCTGGCCTGGGACCACTGGTCTTTGCTCATGATTTAATCTATCCTGTAACACCCTGGGGGCTTCCCAAGTGGCTCCAGAGGTAAAGAGCCTGCCTGCCAAAGCAGGATATACAAGAGGCATGGGTTCCATCCCTGGGTCAGGAAGATTCCCCTGGAGGAGAGCATGGCAACCCACTCCAGTATTCTTGCCTGGAGAATCCCACAGACACACTGGTGGTTTAGGATAAGCAGGACATCCAGGCCATATCTATCGTGGCCCTGCCACTTCTGGGGTCTCTCTGTCCAGGCCAGTTCACTGACATCCACTCACCAATGTGGCCCTTTGGATTTGCAATCCTGTTCTACAAAAGTCGCCAAGGCCCTACAGAAGGAAGAGAGCCCCGAGGCCTGAACATGCCGGTCATCCAAAATTCTTCCCAGAGGGCAGGCAGGCGCAGGGCCCAGGCCCCAGCCACATCCAGCTCCACGCAGATGACCAGATGCCTTCTATGCTATGAAGAGGTCACAGAATCAGAGCCAGTTATTGATGCAAGAGAAATAAAAAAACCAATTCTCCTGCATTTCACAGGGTTCTTACATACAATGCTAATTTTAAAAAGAACAGATACAGTAAATGGAATGAGTTAGAGAAGTGAAAACTTCAAGAAGCAGATGAAAGTACAAAACTAATTTCTGAACGCTAATAAAACCTCTCAGAAGAGGGTCTGCTGCAAATCCAAGGCAGGATCGGGTATTCTGTAGGATGCTAGTACACGTATGTACGCACATGCGACACATCTGATCCCACAGAACCTGGCAAACAGCAACATCTTTCCACCACCACCAGCCTCAAGACCCCAGTCTTGAGTTCCCTTAAGACTGCACCGGAAGGCAGGCACTCCCCACCCCCAGCCCCATCTCTCAGTCCCGGCCCCTCCGACCAGGGACAGCCCCAAAGTCTGACCTTCCAGAGCGCTGCCCCTGCAGCGTGCATGGGAAGGGGGAGCACGGCGGGCTGACTGCTCTAATTCCTGCTCAGACCACAGGAAGCCAGACAGAGCCTTGCACAAGCCCGCCGGCATTTTAAGGGGAGAAGAAAGGAGGACCAGCTTCGTTCTGACAGCGACTTCCGTAAGAGGTGCCACCCCAGGTCACCAGGTGGGAAGGGGCACGATTAAGGGTCATTACAGGCACCTTAAAGCCCTGGAGGATCTTCATCCAGGAAATGAAATAATGACCAGCATTCCAGACTATTAACTCAGATTAGCTCAGAGGTGGGGGGAGGCGAGAGGGGAGGTTTTAACCCCAGAAAAGCAGGAAGTTCCAGCAGAAGGCTGTCATTCTACCCAAGTCTTGTGGGAACTAAAGCACAGCAGGAAAATCAAGCAAACCCAAGGGGAATTAGAGCCGGTAACAAGAGGAGGGGCCATGGGATTAATGGACTCTTTAATTTTCGAATTTCCGGAGGTTTACGGCTAATTAGGCCCTTCAGCCATACTGAAGGCTTCCCTAATGGCTCAGACGATAAAGCGTCTGCCTGCAATGTGGAAGACCTGGGTTCAATCCCTGCATCGGGAAGAGCACACACAGCCCAAAGGTGGTAGAAATGACACTGAATGAAGGCGCCCAGCAAACACGTGTGTGGGCAAAACACTCACACCTGCTCACCCACCAGAGAGACGGAAGGTACTGCTTTTGGCTTCTTAAACCAAAACCCAGGGAGACAAACACCCCAGGGTGACAACGAAGCGGTGAACTGACAGGCATTACTGCTGGGGGCCTTATGACGTGGCACGCCACTGGTGCGAAGACAACTCGGCTGTGTGTCTACAGTTGTGAGCGTGTGCACACGTTAGCATGGTAGCGCTGCCCTGGGAGTGCACCCTACAGAAGGGTCCAAACACAAAGAGAACTGCACGAAGGACCCCAGACACCGGATCCCTGCTTGTAACACAGAAACCTAGAGGCGACCTAAAGGCGGAGTGTTCCAGAAGTCACTGCTGGGTCTGTCTTCTCTTCTCTGTGTACTGGGCAGCCACTAAGGAATCATGGATATGAAGACTCCCTAATAATGCAGAAAAAGTGCTAAGTGATATTAATTTTAATAGATTTTTTTAGAGACGTTTTACATTCAGAGCAAAACCTCACCAAACGTAGAGTCCCGTATAACTCCTCCCCCACTTGGGCACACTCTCCCCCGATAACCAACACCCCACCACCACTCTGAGTGGTGCCCTGGTTGTACCTGACGAACCTACGCTGACAGCACCATTAACCCCCAAAGCCCACAGTTTACGTCACTCGGCTCCAGGTCCACTCTCGGTTACTTACAGCCTGTGGGTGGACGGATGCACAGCGGCAAAGACTCTGCTGTGCAGAAGCCTCTGTGCGCTGCCTGTCCCTCTCTCCTTCTCCCCCAACCTCTGGCAACCACTCATCTTCCTACTTTCCCCACAGCGTTCTTTCTAGAACGTCACAAGGCTGGAATCGCACAGTGCCCAGCCTTTTCGGATGGGCTCCTTTCACTTGATAATACGCATTGAAGGTTCTCCCATAATATACCATTGTCTAGATGTGCCAGAGTTTGTGTATCCATTCAACCTGGTGAAGGACATCTTGGCTGCTTCCAAGTTTCGGCAGGTGGGGTTTTCGGCCATTTAGAGTGCCCGTTCTGGAGTGGAAAGTCGCTTTACAGACGCTGAGTGTGCAAGGTTAGCATGTAAACGTAAGTTTTTTACTCCTCTGGGTAAACACCAAAGAGCACAACTGCTAGGTCACCTGTTCGGTTCATAGTATTTTGTTTTGTAAGAAACCATCAAGCTGTCTTCTCAAGTGGCCGCACCATTCGGCATTCCCAGCAGCGATGAACGGAAGCGCCTGTCCTTCCATCCTTGCCGCTTCGGGTGGTGTCAGGGTTCTGGATTTTGGTCATTCTAACAGCTTTAACGTTCATGGGGTTCTCAAGGCAAGAATACTGGAGTGGTTTGCCATTCCCTTCTCCAGTGGACCACGTTTTGTCAGAAGTCTCCATCACAACCCATCTGTCTTGGGTGGCCCTACACAGCATGGCTCATAGTTTCACTGAGTTAGACAAGGCTGTGGTCCGTGTGATCAGACTGATTAGTTTTCTGTGATTGTGGTTTTCAGTTTGTCTGCCCTCTGATGGAGGCTTACGGAAGCTTCCTGATGGGAGAGACTGACTGTGAGGGAAACTGGGTCTTGTTCTGATGGGTGGGGCCGAGCTCAGTAAATCTTTAATCTGTGTTCCCTCCCTGTTCTTTGATCTGAGGCCAAACTATGGTGGAGACAATGAAGACAAGGGCGACTCCTTCAGAAGGTCCCATGATGCACTGCTGCGCTCAGTGCCCCCAGCCTGCAGCAGGCCACCGTCACCCACGCCTCTGCCGGGGACTCCTGGGCACTCCCGGGCAAGTCTGGCTCAGTGTCTCGCGGGGTCACTGCTCCTTTCTCCCGGGTCCTGGTGCACACAGGGTTCTGTTTGTGCCCTTCAAGAGTCTGTTTCCCAGTCCTGTGTACGTTCTGGCAGCTCTATGCTGGGGTTACTGGCGACCTCCTCCAAGAGGGCGTATGCCACACCCAGGCCTGCTGCACCCAGGGCCCCGGCCCCTGCGGCAGGCCACCGCTGACCCGCACCTCCTCAGGAGACACTCACACACAGTTGTGGCTCAGGCTCTGGGGGGTCTCTGGGTCCTGGTGCGCACAAGGTATGTTTGAGCCCTCTGAGCGTCTCTGGCGGGTAAGGGGTTTGATTTAAATTGCGATTTCACCCCTCCTACCGTCTTGCTGGGGCTTCTCCTTTGCCCTTGGACATGGAATCACCGACTCAATGGACATGAGTTTGAGTAAACTCCGGGAGTTGGTGATGGACAGGGAGGCCTGGCGTGCTACAGTCCATGGGGTCACAAAGAGATATGACTGAGCAACTGAACTGAATTGAACAGCTATACAGTAGTATCTCATTGTTTGGTCATACTAATTTTTAAAAAGGAAGATAAAAAATTTCTATGGAGCCTATAACTAATCATAAACCATAAGTAAGTAAGGAAAGTCACTCAGTGGTGTCCAACTCTTTGCAACCACATGGACTGTAGCCCACCAGGCTTCTCCCTCCATGGGATTTTCCAGGCAAGGGTACTGGAGTGGGTTGCCATTTCCTTCTCCAGGGGATCTTCCCGACCCAGGATCAAACCCAGGTCTCCCATATTCCAGGCAGACGCTTTAACCTCTGAGCCACCAGGGAAGCCCCATCATAAACCACAGGTATACACAAAAAGGACGGACTTACACACACACACACAAAAAACTTGTTACAAGCCATTTTTCTTCTAGGACCCAAACTTCCCCCACTGAAGCTTACGTTGAACCATAGCAAACTGCTAATGATCACCCATTTCTGGCCTACATAAAGTGCAGTTTCATATGGTTCAAGCTAGTAGTTATATAATTCAAGTAATTTTTAATAATGTCAGACATTTGCAATGTTTATCTTTATTTTATACCACCACCCACTCTTTAATATTAATATAAAGAAACATTTCCAAACAGATGGGTAAATGGGTTGATGGGTCTAAAATCCACCTTTAGAATTTTATAATCCAAAAAAAATTAAAGAAACCCTTCTAAAAGAATGTGAAAGTTAATAGAAAAAACAGCTAAAGCAAGTTTCACCATATTTAAGCCCAATTCTGAACGATGCAGCCAGGTTCTGCACCCACTACCGTGATGGGACTTCTGGCAGAGAGCCTTGACCAGGTCAGGAAAGCCAGAAGGTAAAAGCAAACACTGGAGCGACTCTTTGCAGGAGGGTGTTGGGGGTGCGGTGGAGTCCCTCCCCTCCTGGATTCCCCCTCTTGTTTCTGCCTGCCCTTCCACCGACCCGCTTCTCAGGCCAGCAGCTGAGAGGACGTCTGCTTCCCTTTTCTGGCCTCAGGACAAGGCTGATTTATTCTGCGAAGTATCCTGATTCCTTGTGCCCAGGAGAGAGGATCTGAAGGGCAGGAAGGCTCCCGGTGAAGGAGGCAGAGGGAAGGTCCATCCACAGAGGGTGGGGCTGTTTGTTTTTTACGTATAAGCACATGTGTTGAAAATATCCAGACAAGTGTGTCTATCAAAATCTGTGAGGTGGGGGGAATAAGGCTGCTTTCACTTTCCAAGTTACACATTTCTATGTTGTTCAGATAGATAAGGGATTACTTCTACAGTCAGAAAAACACTAAGGAAAAGAGAGAATGGGAGATGTTTTGACTTATCACTCCTCGCTCAGCCTGCCAGCCCCTACTTCACCGTTCCCACGTGGCAGGATTTCTTGATTCAAAAAGAGGGGAAAAGGGGGGTTCGGAAAAAGAAACACCTTGTACCGGACACCGCCAGGGCGGGGCACTGTGCTCAGAGCTGGCCTCTGCCACACCACCTGCTCACCTCGCTCCTAAACTCCCAACACGAGCACGACTATTTAAAAAAAACAAAACAAAACCTGATTGAATTTTTACTTAAGAGTTGTAAATGTTTAAGGAAGCGATCTATTTTTAAAACAGCCATTGCATAAAGCTTTAACTGAAAATGAGTGAGAATGAGGCAGACCCAAATGGGAACTGTGCCACAAGTGAACTGCCAACAAACATAACTCCAGGTAAACTACGGAACCCTGCAGAGCCCCAGTGCTCTAATCAGTGAGACTAGGAGAACACCTACTCCCCTGCGACCAGATGATTAAATCATTCCATTTAAATGAGATAACACTTTTATTTACTGTCCTGGGTACAACTGCTGGCACACAACGGTGTTCAAAAAACAAGAGTTATTGCCATTAATGACAAAATCGTAAACCTGACTGCACACGAAAGGACTTTAAAAAGCCCATCTGGTCCAATATTCTCATCACAGATGGGGACACTGAGCTCCAAGGAGCGTAAGTAACTTAGGTAACTTCTGATTATCCAACACAGCACTTACCAAGATGAGTGCTCTATAAATAACAGGAGAATTCCAGAAAAACATCTCCTTTTGCTTCACTGACTATGCTAAAGCCTTTGTGTGAATCACAACAAACTGTCAAAAATTCTTAAAGAGATGGGAATACCAGAACACCTTACCTACCTCCTGCGAAACCTGTATGTAGGTCAAGAAGCAACATTTGGAACCGGACATGGAACAAAGGACTGGTTCAAAATTAGGAAAGGAACACATCAAGGCTGTATACTGTCACCCTGTTTATTTAACTTATACGCAGAGTACATCATGCAAAACGCTAGACTGGATGAAGCACAAGCTGGAATCAAAAGATTGCCAGGAGAAATACCAATAACCTCAGATATGCAGATGACACCACCCTTATTGCAGAAAGCGAAGAACCAAAGAGCCTCTTGATGAAAGTGAAAGAGGAGAATGAAAAAGTTGGCTTAAAACTCAACATCCAGAAAACTAAGATCATGGCATCCGGTCCCAGCACTTCGTGGCAAATAGATGGGGAAACAATGGAAACACTGAGAGACTATTTTTGGGGGCTCCAAAATCACTGCAGATGGTGACTGCAGCCATAAAATTAAAAGATGCTTGCTCCTTGGAAGAAAACCTATGACAAACCTAAACCGTATACTGAAAAGCAGAGACATTATTTTACCAACAAAGGTCCGGTTACGGTTTTCCAGTAGTCATGTATGGATATGAGAATTGGACCATAAAGAAAAAGCTCAGTGCTTAAGAATTGATGCCTTTAAACTGTGGTGTGAGAAGACTCTTGAGAGTCCTTTGGACTGCAAGATCAAACCAGTCAATCCTAAAGGAAATCAGTCCTGAATATTCACTGGAAGGACTCATGCTGAAGCTAAAGCTGCAATACTTTGGCCACCTGATGCAAAGAACTGACTCACTGAAAAAGACCCTGATGCTGGGAAAGATTGAAGGCAGGAGGAGAAGGGGACGACAGAGGACGAGATGGTTGGAGAGCATCACTGACTTGATGGACACGAGTTTCAGCAAGCTGCGGGAGTTGATGATGGACAGGGAAGCCCGTGTTGCTGCAGTCCATGGGGTCACAGTTGGATGTGACGAAGCGACTGACTGAACTGATATAAACAACACCCCAATGAAATGAGGCAGCCGTCCAATCTGCTTAGAAATCACTTAAAGCAGGTGCAGTGTAATGGCATTCTCTATGATTTCTAGAATAAATGTTTTAATTAAAGAAAATGTAACAATGTGAGTCAACATTCATCTGGACCCATGCTGACCCATACAGTAGCCAACAGCCACATGAGGTTATTGAAGTTTAAGTTTTCATAAAAATTAAACATTCAGTCCCCAATCACACCAGACATATTTCAAGGGCTCCAGAGCCACAAAGGAGAAGTCAGTCAGTCGTGGCCGACTCTGCGACCCCATGGACTGTACAGTTCATGCAATTCTCCTGGCCATTACACTGGAGTGGGGGGCCTTTCCCTTCTCCAGGGGACCTTCCCAACCCATGGATCGAGCCCAGATCTCCCGCACTGCAGGCGGATTCTTTACCAGCTGAAGCATCAGGAAAGCCCCAAGAGCCACATGTGGCTAGGACTCAGAGGAGTGCACAAAGACATTCTGAGCAAACTCCGGGAGATGGTGAAGGACAGGGAAGCCCGGCATGCTGCACTTCATGGGGTCACAGAGAGTCAGACACAACTTAGCATCTGAACCACCACCACCACCGAGACAAAGAACACTTCCAGCATCACCCTGATGCACTCCTAGTTGTCAACACAGCTGCAGAAGACTTTCTTGGCAATATATACCTTTACTTAGACAGTGGATTTAGTTTCTTAAATCCTACTGTCTGCTAACAACACTACCAGAAGATAAACAGGGAAAGACCTCAACAGCCTTCTTTTTCTATGCAAATCTGCACATTCCACGGAGCCTAATCTCCCTCAGAAAATTCACAACAGTATATTCTTGTGGGAAAGAGGGATGCTGAAGTCCGGAAAGCAGTGGGGACCAGGGACAGGTGAAACTGTGTCTTTAGTAAAAGGAGTCCTGAGCAAACACATAATTTGCACCACTGTCCTCCATATTAGTAAACAGAACTTTCTTCAAAACAGGTCCGCCAGCCCCTATTAGCCTCAGTTACGCAGAAAAAAAGGGTAGGCATTACCTCTGCTAACCATCTGTGGTTTTGCAACAGGATGTGATTGGTGCACAAGCTAATTTCCTTCACGATTCTGATGCCAAAGCACTCACGTGACCCCATTGAGGCCCAGCAGAACCTCAGTCACCCTCTCTGCAGCCACGCCCGCCAAGCTCCCAGCAGGCCAGGCTGCCACCCCGCCCAGGAGCCAGGAAGACAGCACTGCAGCCTTAGTCCCGAGGACACACGCACACGGGGCCCAATTAGAGGCTGGACAGGAACTTCCCACATGGTGGTCAGGCCCATTCAAGAAACACAGGCTGCCACAGGTGGCTTTAGAATAGTTCACCTTTTATGTAAAAAGTGGGGGAGGAACAGGATTTATTCGTATTTGTCTGTTATGCTGAAAAACACAAGGACAAAAAAAAAAAAAAAAAAAAAAACACAGCTACACAAAAACTCACCACCTTAGATTTATAACAGAACTATTCATAACATCCCAAACCTGGAAACACCACCAAATGTCCATCAACTGGTGAATGGGCACGCTGACTTACCCAAACCATGGGATACTACTGGTTCCCACTGGTGGCTCAGACGGTAAAGCGGCCACCTGCAGTGCAGGAGACCCGGGTTCGATCCCTGGGTCGGGAAGATCCCCTGGAGAAGGAAACGGCAACCCACTCCAGTCCTCTTGTCTGGAGAATCCCATGGACAGAGAGGAGCCTGGCAGGTTACAGTCCATGAGGTCACAAAGACTCGGGCACGAGTGAGAGACTTCACTTTCATTTGGGATACTACAGAGTCCCCTACAGCTCTAAAAAGGAGCAAAACAGCAACATATGCAAGAACACGAAACTGTTTCAAAAAAGAAACCATGCTAAATGAAATCGATCAAGCACAAGTCTATGCACCATGATTCCATTTCCATGAAATTACAGAGAAGGCAGAACCACAGTGACAAAGCAGATCAGCAGTTGCCCAGGGAAGCGGGAGGGCATGCGCTTTTCGAGAGAGCTTTTTGGGGTGCGGGAACTGTTCTGTAACTTGACTGTGGGAGTGGTTATGGGATTATTAACAAAACTCATTAAGCTGGACACTTAAAACTGGTGAGTTTTACTGTATGTACAAGCCTTAAAGAGACCCTACAAATATTAGCAGTAGTTACCCAGGGCTCAAGGATTTAGGAAGGGAGGGGCAAGCTGGAGGAGAACAGGAGTGAGATTTTTTTAATCACACAATGTTTTAGCCATGTATTTTTATTTCTGGAGGTTATGACTGTATTGCCTTTTCCAAAACTGAGTTACAATTCTTTTCCAGCCAAATGCAGAGGAGGGCTTTGTACGCAGGCTCAGCTGGGCTACTGCGGTCCAACACCGGGTTCCTGTTGGAGGGTTAGACACGAAAGGCTTAAAGCAGGTGGGGGTGGGGAGGAGGAAAGGTCTGATCCAACAGGAGTCGCGAGTGGAACACTAGCCCTCTCGTCTCACTCGGGAACCAGGCCTCCTGCCCAGGTTAGAAAAACCACAGCCACCATTTCCCGGGCATTTCCTGTATCCCAGCTGCTACTCCTCAATGGGACAGCATCATCTCATTAGGGTAAATCAACAGCATGAACGGAGCCCTCACTGCCTGCTAAGTACGAAAGTTTCTCCAAAAGACCCGGTGATGAGGAACTGGTCCCAGAGAGTCACACGAAGCCCTGAGTGGTGCAGCCCAAAGTGAAGCATCAAGAACCGAAATCCAGGCAGCCCGGCTCCAGAAGCCAAGCTTCACACGGCTGTCCAAGAACCACTCTGCTCCCAGGGCAGAGGCAACACTGAGCTCTACACCACGTGGGCTGAGGGGGGCAGGGAACCCACCTCAGACACCACACAGCTCGATGCATCTGGCCTCCTTTGCAGCGAGGGAGCCCTGCCAGGAGGGCCTTAGATTCCCACATCAGGGAGGTGGAGCTAGAAGGATGGAAGGGTCACAACCCTCCCTCTGAGCCCTCGAACAAGCTGCTTCCTTCCTCACTGCTACCGAGCAGTGACCACCGAAACCCAAATGAAAATAGGAAGCCCGTCTGAAGACAAACTGTTCCCGAACTTGTGTTTTAAAAGTCTCTACTTCTTTGAACAAATCCACTACATGTCCAGGTCAGAGTCCTGAGCTGCTGTCAGAGGGGCTAGGAAACACCATGGCAGCACCGCCGACCTGCATCCTGTCAACTCCTGAGCCCGGAGGCGCCCGGTGCTCTTGAGTCCAAAGGGAAGCAAAGGAGGCCAGGAGGCAGGAGGGGAACAGGTCAACATCACACAGCCGGTCAGGGGCCAAGATGCAGTCAGGGCTCCAGACTCCCGGAGCAAGTGCTCTTTCTGCCACTCCGGCACTTTCCAGAGCATGGTATGCAGGTTAGCGGGGTTTGAGAAAGGTGTGTCAGAAGGGATATGGACCAATGCAACTTAGTGATTTACCTATTTTTAATCTGCATGGGAAACATATAACTAAGCACATCAAAAGTGTGATTTCATAGATGGTTCTGCTTCAAGTTGATTGAGGTGTTAGGCTCAAGACAATTTAAAGAAAAAAACATTACAGAGATAATAAACTGCGCTGGTAGACAGTCAAGTAGGGGAACATGTCCTCCGCCATCCTGAGCTCACTCCAGGGGCAGATTAAAGCAAGCAAGAATAAAAGGAAAGGATGAAACAGAAAGAAGGGAGAATGGAGGAAGCCAGAGGAACAGCAGAGGTGTGGAGTCCTGACGTGGTCCCCACAGGTGACCCAGCTCCTGCACCGGACCCAGGGCCCTGCAGCAGAGGACAGAGTGCCTCGCTCCTCCCGTTGAATCCCCCACTCCCGTCGAGCCGACCCAGCCTACGCTACACCCCAAACATGCTAAGGTCCAAACATCAAGTGTCAGCCCAGTCGGGGGAGTCATGGTCCTCCATCCTATGGACGCCCCGCTCAAGAGACTACTGTCAAGGTGACCGCCCTCTGCTCCCTACCTGAGCCAGCTGTCAGCGTCTGAGCCCTTTCCCCGCCTTCTCTTCTGCTACAGAAGTGCTAATTACCAGGCTGCTTTGGTCTAAAGGACAATTCAGGTCACACGTCTCCGCATCAGCAGCAGAGGCTCAGCAGCACAGCCGTAAACTGCAGGGTAGCGGCACCCGGAGTGCCACCCGTCTCCCACCTGTGGATCTGACAAGTGGGATTCCTGTCTGAAACCGCCAGGGAGGGACTTCTCTGGTGATCCAGTGGCCAAGAACCCACCTTCCAATGCAGGGGGTGTGGGTTCAATCCCTGGTTCAGGAACTAAGATCCCAAATGCAACTAAGACCCAACAGAGCCAAATCGACAAACAGAATACAACAAAGGGCCTCATCATCGCGCCGTAGTCGGGCCTCCTCTAAGAGACAAGAGCACACCTGTTCTAAGGCAGGGAACAGTGACTTGCAAGTCTCATCAGATCTTATCAGATGTTGAGACTCACTGATTAAGCAGAAAAATAAGTATCAAATACTCATAGGGATTATCCTTTGCTCCATACCACCCACCAACCAAAAAAAAAAAAAACCTGTGGAAGAACTCTACTGAAGTCTTATTTTGTAAGCATCCTCACTGTAACTACATCTCCCTCATCAGGCAGGTACAACACGGGCCACAACCCAGGCTTGCTGGGTAGCTGGCAGGAATCACTGATTTATCTTTAACTCAAGTTCCATTCTGCAAATTCACCCACGCGCTAAAATGTATGTGTAACCCCCCAAATCAATACTTGGGGCCACTGGTGGGGTCATCCAGACACACGCAGAGTGGAGAAGAATCCAGGTCACCCAACGCGCCCAACCCAGCCAAGTGTGAACGAGGCGGCCTCTGCCCTTTTAGTTGCAGCTCTCTGCTGTAAACGGAGCACTTCTCACAACCTTTTAGCACTACACTCTCCGCCTCATTGTGGACTCTGTTGTTTAAAAACGGCCCCGCGCAGTGCTGTCCAGTGTCCCAAGGATAGAAGGGCTGAGATGCGCTTACAGAGAAAACCCGTGATGGACACGCTGTCGGCCCTGGCTTCAATGATAACAAGTCATCAATATGTATGAAGTAAGGTGACCTTAGCAGAAGCACATAAAACGGGGAAAAAAAATTTTTTTAAATGTTTCACATTAGCTCATCTCAGAGCTGAAACTCATCTCAGAGCTGAAACTCACATCCTTTTTACCCACCTCTCCCTACTTTCCCCAACTCCTGACCCGTGACAACCAACTTTCTACTCTGTTTCTGGGAATCTGATTTTTTTTTAAGAGTCCACGTAGAAGTGATACTATGCAATGTTTGTCTTCCCCGGTTATGTGACGACCAGGCAACAAAAATTTCACCAGAGCATCCCAGGACGGTTCAGGATTTGCTTAGCGTTGGTGGTGACTTTACAGAATGAAAGCCCAAAGCAACAAGAACACTGTATACACTTGGGCAAGGAGAGCTGGTCCACACCTTCAGACACAAGCTACTGGAGCAGTCAGAAAGAGAAGGAAAAACAACAGAGCTGGACAAAGACCCTCAGTGCAGAGCAACACATAGAGAAAACTTAGACACCCCTACGTGTCCGACTGTTAAGAGTGAAAGTCTCTCAGTCGTGTCCGACTCTTTGCGACCCCATGAACTATCCAGTCCATGGAGTTCTCCAGGCCAGGATACTGGAGTGCCTTTCCCTTCTCCACAGGATCTTCTCAAAGCAGGGATCAAACCCAGGTCTCCTGCATTGCAAGCGGATTTTTTACCAGCTGAGCCACCAGGGAAGTCCAACTCCAGGGTAATGGTTAACCAAATGACCATATTAACCAGTCGAAATATTATTCATTTAAAATGTTCTTGAAGGGTTCGTAACAAGAAAATCTTATAAGGAAAAAAGCAGAATATAAAATTAACACAGGAGGACTCCTGATAGTCCAGTGGTTAAGAGTCTGCCGGCCAATGCAGGGGACACGGGTTCGAACCCTGGTCAGGGAACTAAGGCCCCGCAGGCTCTGGGACAGCTAAGCTCGTTCACCACAACTGCTGAGCCCTAGCGCTCTGGAGCCCGTGAGAAGCCAACGTGAGACAAGCCCCATGTCAAGCCAAGATTCCACATGCGACAACTAAGAAGCAACACGGCCAAAAATCAAATAAACACACACTGTGGAAAAATAACACAGACCAATATGAATTCAATCACAGGAAAACCTTTAAACTGTACAGAGACAAAGCTGCTGAACTGACATACCAAAAGGTGAAGAGCAGCTGTTGGCAGGGTAAGATTATGGGCAATTTTTTCCCTCCTTTTCTGTATTTTCCAGCTTTTCTGTAATGAGCACATTATTTATTTGGCCATGCCATCCAGCTTGTGGGATCTTGGGTCCCTGACCAGGGATTGAACTGAGGGGGTCACAGCAACGAAAGTGCCAAGTCCTCAGCACGGGGCCACCTAGGAGGGCCCCGAACGTGCTCCTTTCGTACAAAAGAGAAAACAGGACAAAAAGCTTTCACAGTGACGCCAGGTTCCAAAGGGATACCGAGCAGAGGGGACGCCTCCCCGGCCCCTGCCGCTGGTTCCCACGGCCATCCAGACAGCCACGCCTCTCCTCTACCGGCCCACAGGCAGCTTGGGCTGGGCCCGCCTGTCTCTCAGCCCCGTGCCCCGGGCCTGGCACAGCAGACAGCGCCCAGAAGGCTGGGTTGGGGGGTTGCAGGGGTGGGAGTGAGCCGGCAGCAAATGACACCCAAGGAAAGCAAGCCGCCTGCTGGGCTGCTGTCCGGTCAGGCTACAAAGGGTGCTGAAAGGGACGGGGCAAGGGCGCCCCCGAAGCCTCCCTCACACACAGGCCTTCCCTGCAAGGTGCCCCACCTCCGCGCCGAGCTCGCCCACCCTCCTGCCTCTGGGGACGTGATGCTGCCGTCCGGGTCCCTGAACGTGACTTCCGCATCCCAGCACCCGCTGTCCTCTGTACCCGGCCCCCATCCTTCTGGCAAAGGAGGCCTCTCTTCCTGGACCTCTCCCCTGGGGTCCCTGCCTGACGGCCCCCAGCTGAACACCTCCTTCAGGGCCCCTGCACACACCCCTGCCTGCCACCGTCTTCCCTCCCCCGGGATCTTCGGAGGCCCAGAGACAGGAAGGCGCCGGACACCGGCGGTCACCAGCATCAGCTGGTCCACAGACACTCCACCTCCCACATCCACAGTCACTCAGGTTTGTTTAACGTGTACTTTCTACTCAGGGCGATTAATATTAGTCTTCCACTTGTGGTAACAACAAAGTTTCCCCTTAAATAACTCCTTTTTTTCCTTTCTTTAAAAATACTCATTTATTTGGCTGTGCCCAGTCTCAGTTGGGGCAACTGGGACCTTTAGTTGCAGCGTGTGGGATCTAGTTCCCTGACCAGGGATCGAACTCTGGCCCCTGCATTGGGAGCGTGGAGTCTTAGCCACTGGACCACCAGGGAAATCCTTCCGCTTAAATAATTTAAGTTGAACAGATGAGGCAATTCAAAGAAAACCGAACAGTTCTATATGGAGAGGCAGCAAAACCATCTAGAAGGCAAACACTAGATTGGGCTACTCTGCAGGAAAGCAAAGAGCACTCTCAACTGGTCAGATCAGAGGGCCCCAAGTGACAGCCAGGGAAGCAGAAGATACAGCAGCTCCCAGAGCGAAGCGCCGGGAAGGCTCGGTGCAGAGGAAGACGTGTGTCCTCTTCAGCCCCGCGGTCCCACTCCTGAGGAGTTAGCTTAAGTGACTCAGAAGGAGGGGAGACAAATACATACAACACACATACGTGTGTGTGCAGATAAACGTCACTCCCACTCAACAGACACACCGCCGCTTTTCAACCCTCCTTTCTATCTACAATACTTTCTATCTATCTACTTCCTATCTCTCAATCCACACTCATTTTCTCCAGCGTTCTGTCACTGCAATTCACATCTCCTGTGTACACTGCAACACAACAGGAGCTCTCAGAAGGCCCCGGGTTTGAACCTGGATCTGCCCGCAGATCTCTTCTTTAACTCAGGGTACTGACTTCCTGGGGCTCCCCAGGTGGCTCAGTGGTAAAGACTCCGCCTGCAACGCAGGAGACGTGGACTCCATCTCTGGATCAGGAAGATCCCCTGGAGGAGGGCATGGCAACCCACTCTAGTATTCTTGCCCGGAAAATCCCACGGACAGAGGAGCCAGGTGGGCTAAAGTCCATGGGGTCGCGAAGAGTCGGACACAACTCAGTGACTAAACAATAGGAACTCAACAAGGTCATGGTGAAAACTGTGGTCTTTCCCTGCGTCACTGGACAAGCACGTTCAAAGGCAAGTTTTCAAACGGGCCTGAGTTTCCGTGGCAGAAAAGACAATGGCCAGCTCCAGGGCGTGGAGTCGATTCCAGAGCGTTGAGATGCAGGACCCTAGTCCCAGTGCCTGGGGACTCACGGTGGGATCCAGACGAGGCACCAGGAGTGATGAAACTCCAGGACACAGCAGAGATGAAGGGCAGAGGCTTTAACTGCAGAACAGCTGGGTGCAAGTCCGGGCTCTGACGCCGATTAGCCATCTGAAGAATCTCTAAATTCACACAGCGTATAACTTACCTATGGAGAAGGCAATGGCAACCCACTCCAATATTCTTGCTTGGAGAATCCCAGGGACGGCGGAGCCTGGTGGGCGGCCGTCTATGGGGTCGCACAGAGTCAGGCATGACTGAAGCAACTTAACAGCAGCAGCAGCAGAACTTACCTAAAGTCCTAAATTCACAGGACTTCCTGCTTAAGGAAAATTCAAGGAACTAACAGGATAATGCATGTCAAGCGCTAAGTAAAGTCCGTAAGTGACAGCTGTTCCTGCCACCCTTTCCTTACTCACTCTGAGGGCCTGCTCAAGCTTCAGCTGATCTGGAATCTGGCTGCACTTGTTCCAATACACAGCCCATCACCTGAGGCTTAGAAATCTTGTTTTGTCTTTTTTTCCTTTCCTTAGAGATTCTGCCATGTGATGGAATTCAACTCACAGAGTTTCAGCAGTTAATGCAATGCTTCACAAGGATGTGAGAGTAGGAGTCTAGCCTCACAGAGCACTCTGAGCTCGCCATACAAAGGTCCAGTGCTATTTCCGTGTCCACGTGCTGGTAATTGGTCAACCGATGGGCGGGCCCTTCCTTGGGGACCACAGCAACCAGTTCTTGTCTGTTACTTCAAAAAATGCTTCCTCAACAATCAATGTGCACCAAGCAGATTCCATGGAATCGAAATAAAAGCAGGATCCCGGAGTAAAGTCCCAGGGAGCTGCTGTGTGCTCTCCGTCTGGAATTCAGCAAGTTCAGAAACCAGAGTCCACCATATGCAAATACTCAATCATTATGTTGTACACTTGATACTAATAGATGTTGTCTGACAATTGTACTTTGATATTAAAAAAATAAAAGCTCAATCTCCTTCTTAAAAAAAAACAAAAGGTAGTGGGGGGGGAAGAAACCAATAGTCCATCAGCGCAAGTCTTATAAAGCCAGTAGTGTGGGACGCTGGAGGACAAGGCAGCCCTAGCGTGCCACGACGTAAGTGCCCGTGGAGAAGGTCATTGAAAGGAAGGAAAGAGGAAATCACGGAGGGCGAGGAATGGGGAAGACTGGCCCTATTTCCCAGCAATACCATCTAGTGCCCGACGAGCTGACCGGAAGTCACGGAGACCCTGCCCGTGCTGTGGATGGCCGGGTGCTGACAGCAAGCCCGGTGCGCGAAGCTCCCTGAGGACGGCAGCCTCGCTCAGCACCCACGCCCGGGCTTGCCCCTTGTGACTGGTGCACCCCGCCGTCCACCGGTTCTCCGGGAGCGCTGCTGTCATTACAGCCCGTTTCTCACTCCAGCCCCCGCGGCAGGGTGGCTCTGAGTCCCCATGCCCGCTTGCTCACGACAGCTGCGCTATTTCAGAGTCCACGTGGACATGCCCAGGGACGAGGAGACGGTGCAGGGAGGAACAGAGGGTGCGGTGCCCGGGGCCTCAAAAGGGAGGTCACACCTGCCATGGGTCGGCAGCTCCCAGCAGGACGTGAGGCTCCCCGCAAACGAAGGACTGCAGCTACTGCACGCCCACCCGAGGCTCCAGGGTCGATGGCACGGACGGGCCAAACTGGGGGCAGCTGGCTAACAGTCTGTTTCGAGCTGCAGAAGGCTTAAAACCTGCTGAAGAACGCTTGGTAGATCTTCAGAGGAGAAAACCTGTATGTGAACAGGCACCCTTGGGCCAGCCTCCAGTGCGTACTGTGGGCAGGATGCTGTCATCAGAAGGATGGAGTTTAAAGGCCACCCCTGCCCCGACTAGCTGTGTGATCCTGTTAAAGGTTCACTAACCGCTGAGGCCTCCATCTTCACAACTGCACAGCAGGGGCAGGACCAGGGCCCAGGGAAACGTGACAGGAGACGGTGCCCACGACCCTCAGCACCGAGAGGCTGACATCATGCAGGCCCCTGCGCACGATAAACCCTCTAAGCCAGCGTTCGGAGGGCAGCCCAGCCGGAGAGCCAGCCCTGGGGACGCTGGAGGTCAGGACTCGGCTCAGGGTCATCAGGGCACCAGCTTAGATTTAGGGTACTCCTTAGAGCAGGGATTTCTGGAGCCATCCAATTCTCTTCCCAGTGGACCAGTGCTAAGTTGCAAGACAAAAGATGAGATTCCTATAGATAACAAGGTGTCTTCACATGAGGCTTGAGCTACAGCACTGACGTGTATTATTCTTATTTATTCCTCTGAGAAGAGGAGATTATGCCCATTTCACTGATGAGGAAAAGTTGAGGCTCAGAGAGGAAGTAGGTAGTTCGAGCTCACACCGTCCCTGAGAAGCCAAGATTCAGGAGTCTCCCTTCCACTATACTACACCAGGCTGCCTTCCAATGATCATTTTTCCCTCCATTTTCTTTTATTGTCCCTCCTTCTTATACTCCTAAACCCCAACACTCCACACACCTTAAAATCACGTCCTTAAAAATCAAACATGAAATCCCTGAGGCAGTGAAGTCTAGCAGGCCTGCAGAAGTTCACAGATGCAACGCTGCTTAGTGGCAGCTGAGAGCCCCTGTGAAAACCTGCCACCTTCAGAAAAGGAGAAAATAGATCAGAACACCCAGGGGGGTGTTAGGGGACGAGGCCCACTGATTAGCACCCTGCCCTGCTCCCCTCACAGGCTCTGGGTGCTGTATGTAACTGGCGCCCCAGAGTTGGCCACTCATGCCGAGAAAGAAAAAAAAAAAATTAAGCCATTTTCCAGAGGAGTGACTTATATTATTACCTGGAACAAAAGGACCATTTCCAGCAACCTGCTCATGGAGAGGCAGGTGCATGCCTGTAAGGCCTGTGCTAACAAGGGTGTGCTTCCAGTGAGCTCTGGGAGAAGGAACGCCTTCTCTGGGAGACTAACAAAAACAGAGTCCAAACTCCTTCCAACACAAAGCAGAGGGAGTTTCCACATCACAAGTCTCTTTCGGCTCTAACAGCACGCCAAAAATCCATGTCACTGATAATAATGCAGTATTATTAATAATAGTAGTTAATGTCTTCCTGTGTCTGGCTTTACATGCATTAACTCATGTAATCCTCATAAAACCCATCAGAAATAGATACTCTTATTCCCACCATTTCACTGTGAGACAAAGAAACTGAGGCAGAGAGTGAAGAAAGCTGCCCAAGGCTGCAGGTTCGGACCGGGACCTCGGCGGTCCAGCTCCAGAACCTGCCCCTTGATGACCTGGACTCTGGAATCTGACCTCCAACTCCAAGGACGGTCAGCTGTGTGACCTTGGGCCAAGTGCTCGGCGCCCCCCACGTGCAGAGCTACAGCGAATGCCAGCAGCGTTAGGGCCCCCTTTCCCACACAGCCCGGATCCCCCACCACTGGACCCTGCAGACAGTCTTTGGCACCAGGAGACCCAACCCCACAGGCAGACCCTGCTCAGCTCCTTCCATTCCCGTCATCCCCACCTGGAGTGACACTGACTGACTAGGAGCCCAACACTGCTGTCCTGAGAAGCCAGGTGTGGCCAAGGGCTTAGGTCCCATAGGAGATCTGGACCAGCGCTAGAAAGCCTCACTCTGGAAGTGCCCTGCCCTCTTGTTTGGTCTGTTACAGGCTGAACCATGTGAAATGCGGGTATTTGGCCATTTCTGGCCTAGGAAAGAGTGGTAAAGAACCCCCTGCCGAGGCAGGGAAATGGCAATCCACTCCAGTATGATTGCCTGGAGAACTCCATGGGCAGAGGAGCCTGCTGGGCTACGGCTCACAGGAAAGCAGAGTCTGACACGCCTGAGTGACTTGAGCACACATGTGGCTCAGAGGGTGCAGAACCCGCTGCAGGGCAGGAGGCGCAGAAGATGCGGGTCTGACTCCTGGGTGGGGAAGATCCCCTGGGGATCTCCGTGCCTGGAGAACCCCACGGAGAGGAGGCTGGCGGGCTGCAGTCCACGGTCTGCACAGTGAGATGCGACGAGCACGCAGGCACATGCATGACAGCAACGGGGAGAGGGTGCTTACGTCCACTCAGGACCTCCCGGACATTCACCCATTCAACGCGGACACACGGCCCAGAGACAGAGGCAGCGGACCACGGCGACCACACAGCTCGGAGCTGAGTGGGGAACTGGCATTTGTCTTCTCTCCCAAGGACAAGAAACAGAAGGTATCCAGCATCCGGAAGGTAACCAGCTCGCCCTGCTCAAGGTCATGCAACTACGAAAACAGTCAGGACGGTCTTTGCCCACAGGTTCCCAGGCACCCTGACCCTGTCAGTGGTGCCCAGGCTGGGATGGGCCTCACAGGGAAGAGCCCAGGGTCCCCACAGAGACCGGGACGTGCACACCTACAGCACAATGAACATGAGTGCCGCCCAGAATGCCCAGGTGCCCCCTAAGGAGGGCAGAGGAGACGCACCTACCACCTGAAGGCTCAGCAGGCATCTCTCTGAAAACAGACCATGGCTCAGGCGGTTCCAGCTGCTTTCATTTTCAACACCCTGAACCAGAGCCCTCTGAAAAAGTTTTTTTTAGTCTTTACTTATTCGGCTACGTCAGGTCTGAGTTATAACACTCGGATTCAAAAGTCGCGTCACGTGGGATCTCCCCCTGCAGTGCACAGACTCTGGGGTCGCGCTGCTCACGCTCAGCAGCATGTGGGATCTTGCCGCCCCCCCACCCCCCAACCCAGGCTGGAATCCAAATTCCCCGCATTGCAAGGCAGACTGTTAGCCACCAGGGCAGTCCCAACCCTCTGAACTTCTAACCTAAATTCAGACTTCTTCAGCCACCGTGGCGGGACCTGCAGGTGAGCCCTGCGGCCCCGCGTTCCTCATCTATAAAATAAACATCCTGGTGGGTCCACGCATGAGACAGACCGGACCACAGGACTCACCCGACAGGAGTGGGACAGGCTGGATCCGAATGCCGGCTTTGGCACTGACTAGCCAGGCCCCTTAGGCAAGTTACTACAGCTTTCTGAGCTTTATCTGCAGGAGGAGGAAACAGACCTCACAGGGCTGCGGCTGAGAGAACCAGAGACAGTGACTGCACCCAGAAGAGACCAGGGCAGAAGGGAGGCGGCTCTGTGACTGAGTCCGGGAGGGAGGCCTGGCAGCGCACGGGAGGGACACTGCACCTCCGCTCCCTGTTCCTCGAGACCAAGTCAGAGGCCTCGAAATCCAGGACTATTGGGGCTCCACACCCCCTACGGCTGCAAGAGATCTGGAGACAGGAGTTATCTGGAGGAGGAACAGCAGGAAGCAAGGACGGCGCACGTCAGAAAATCGGAGTGAGACTTCCCTGGTCGTCCAGGGGTTAAGACTGCCTTCCAATGCAGGGGCGCAGGTTCCAGCCCTGGTCAGGAAACTAGATTCCGCCTTTGCCGTGTGATGTGGCAAAAAGAAAGGAAACTCTCACAGAGCCAAGCGCCTGAAGCGGGCCAGCCCGGCCGCTGCTGCGTTCGCATCCAGCTCCAGGAACCGCACACTGACCAAGCCATGCTCAGCGGAGATGCGAGGGGCTGATAAAGTAAACGGAGCCTCGGGTCAGGCCGAGACAAACCCAAAGGAGCTCCTTCAGGGACCATGGGGTCTTAGATCAGACTTCTCCGCAGGAGCGTGCGGCGAGTAAAAAGCTCGTACTCTGAGCTCCTGGGCCCAGGACTGCCCGCAGGAAGCCTGTCCGCGCGGAATCAGATGTACCTCTTCAGGGCCGAAGACTCATAGAGACGCCTCAAGCAGCAGCAGGCCCTGTGAGCAGGCCACACCCGACCTGTCTGCCTCTCTCGCCACCACTGACAAGGGGGAGAGAGCCCCTTAGTACCTCCAAGGGGATGCTGCTTGTCACGGACCCCGGCAGAAAGGACGCAAGCAAAAGAATCTTGACAGGACCCTCACTTTTTGCACTGAAGATACTTCACTTAGTACCTATAGTGAGTCCTCCGCCCAAATCTGAAACCCCTGAGACGGTAAGTCCAGGCGATGCTAAACTAACAATGATTTCCGAGCAGATCCTAACTCAGAAGAGTCCTGCCAAGTTCCGTGCTAGAAGAGGAAGCTTTGCGGAGCGGTTTAAGCAGTGGGTGGAGACGGTTGGGCTGAGCCAGAGGACACGCACGCTCGCGATCTGCAGTGCAATAAGAGCTTCGTGGGGAGAAAGCACGAGGCTGGAAGCCCCTCCGATCGCCGGGCGACGGCGAGGGCCTCTGCCTCTCTGGGGTCTCAGCAGAACCGGAGCCACTGGCACTTTGCTCCCAGGTGGCCTGGAAGTTAAGTGAAACACGACCTCTCAATCATCGATGTCTGTAAAATAATCAGTCCCGCTGTACCGACAGAGTACCGGGCACCTTCTACCCTTTCCACGTGCAAACTCACTCAGTCCTCACAATAACCGCCACGGGGCAGGTGGATGTAACAGCCAGGGCTGCTGCGGCTTTGGAAGAAATAGTTGCAGAGGTAGGGTCCTCTCAGAGGTGTTCAGAGCTGTCTGAAATTGGGGGTGGAGGGGGGCATGGCGGGGGGACCAGGTGATGGCCCAGTCAGGCACAATCTCAGACCAGCCTGTTTTTATCTGCCTCCTCTGCTTAAGAGTCACCTTCTAGTAGGTCTGACTATTGGGTGAGCAGCCAGGGGATGAATGACCTGATGGAAAAAATCACGAGTGACAGAGGCGCCTGGTACCAGAACTCAGACCCCAGGGGCTGATGGGCTAGGTGATGCGGGGGACATGAGGGTCGCACAGGCTGAGTGGGAATCGGTGCCACCGCAGAGGCAGAGACGGCTGGGCGGCTGGGTCCCTGGGCTAACCAGACCGAAACCCCAGTTCAGGCATGAGGAGGATATCAAGGTTTTGCAGACACCACTATCTAGGATTTAAACTGCTCAGAAATAGCTGTTGGGTCAGTGATAAAGCATCCTGTCCAAATGCTTGAACAGGGCAGCTCCAGGACACGTTTCCCGCAGCCCAGACATGATCAATCACGACGGCGCACAGCTTTCCTATCTTCATCTTTCTCACCCACCCCTTCCTTTTCCCTCCCCACAGCCACTCGGCGGGCCAGGACCCTGAAAACCTCGCAGGGTGATGCTTGTAAACGCCTCCCTCCCGGCTGCACACCACCGCCAGATGCCTCTTCCTAAAATACCACGACTCTGCCAGCCTCCTCCAATTTCCACCTGCCCTGTCAAAAATCTAACTTGGCTCCACACTGTCCCAGATCAAATGCAAACTCCTTAGCTTAGCAACTCAGGCACTCCACAACTCCCTCCCGAGACCGAAGCTCCCCCACCCTGGCGTGCACTCTGCAGTTGGTCCCCAAATTCGCCAGGTGACGGTCATCCTGACCTCTGCTCTTGTTCCAGGCCCCTGCACCCCACCCCTTCTTCTCCACCTGGTCATGGTCTCTCAGGGCCTCACCCCACCCCATCCCCACCAAAGCCGCCTGGGGAGCAGGCAGTGGATTGAGAGGCAAGCCTGCAGGGATGGGCAGATGCGTGACCCGCTGAGTCTCTCCTCTTACTACTTCCTTCCGGCTGCACTTAGCTTTCTGGATGCACCTGGCCTCCTCTACTGGACCTGAGCGTGGGGATCAGGGCAATTCACGTCCTTACCGTGGAGGGGACAGGACAAGGCAAACGATAAGCACGGCGACCATGCGCTGTGCGCCAAGCACTGAGTTAAGCACATTACCATGTCCACCTCTTTCTCCCCGGATCCCTATAAAATGCCGCCCTCGCTCTGCCTGTCGAGGGAGAGTAGGATCCTCGCTTTGGTCCCATACTGAGTTGCAGAAACAGGACTCCTCACCCATGTGCCGAACCCCAGAGCCCACGTCCTGGGGAGCAGCCCCCTCTCAGTGCCCACCACTAGTTCATTCTACGTCTATGAGACGCTCACCAAGTGCCAGGAGGCCCATGCGAGGTGTGGGTTCTTGGTGGGACTCAGACAATGTGTCTGCCCTTGAGGAGCTCATAGGCTCATGGTGTGGCACAAGGCACGGACTCCGTTCACGGGGGGCTCCACCGGGCACAGACCAGGTATCTAGAGCCCGAGACACAGCATCAGGCCATGGTAACACGGAGTATCCGGAGCACACAGCGCCTGGTCCTCTGCGGTGGAGCAGAGCCTCAGGCCCAGCCAGCAACGTGCTTTGTTCAAGACACAGCCCAAAGCCAAACAAACTTCATATCTGCCTTCACCAGGCTGGAAGGAGTGGAGGAAAGGGGTCTACCTCGGAAACCAGAAAACTTGGTTCCTCCACTTAGTAGCTACAGACAGACGAACCACTCACCCCTCTGACGCCCACCTGTTAAATGGTGACAGCGATAGTCACGATGCATATTAATTATGTGCCAGAAAGCACCTGAAGAGTTATTATCTCGTTTAATCCTCATAGAAGCCTTACGAGGAGGTACTGTTATCCCAAAGGCTGTCTGGCTCCTAAGTCTTAACTTTTTGCATGCGATGCTGCCTCCCTCCTAAAGTTGGATGGACCTTCGTGGTGGGGGTGCTGCAAGAGGGCCAGAGCTCCCACAGCGGGCAAGCCTCCACCTCCTCACCCCAGAGACCTGATCTCTAAAAGCCTAGATTCAGAAACGGTATGCCTCTTACTGATCTTTTTTTTTTAAATTTGGCTGCACCGGTATCTTAGTTGCAGCTCTTGGGATCTTGAATCTTCGTTGCAGTGAGCAGGATCTTTAGTTGTGGCATTCTGGCTCAGCTGCAAAAGAATCCACCTGCAATGCAGGAGACCTGAGTTTGATCCCTGGGTTGGGAAAATCCCCTAGATAAGGAAAAAGGCTACCTACTCCAGTATTCTGGCCTGGAGAATTCCATGGATGCAAAGAGTCTGATACGACTGAGTGACTTTCACTTCACAATCTCTTAGCTGCAGCTCGTGGGATCTACCTGACCAGGGATGGAACCCAGGCCCCCTGCATTGGGAGTGTGGAGTCTTAGCCCCTGGACCACCCGCCAAGTCCCTCGCTGGTCTTATCCAAGTGTGTTTGTGGGTGATCCTGCACACTTTGGACGTCCATGCCCCTCTCACTGGCAGAATCCACCACAAGGAGAAATGGGACCAGAGTCTGTACTGGGGTCCCTGCTGCTCGCCATTTCTTAGGAACCGAGTGAACGTTCAGCACAGGGGATGGGTGGACCCACCATTCACACCAGTCACTCAACCTCCCCAGCGTCCATCCAGGGATGAGGCAAGACCTAAGTCAGGTTTCTGGATGACGGCCAATCCTCAATCAGTGGTCGCTACCCAGAAGAGAAGGGCTGGATTTCCATGGCACAAGGTTACCTTCCCTGCTGGGAGAGTTTCTGGTCTGCAGGGGACAGACCGTGGGGCCAGTGCTGTCTCAAGGTGGGGTGCAGACCCCAAGGCCAGGGCTGAAGCTGGGCACAAGCTCCACCCTTCTCTTAAGTCTCCCACATCATCTCATGCAAGTGAGTTCACAGCTACATTAAACAAGGCTCTGCTTCCTTAAACTTCAGGTAAGAGTGTCATGCCTCCCGGCCAAGTAATGCAAGCTGTGAAGGCGTGGACCCCTGTCTGTCTTGTCCCCAGCACACAGAGCAGCACAGAGAAAGCCCTCATATATATGCTGTGTACCGTGTATTAATCTTACCTATTAGCTTCCAGCACCCCCTCACACCCCACTCTCTGCCTGATGGCATGCGTTTCCCTGTCTAAGAAGCAAGAGTCTCAGTGTTCAAAGGACCTGCCCAGCCACCGTTTCCCTGTGCGGTCAGCCATCTGTCCCCTCCCCTCCCCCAAGGAACATAAAAGAATAGGACTTCCGGGTTATAAACAGGAATATCTACTTTCAAGCAGATGATTTAGCATCTCCTTAACCTCAAGCCAACTGATCCATCGTGGGCCACTTTTTCGAAGGATTCCACCAAAGAACATCCAGCTGGGTTGAAATGAACAAGGCTGTACATACATGTGGGGTCTGAGCTGTGTGTTTCACCTACAGGAGAAGACCAACCAAGACACCAACAGTATTGTTTCCCCTTGTCACAGTACAACAGGCTTCTCCTCTCCTCTCCTGTCAGGCCAAACCATGGGGGAGCTGGAGGGACAACTCCAGGGGGGCCCGGCCCATCCCCGCATGCTGCAGCCCCGCCACCCAGCACCAGAATCGTTTACTCTACATCAACAATAACTCCTACATTAGAAGTTAGAGCTGCACAAGGAAAAGTGCTCTGAAACTATAAGCACTTACAAGAGGGAGATCATTACCTGCCAAGAGAATGCAAACAAATTCTATTTGCCTATGCGTTCATAACTGATGCCAAAAAAATCACGGCGTTTTCTCCAAAGTCCGAAGTAGTTTAGATTCTCAAACTGCTGTTTCCTTTTAAGTTAGATAACTAAGAACTAGCTGGTTTCTCTGCCATCAAACCTACTGAAAATAAAAAACACAGAGTATGCAACCCTGCACCACCATTTCTGCCCTGTCCCAACTGGTCTATGTTGGTTTATTAGTCAGAATATTCAAGCAGGGAAGAAACTGGACAATAAGCAGTCAGAAATTACTTACAAGCCTAGGGGGATACTAAGAACAAGTTATTAAGACCATGAATATGAAATCCAAACGGCCAAGTTCAAGACACGCCCCCAAAGGGAACACTCCAAGCTGCTTCCTTCAGTGCTGGGTACCGTTCTAGGCCCCAGGGATACAGACAGGCAAAACAAGACACAAAACTCCCTGCCCCGAGAGAGTTCACGTCAAGTAAGCCTGCATCACCACATCACTGCTTCACTGGGAAATGATATCCCTGTGCAAACAACCAGGTTCACGTCAAGTAAGCCTGCATCACCACATCACTGCTTCACTATGAAATGATATCCCTGTGCAAACAACCAGGACCGCGTCAGTAGCCAGCAAGTGCTACCTCCCGCCCATCTCTGAGTGACCATCCTCACTGTTTTCTATACAGTGTCCTTCACATCCTGAACACACGAACAGCCTGGGACAATGGGAAGGATGCAGTTAGAGCTTTCTGTCAACTAAACAGCATCTTTAGTAAGTTATCCCACCGTCTGAACCTCAGCTTCTTCCCCTGTCAAATGGGGACAGCACCTGCCTCACAAGGCCCCTAGCAGCCCCACCCACCCTTCCAGAAAAGGCCTTTCCCCGCCACTCCTCCCATGATCCTTTCAGATTATCTAAGACCCAAATACAGGATGCTCAGAAGCCTCAAGTATCATCCAGTCCCTTCTGGGTCATTACAGGCATCCTTCCATCACCTCTGGGGCTTAGGCCAAGGCAAGATGCTCCCCACTGCACCCAACCCCCACACAGCCAGAGATGCTGCCAGGAGCAGGTCCACTGGCCACGCCAACCCTCCTCCCCGCCTCTGTCCCAACAGCAAATGTACAAAACCTCCCTCCGAGTCCTCACCCAAAACTGTCCTGGAGTAGCCCTTCCCCACCCAGGCCTGGGTGGGGTTGGGTCACCTCCCCTGCAGTCAGTTCTCCACTGATGCTATCTGAGAACGCCAATCACAAAGGCCACGTTTTTCATCATCACCATACAGGAAGGCGTTAAGAAAAAACCGAGCCTGCTCTGAATTAGTCACCCTAGTTCAGCAGCAACATCTCTTCCTTAAACAAGGAACCGAGAGCCTCAAAACCCTTTGGGGCCCAAAGTCCACATGCAAACATCTGCCTGCCCCCGGCCTGAACACTCAGTCCACTCGCCCAAGGCTCCTTGGCCACTTGAGGCAGAAGCCCTCTGGCCCTTCCAACCTGGGTGCTGGGCCTGACTGGCAAGAAGGTTCCAAAAGTGGAGGGCTGGCCGACGGGGGGTCTAGGTGAAATCTCAGGCCAGTCAGAGCGCCGAGCAGCTGCCTTCATTACCAAAACAAACAGCAGAGCGGAGCCGGCGGCGGCTCACCTGGTCCGAGGCACCTCCATAATCTGCAGTTCCAACCTTCACGAGTTGACAGTTGAGGGGGAAAGGGAGGCTGCGTCTGCAGGGGTGCATCGTGTCCGGGCCGTCTGCTGGCCTCGGAGCCCGGGGGGGCCCCCAAAAGCGGCAGCCTCACAAGGGCGATTGTGCGCTCATCCCCGGCCCGCGGCTCCCCCGCCCTCACCCCTCGGCTCGCGCGCACACCCCGGGCGCCCTGCGGACCCCGGCAGAGCGCTCCGCTAGTCCCGCGCCCCCCGGCGCCCAGGCGGCGGTCGTGGGGGAGGGCCCGCGGCGCGCCGCGCTGCCTTCCGGGCACACTGATGCCCGCCCTGTCCTCGCCCGCTCGCTGCCAGGAGCAGCACCGCGCAACCCCGGGATCGCGTCCCCACCCGGGCCGGGGGGCGCCCCTCGTTTCCCACGGGCGGCAAAGAGGGTGCGCCCTGGGAGGAGGTGAGGGGACCACCTGGGTCGGAGCCCCCGGGCGGGGGGGGGGGGCGCCCAAGCCCAGGACAGAGTGGAGCTGACGCAGGCCGAGCGGTGAGAAGTCCAGGGAAGGGGGACGGCGGGCGCGGAGGGGGTGACGTCCGGGCGAGGGCCCGGAGCGCAGGAGTGCGGTCCAGACTTGAGACCGCGGAGGGAGGAGACGAGCCAGGCTGAGGCCGCGGAGCGGAGGTAAGCAAATGTGGGCTGGAGTCATGAAGAAGGGGCGAATGGGGGTCCGGACTGAGGCCATGGAGAAGGGGGAGACAGGGGGACAGAGGCCAGGGAGAAGGGGGGACGGGGGGACTGAGGCCATTGAGAAGGGGGCAGAGGCCATGGGGAAGGGGGGAACTGGGGGTCCGGACAGAGGCCAGGGAGAGGGGGGCCGGGGGGACTGAGGCCCTGAGAAGGGAGGACGGGGGCGCAGAGGCCTAGCCTGGGCCGGAGGAGGAAGAAGCGACAGCCCAACCTGGGCCGGAGGGACAGGGGATGGGGGCCTGGGCAGGGCCGGGCCGGGGGGAAGAGGGACCACGCCTGGGTCACCGAAGGGGGTGCCCGGCCGGGACCACGGGTCCAGATCTGGCCCGGGCTACGGGAGAGCGCAGCCTGGACTCGGACATGGAGTCCAGCTGGAAGCAGGGGCGGGGGCCGGGGTCGCCCCGAGCCGGGCCTCCTCCCGAGCGCGGGAGAGGGGGGGTCCCCTCGGGCTCCGGGCGCGCCCCTCCCCCACCCGGGGAGCCCACCCTCAGCGGGCCGGGCCAGGCGGCGGGAAGGGTCCGAGCCCCGGCGGGGCCCCGGGCCGGGGGGGGCCATCGGGCCTTTACCATGGCGGCGGCGGCGGCGGCGGCGGCGCTCCCGGTCCCGGCGTCTGTGGCTCTCCCCCCCGCTGCAGGGCCCGGCGCTTCCACTTCCCCGGGTGCCCGAGAGTGAACATCCGGGTCAGCGCCCCCTCCCCCCGCGCCGAGCCACCGCCGCCGCCGCCTTCCTTCCTTCCCCGCCCCGGCCCGGCCTGGGCCCGCCCCCCACGCAGCCGGCTCTCGGCCAATGAGCGCGCAAGGTCTCGGCGATCGCCAAGTATGGAGCGCGGCGAGGAGGGGCGGGGCGCCGAACCCGGAAGCGAGGGGCGGGGGGTGCGAGGGGCTGGTCCTGTTGAGGGGCGGGGCCTGCGGGCGGGGATGCGGAAGACGCTGGGACCCGGAGCGGTCAGCCGCCACCCCCACCCCGCTGCACGCGCTCGCCTCTGCGGGGTGCCCGGAACTGGTGCGGCCGGCGGGGCAGGCCCGGCCGGGAGACACGGCGGGGGCCAGCGATCCCCGAGTGCAACCCCCGCGCTGCCGCTTTTTGCTGCGTGTGGGACCTGCAGCCAGTCGCTGCGAAAATGGGGCCTCGGGCCACATTCCTCTCTGAGCAGCCAGCACGCACCGAGCCTGGGCTGCGGCCCCGAAGATCGCAGGGGTGAACGGGACATAACGATCTTTCCCCTGCTCCGAGGATGCTGTCAGCACCACCCAGGCAGAAATGAGAAAATCCGACACGAGAAACGTCACATGTTAAAAGGAGCGCCCGCCCATTTGCCCAGGGGGGCTGCTTCATTCCGCACAGGGACTCAAATGTTCTTTTTCCTTCGCTCAACAAGTATTTACGCTTGATCTAGAAGTCAGGAGGCCTGGGACGCTAGCCCCGCTAGTAATAACTGTCTTCCCTAGCTTGCTCTCTTTCTCTCTTTTGTAAGATGCAAATCAGGCCACTGGTGAGCGGATTGTAAACTACAAAACATTGTACAAATGACAGGAATGGGCAGCACCAGCCAGGCCATGACACCCGCCCCGTGCTCAGGTATAGCTCACAGTCAAATAAAAACCACTACTGGCATTGAAAGCGACACAGATAAGTCCCCCAAGAATGATTCAGGCCTGTATTAAGTGGATTCAGACAAGGGCGTGGCGTTTAGGAATTTTCTCTTGGTATTTATTGAGCATCTACTGTGTACCAAGCCCTGCTCTAGGCTCTTAAGGATAGAGCAATGGACAAGACCCTTCCTGTTGCAGAGTTTAAACAAGGGAGGGGAGACAATTAGGTACTAAGTAAAAATGGAGATGTGGAGGAAAATCAGAGTGCGGGAACCAGCATCAGATTAGCAAAAGTGGGGCCAAGGAAGTCCTAATTTTTTAAACTAATTTTTATTGCAGGAGACCTGGGTTCAATCCCTGGGTCAGGAAGATCCCCTGGAGAAGGGAATGGCTACCCACTCCAGTAATCTTGCCTGGAGAATCCCATGGACAGAGATGGGCTACAGTCCATGGGGTCACAAAGAGTCACACAAGACTGAGCAACTAACCCTTCATAGTTGCTTTACAATGTTGTATTAGTTTATACTGTACAGCAAAGTGAATCAGCTACACATATACATATATCCCTTCTTTTTTGGATTTCTGAAAGGCCTAACATTTGATCAGAGGGAGGTAGAGGAATAGCAAGGGCAAAGTCCGAATGAGGACCGTCCCTGGTGTGTTTGTGGCACGAGGAGGTGGCAATGGGTGGCTCGGATTGAACACGGGGAGAGAGGTATGAGCTGAGTGAGGTCAGAGAGGTGCAGGGCACGGACAGGATCTGGCTTGGCCTTTCAAGGGATGGGGAGACTGCTGTGTTCTCAACGGACTGTAGGGGGACTAGGGCCGTTGGAAAGCCCTTTCTGTAGGAAAGGCATTTGTTATTTATTTCAAAAGCACTTATATGGGACTTCCTGTGTGATGGGCACTCTTATGCCCTCTACAAATAATAACTCATTTAATCCTCATAACGGAGGCCTGGGGAGATAAACCCTAGGTCACACAGCAGAGAGATGCAACTCTGGGCATGAGAAGAAAGGAGTCAGGATGATGCTAAGATTTTCAGCTTGATCAGCACCAGAAGGATTTTCCATTTATTGATCTATGGAAGGTTGGCAGGGGTTGGCGTGCAGCAGAAGTCTGGGTATTTTGGTTTTCTTTTTTTCTTTTTTGAGGGGTTGGCTAGTAAGAATCAGTTTGGGGTTAGTTATGTTTTACTTGCCTTTCAGAGGTTTAAATAGAGATGTCAAGTAATCAGATATGAAAGTTTGGAGTTGGTGATAAATGATGAGAACTGTCAGCTAATAAATGATATTTTGAGGTACTTAAATGCATAAAACACCTAGGTGAGCTGACTTAGGAGGTGAACATAGAAGTGAGTGAGCCTACACTCATGACCCCAGGTCTGACCACATCACTCTCCTGCTCAAAAGCCTTTGAAAGTTAAGTTCACTTATAAAAAGAGGGCCCGGAAACCAACCCAGAACTCAGGGACAGGCTAGTCCATCCCTCTCAGGTGGCCCCATTTCTGCTGCTTTTGACGAATCTGCTGCATTCTCGACTGTCTGGCATCCTCAGTTTGCCTATAGCCCTATGCCCTCCACATTTCCGCCTGCATGGGGGTCATCCTGGTGACCTTTGTCCCTCTTTTATTCTCTGCATCAGTTTGTCCCACTAACTGGCAGATTCTTTGGTGTTTCATACCTTAGCTCCTAAGACAGAATCCAGTCAACTCATCTCATCTTTTAATAATGACAGTTCGTTGGGCAGGTCACTGGCCAGCTCCACAGACTGGCTGCCCACAGATCAGAGCCCACCCCTTAACCAGTCATCTGTGCTATGAACACGGGGGCATGTGGCATTAAACAGCTACTTTTGAGGGGCTGTGGGTAGGAGGCAAATTCCATCATTACTTTTAGTACTGTTTCTTCTTTCCTCTGTCAAAAGCCCAACCTCGTGTCATATTCCTCCACCTGCCACACCTCCTTTACCCCTTCTTGGCCAACCGTGGTTAAACTCAGCTCTTCCACTACTCTCTGCCTGCATCAGAATATCTGAACATTGATGGAAAATTAAAAGTGGCAGGCATCATTTTAAGTTGATGCCCACTAGTTTCAAATGAGCCCTCAAACCTGCCTGGTCTTCCTGCTGTATTTTCCTGCTGTATTCAGTTCCCACAGTCCACGAGGACGGTTTTTCAGTCTTCTTTCTTCGTCCCTTCCTCGTCTTTCATTCTAAGAGATGAGCTGGTCTCTTGCTTCACAGACATGATGGAGTTGGACAGAGACCTTCTCCTCTACCAACAATTCTGCATCTTCCCCATGTTCTCGTCCTTCCCTGATTTTTAAATTGAAGTTGTTCCTGAGAAGAAAAACTATGACAAAGCTAGACAGCACATTAAAAAGCAGAGACATAACATAACAGCACATTAAAAAGCAGAGGCCCGTATAGTCAAAGCTGTGGTTTTTCCAGTAGTCATGTACAGATGTGACATTTGGCCCATAAAAAAGGCTGAGCACCGAAAAATTGATGCTTTTGAATGGTGGTGCTGGAGAAGACTCTTGAGAGTCCCTTGGACTGCAAGAAGATCAACTCAGTCAATCCTAAAGGAAATCAACCTGGAATATTCATTAGAAGGACTGATGCTGAAGCTGAATCTCCAATACTTTGGCCACTTGATGCGAAGAACCAACTCATTGGAAAGACTCTGATGCTGCGAAAGATTGAGGACAGGAGGAGAAGGGGATGACAGAGGATGAGATGGATGGATAGCATCACCAACTCAATGGACATGAGTTCGAGCATACCCTGAGAGATAGCGAAGGACGGGGAAGCTCGGCGTGCTGCAGACACAACTGGGCAACTGAACAACAGCAGTTGATCCACAGTATTGTATTAGGGAAATATCCTGGTGGCCCGGGGCTTAGGCCTCTGCACTTCTACTGCAAGGGGTTTGAGTTCAATCCCTAGTCGGGGAACTAAGATACCAGAAGCCATGCAACATGGTCAAAGCCAAAAAACAACAACAAAATATATTTTTAGTTTCAGGTGCACAGCAAGGTGATTTATTATATATGCTTTTTTTTCAATTCTTCTACTTTATAGATTAGTATAAGGTATTGAATATGGTTCCGAGTGCTTTTTAAAAAATTCATTTAAGTATAGTTGCTTCATGGTGTTGTGTTAATTATTGCTCTACTGCAAAGTGACTCAGATGTATATATGTGTATATATATATACACACACAAACCCTTTTTCATATTCTTTTCCCTTATGGTTTATCACACGTTATTGAATATAGTTCTAGTTCCTTTTGCCTTTTTTACCCAAATACTTTTTTGTTTGTTTTATTTTATTGACATATAGCTGATTTACAGTATTGTGTTAGTTTCAGGTATACAGCAAAGTGATTCAGTTTATATCTATCTACATATATACATACATCTATTCATATACAGATACATATATATATATATACACATATGGGGCTTTCCTCAACGGTTTAGAATCCACCTGCAATATAGGAAACTTGCAGGAGAAATGGATTTGATCCCTGTGTTGGGAAGATCCCCTGGAGGAGGAAATGGCAACCCATTCCAGTATTCTTGCCTGGAAAATTCCATGGGCAGAGGAACCTGGCCAGCTACAGTCCATGGGGCCGCAAAGAGTGACTGATCAGCTGAGCAAACAGCAAGCAACGTAAGACGCGTGAACAGGGCGTTACCCAGAAGAGCGCCCGACGTGGTTTTTCTTCCTTCAGTTAAGTCCCCACAGCTGGAACTGTCGGGTTAATAGAGGCACAGTTGTTGCAAGAGCTGAGACTTGTTTAAAATCACCTCTGATTTTAACAGGCTAGAGCCTGCTTCCTGAGTTGGGGATCTTCTCATTACTAAAAGTGGTTATAGATGTTTTACTGTGTCTTTTGGAGATATAAGAGAACCCTAGAATTAGCCAGCTTTTAAGCCCTCGCTTCTCTGAATTCTGCAGACGAGGCGTTTACACCATATCCCTTGAACATCCTAACTCCATATATTGAAGGTTCAGTGGGATTCAGTTCAAGGATCTTTGTTACCAAGAGTCCCAGGAGGGAAGCAATACCACCTGGTATTTCCATCTTCCCCATCACTCAGCTGACATAATGGTCTTTTCTACCACTCAACCCTTCCCAAACTTCAGACATTTAGTTTGGGTGGAGTGGAGCCCATGCCCATCTCCCGAGGACAGGAGCCTGATTGGCTGAAGCCAAAGTATAGCCTGGGTTTAGGGCTAGGCCCTTGACCTAATTTGAACCCCAATGCTCCCTGCAGAACGCTAAACTCTGAGTGAAGCCGGGGGATGGCTCATCAAGTAAATTTGAGAAATGTAGAAAAAAAGATTCCTGCTTGGGGGAGTCTCTTTTTTTTAAGAACCTCAGTCATTCCATCCCCCCCCAGATAGTTTTTTAATTTTTTAATTTTTTAAATAAAATTCTAAAAATTTTTAAATTATTTCTTTATTATTTATGGCTGTGCTGGGTCTTTGTTGCTGCCAGGCTTTTCTCTAACTGCAGTGTTTGGGGGCTACTCTTCACTGCGGTCACAGGTTTCTCCTTGCGGTGGCTTCTCTCCTTGCCACGCGCAGGCTCTAGGGTGCGCGGGGTTCAGTAGTTGTGGCCGCGGGCTCTAGAGCTCAGCAGTTGTGGTTCACGGGCTCAGTTGCTCCTTGGCCTGTGGGATCTTCCCGGATCAAGGATCCAACCTGTGTCTCCTGCATTGGCAGGCGGATTATTTTTACCGCTGCACCACCAGGGAAGCCCTCCCCAGATTGTTGAATGATTCCCTCCCAGCTGGATGATTACTGTGGTTTTAAACATACCCAAATGTCTCATATGTTAAAAAAGAGAGAAAAAGCCTGCATGGATTCCTCTAGCCCACCACCTTGTCTCCCGTCTTTCTCGGCTACAAAGAAAGACCGTATGTCCCGTCTCCTGCCTTCCCTTCCAGTCCATCACTCCCCTGCAGAAATGACCCTCAGGTCACCCATACCTCCTCGTCAAAGCACACATGGATAGGTTTCACTCCTCAACTCCTTGGACTCCCCAGTAATAACTGACATTATTGATCAGTCATTTAAAAAATTAAAAGACGCTTGCTCCTTTTTAAGGAAGAAAAGTTATGAAAGCATATTAAAACCTAGAGACCTAGAAAGCGTATTAAAAAGCAGAGACATCACTTTATCAACAAGGGTCTGTCTAGTCAAAGCTATGGTTTTTCTAGTAGTTAGGTATGAATGTGAGAGTTGGACTATAAAGAAAGCTGAGCGCCGAAGAATTGATGCTTTTGAACTGTGGTGCTGGAGAAGACTCTTTTGAGAGTCCCTTGGATTGCAAGGAGATCCAACCAGTCCATCCTAAAGGAAATCAGTCCTGAATATTCATTGGAAGGACTGATGCTGAAGCTGAAACTCCAATACTTCGGCTACCCAATGGAAAGAACTGACTCATTGGAAAAGACCCTGATGCTGGGAAAGACTGAGGGCAGGAGGAGGAGGGGACGACAGAGGATGAGATGGTTGGATGGCATCACCGACTCGATGGACATGAGTTTGAGCAAGCTCCGGGAGTTGGTGATGGACAAGGAGGCCTGGCGTGCTGCAGTCCACGGGGTCACAGAGAGTCGGACACGACTGAGCAACGGAACTGAACTGACCTGAAGTGGTCAGTCACTGCTTCCTCTTTTTTTTTCACCACACCACACAGCTTGCAGAATCTCAGTTCCCTGACCAGGGACTGAACCCGTGACCCAGTGGTGAAGGCACAGAGTTCCAACTACTGGGCCACCAGGGAATTCCCACTTCTTCCTTCTAGAAGCACTCTGGGCCACAGGCTTCCCTGACATCAGCTCTCCTGATCTCAGTCCCACCTCTCTGACTGCTCCTTCACTGTTCTTTGCAGACTGATTCTCTCTACCCTCTAAGTGATGGGTTCTCACCTCCTCTGACCTTGCAGCTTCTCCTTAGACAATCTCACCACACCCATGGCCCGAGTTACCAGCAGGCCTCTGTCATGAGCCCACCTCTGGGGCTGGCAGGATAAGGACCCCATAATGGAGCGGGGTGGGGGGGGACTGTTTCAATGTAATGAGGGGGGACCAGGGTATTATTACCAAAAGAAGAAGAAAGGTTGCTGAGGAGTAGAAACACACAAGACCAGATAGTCACAACAAGCATGCATGCTGGGTAAGCTCATGCAAATGATCAAAACAGGCCCCTTTTAGGTCTCATAAATTTCTTATCATTGGAATCCTAAGCAGGACTGATTAGAGGTCCCCAAAATGCTGATTTCCTTTGAAGACAGAACATTATGTGGTTTGTAGGGGTGGCGATCTTGGCTAAACAGCTTAGATCAACTTTTTCCAGCCCTCAGCAGCTTGAAAGTATATAGCAAGAAGTAGCGGTGGGGGCAGGGGTGGGAGGTAGACAGCCCACTAGCGCTCCGGTTCTTTTAAACACACCCCTAAGTCTTCAGCACCGAGGGGATGCTCTGCCAGAGGATTAGACATCATCTTCTCGGGTTTTTTGTTTTTGCTTTCCTAGTAGGTACCTGGGAGAACTCACAGCTGCCTTCTGCTAGAGCAGAACTATTTGTATCCTGACCATCTGTGGGGTCTTGCTCAGCGTTAGAGCAAGGCTTCTCACATGTGGGCCAGCTGTTGGAGTTTTTACTGATATATGCGTAGTTGAGAGAATTCATGTTTTGTTTATTAAACTGGCCAGCCAGCCACCCACCAGGCTTGGGATGTCCTCAACAATGCACCTAAGGCTAACTCTGCAAACCCAGAAGAACGGTCACCTCCGCCTTCGTGTAGCATTCTTTGCCGATCACCTCGAAAGCTGAGTTTGGGGGCCGCCTCCTCTGTGTTCCCATGAAAACCCTGTTCTTAAGACAACTTTTCACTTGTAATCCGCCCCTACGACTCTCGGGGCTGCCTGAGGCAAGGACCATGGCTCACATCACCATTAGAACGGATCTGGAATATGGTGCCCGTCAAGTGCGGAGCCAGGGAAACACCACTGAGGTGGAAAGCTGGGTCCCCCACGCCTCTTCCCAGCACTCATCCCTCAGTCCAATCAGGCACGAAATGTTCTGAATGAAACTAAGCCAGCTGCAGAACCTATGTAGGAGTTGGAAAACATGGCAAGACTTTTCTTCACGTGAAAACCAGTCAAGTGGAAGGCTAGATCAGCAGTCTCCAACCTTTTTGGCCCCAGGGACCAGCTTGGTGGAAGACAGTTTTTCCATGGACCCGGGGGGGTGGATGGTTTCGGGATGCTTCAAGCGCGTTGCGTTTATTGTGCACTTCAGTCATGTTACTACTACACGGCGACATATCATGAAATAACCACGCAGCTCACCATCAGGCAGCGCCGGCAGGAGCCCTGAGATGGTTTTCCTGCAACTAGATGGTCCCATCTGGGGGCACGGGGAGTGACTGTAAATACAGGGGAGTTTCCCTCACTCATCCACTGCTCACCTCGGGCCATTCAGCCTGGTTCTTAAGGGACCATGGACCGGTACAGGTCCATGGCCTGGGGGTTGCGGACCCCTGGGCTAGATCAAGAGACCAGAGCCACAACCAATTGGGAGTAAAATATTTTAAAATACCATTTACCATAACACAAAGCACGACACACTTAGGGATATATTTCATGAAAGATCTGCAAATCCTGGGTACTCTGAAAACTAGGAAACATTGCGGAGGGAAATGAAGTGGAAGTGAAAGTCGCTCAGTCGTGTCCGCCTCTTTGTGACTCCATGGAGTATACAGTCCACGGGATTCTCCAGGCCAGAACACCGGAGTGCTCAGCCTCTCCCTTCTCCAGGGGATCTTCCCAACCCAGGGACTGAACCCAGGTCTCTAGGATTCCTTACCAGCTGAGCTCCCAGGGAAGCCCAGAGGGAAATTAAAGATCTAAATAGATATTATACCCTATTCATGCATTGGAAGAAAATGTTACGATGTTCATCTCCCCCAAATAATCCTTAGAGTCAATGCAATCCAATTCAAAATTCCAGCAAGTTTTTTTTTTTTTTTAGAAATGAACAAGTTGATTTTAAAATGCATTTGGAAATGCAAAGATCTTAGAATCTTGAAAAAGGAAGAAATACGTTAAAGGACCTATATTATCTGATTTCAAGACTTACCATAAAGCTGCAGAAATCAGAACAGTGTGGCGTTAGCAAAGCATAGACACATAGATTAATGGAACAGACTAGTCCAAAAATAGACCTGCATAATGACAGTTTTTTTCTTTCTTGTTTTTGGCCATGCTGGGAGGCTTGCAGGCTTGCAGGATCTTAGTTCCCTGGCCAGGAATTGAACCCAGGTCCTCAGCAGTGAAAGCATGGAGTCCTAATCAGTGGACTGCCAAGGAATTCCTAACAGTTAAAAGATTTCTGACAACAGTTCCAATGTAATTCAACGAGGAAATAGCAGCATTTTAAACAAATGGTGCTAGAAATAAGTCTCGACCCTTACTGCACAATATTAACACAAAGGGATCACAGACATAAACGTAAAAGCTAAAACCATAAAACTCCTAGAAGAAAATGTGAGAGAAAATCTTCACAATATTGCATAGACCAAGGTATTTTTAGGATACAAAAAGTGCAAGCTAAAAAAAGAAAATAAATTGATAAATTTAATTTGGTTAAAATAAGAAAATTCTGTTTTTCCAAAATTACATTTTTTAAAAAAAGGATTTGAGAGCCCTGTGAAACATTATTTAAATTCATGTAGGATTTTTAAAAAATTTTGGAAAGAAAATAGTATTCTCTCCACTGCATAAGCTTCAACCTTTCTAAGTAAATAAATATACGTATCAGCTTTGTTTTTTATTCAAGTGAACCAGTGGCATGCAGAACATGAGAGGACCTTGATTGAGGTCATTAACTCTTAGGCCCAGGCTAGACATAGTGACCTATTTATCTAAGGCAAACAATGCCACTGTGGTCAGAAAAGACTCCACATTTTGGCCAAAAATGAAAGCAAAGGCCAAGGCAGAGAAGTGGTGGTAAATATGTGGTCTGATAGGTAAAGCGACTGCAAGCGGCGCTAGTGGTAAAGAACTCGCCTCCCGGAACAGGAGACATAAGAGACACGGGTTCGATCCTTGGGTTGGGACGATCTCCTGGAGGAAGGCATGGCAACCCACTCCAGTATTCTTGCCCAGGAAACCCCATAGATAGGGAAGCCTGGTGAGCTACTGTTCACAGAGTCAGACACGACTGAAGCGACTTAGCTCACAGGTGGAGAAAATGAATCACCAAGTAAAGGTTAGGCAGACTGAGAGCCAAATGCAAAGGGGGAAAAATGAAGGCCATGGTGGAACAGGGTGATTTAGATAGAGGCCTAGAACGACACTAGCGAGGGGACCCATTTCTAATGTTTGTTGTGCTGCCTTCTTTATAACTTAAGACTGCCAGGGAGGATCAGATGTACTTGAGCTCAGATCCTGTAAGGTGTGGCCCAGTTTAAAACCAACCTGAGAAGGATTTCCATGGTGGTCCAGTGGCCAAGATCCTGCCCTCCCAATGCAAGGGGCCCAGGTTTGACCCCTGGCCAGGGAACTAGGTCCCAAATGACCTGACTAAAGATCTTGCATGCCACAACTAAGACCAAGCAGAGTCAAATAAATACTTTATTTAAAAATACGTTAAAAAAAAAACCTAGGGCTTCCTTGGAGACACAGTGGTAAAGAATCCGCCTGCCAGTGTAGGAGACACAGGTTTGATCCCTGGTCCAGGAGGACCCCATGGAGCAAGTAAGCCCATGCAGCACAGCTACTGAATCTGTGCTCTGGAGCCCTGGCTCCTCAGCAAGAGAAGCTGCTGCCCTGAGACGCTAAGAGAGCATCCCCTGCTCACTGCAACTGGAGAAGAGCCTGTGTGGCCGTGAAGACCCTGCACAGCCAAATAAATAAATTAAAAAAAAGTCTACGTGAGAAAACTCTGATCACCAAGGAGTTCTCTTGGTCAGGCACCACTGCCTGGACAACTGGCATGGCAGTTCCTTTGAGCTCTTATCTTGATCTTTATTTGTTCTCCGCCTCACAGTACTTATGATTGCTGTAGATAAGTGGCACTGCCAGGCTACAGGTTCACCTTTTCCACTTGCTCTTCCTGGGCACAAGAGCTGTCTACATTTCCTGGCCTCCCTTGAGTTAGGCTGTGGCCATGTGACTGGCTTTAGCAAATGGAATGTAGGGGAAGTGGTATGGGCCGTCTCCAGGTTTGCCCCTTGGGACCTGCCCCATTCCCTCCCTCTCTCTGTTCATCGGCCAGCTGAATGCAGGGGATACAAGAGAGGACTCCAAGACAGAGGAAGCCTGTATTGCATCCAGGAGAGTCTACTGGAAACATACAGATTATGTCAAAGGGAAAAAAAATAAACGTTTATTGTCGTAAGCCACTAAGAACTGACGGTTGTTTCAGCAGCCAGCACTCCCCTGACTAATAAAGGTCTAAAAAGCTACTCACGACAGTTTCCAACATAGCAGGGAATGATTGGGATGATACATTTATAAGCAGGATTTCCATGAATGTGTTAACCAGGATACCTCAAGTAGAGCCAGTGAAGATGAGCAAAGGTCCTATAACTACAGAAAGGTGAGCCAGGATGTGAACAGAGTTGTCTAATCCAAAAAGCCTATACTTTTTTCATTCTGATCTGATTCTGTCTTGCAGTTTTAAGCTTTAGTACTGTGTGTTTTTCACCCCTTTTTTTGCATAATCCCGAACAAAGAGGTGTTTAGGTGGAGTGATGAGCATGCTGATGACAGGCTCTAGGCTTCTGTGTAATTTACTCCGCGGCACATTTGTGCCACATATTCCTGCAGCATACTACCACTTTCCACAAACCAGTGAGGTTGGCTATAATGACACCCTGTGATCCTCATTTTTATATCAACATCACCCCCAGGTACTCAGAGGAGGGCAACTAAAATTATTATTTTCTGCAGGATCAACCTAAATGCTTACCGTAAAAGATTTTGGGGACCATGCATAGAGGTACCTAACTCTTCCTTCTCCTTCTGCCCCTCCCTTCCTATCTCAACCATTTCTGTCATAAACTGGGCTCCACACCTCTTCTTGTTGAATAATTGCATCTTCTTTCTCCCTGCAGTGGTGAGAGAGAAGGTGACCTAACCTCCACATCCTAGTTTCCACTTCTGGAAAATGAGTATGTGATGCCTTGCGTTGTTGTTATTGGGCTTGGCGTGCATGCTCAGTCGTGTCTGACTCTTTGCAACCCTGGGCTCCTCTGTCCATGGAATTTTTCAGGCAAGAATACTGGCATGGGTTACCATTTCCTACTCTAGGGCATCTTATTGACCCCAGGTCTTCTGAGTCTCCTGCATTGGCAGGTGAATTCTTTACCACTGAGCCACCCGGGAATCCCATATGATACATGCCACATACAATTGTCATGAGATTTAAATAAGATGGGCAGTAAGCTGGTGGCACATGTGCTATTTGATCTGATACATGATCCCTTCTCTTGCCCCCAGCAATCCTCACTGTTGTTACTGAATATGAAATGATTCATGGTATTTTGAAAACACACTTGCCGGCCCTATTACCTTGATCGTATGTTTTATATGTGGTTATGTCAGCCTTGTATATATTTTTAAATATTTATTTATGTACTTGGCTGTGCTGGGTCTTAGCTGTGGCGCGCAGGATCTTTGATCTTTGTTGAGGCGTGCAGGATCTTTAGTTGCAGCATATGGGATTTAGTTCCCTGACCAGGGATTGAACCAAGGCCTCCTGCATCGGGAGTGTGGAATCTTAGACCCTGGACCACCAGGGAAGACCCAGCCTTGTACATCTCTGATGTTAAACTCTAAATAGGCGGAAAACCCATGGTTGCTTAATATTTATTGGCCCCATGTACCGTACAATTTGTTCATTATCTTCAACCACAACAAGAGATCGTTGAGCACTTTCTATCTTATGAGATTTATACAAGGAAGTTCTTGGAATAAGAGTCTGTTTCTGCCCATAAAGTCCATCAGAGGTGATTTTAAAAGGCATGGCGGCTTATTCTTCTTTAAAATAGCTTTTTAAACATCTGACTACAGAATTACATGCTTATTGTAAAAATTATAGATACAACACCCAAACCAGAAAATTACCCAAGGAATAATCACTGCTCATCTTTTTAGAACCTATCTTTCTACCCTTTTTCCTTTCCATGTGCGTACATGTTTTGCAAAAATGGGATTATATTGCCTGCACATTTTTGTTACCTGCTTTTTTTCCTATCTGAGAACACATTGTGAATGTATTACATGTTATTAAAGATTCTCCTGTGGTGTGATTTGTAATTCTGGCTTAGCATCTATCGTATGGATAAACAGTGATTCTTTTGAAGCAATCCCCTTGTGTTGTATCGTTTGATTTTTTCCATTCTTCCACCACTATTAGCAATGAACACCTTTGTATGAATTTCTCTGCTCACGTTCCTAATGATTTTCTCAGAGCCCATGAACAGACGTTTGCTTCACAGAAAGAGCACCCTGTCAAGGTTTTCCTACCCGTTGCCAAGTTTTCTATTAGAAAAGTCCTATAAATTCACACTCCCACCAACAGTGTATGAGAATGCTATAATAAGGGCTGTTGGCCAAGATGATGATTATGAAAAAAAAATAAATAATCAAGAAGATAAGTATTTGCTAAAGGCTCTCCCCGCGCCAGCTGTGTTTATTTGTTGAACTCTATAGTCATGTTCCTTGGAGCTTGCAAGCACTGAAGGTTCTTTAGACTTTTCGTTTATTTAGTGCCTCTTTCAACACTCTGAGACTTTGACCCAAGTTTTATCTGAAGGAAAGATTTCTGGTAAATATAGTTTCCAGTTTGGAAACTCAGCCCAAGTACTTCCATCGCTCGCCCCAGTGTGGACCACCTCTGTGGTTTTAACTGCTGGGAATCAATCAGAAAGTACTGCTGTTGACTTGGAGCGGAGAACTGAAGTACTTAGAAGAAATGAAAGAGTAGGTCTGGGGTGAAAAAGTCATGTTTCAAGTTACAAAGGGAAACCAATAACCACCCAAGGGGCTGGCGTTTCACTTGACCTGCTCTGATATCACTATGGTGATGTTCTCCATAAACAGTTGCATAAGAGCAAGATGAAAAAGAACGAGCAAGTTCCATCCAGGAGGTCTGGAGTTATTTTAGGGATCAAGGCAGTGTCATCTGGGGTAAATATGGAATGCAGTGTCTGTTCTTTTAATAATCATCCCCTTCTTTTGTCAGGCTGAACGAAGGCCTGGGACATCAGACGTTTGGGCCAAAAGCAGCCCTGACCTAGTGCCTTCAGGGCTCAGGAGAAAGCTCGGCCAAAGGAATGGAAATAACGGTTCATAACAGATGCTGGAACGATTCCTCTCACACCCCTGGCCTCTGAGACTCTCCTGAGCCCAATGTGGAGTCCAAGGGTGGAACAAGGGTGATGTGCTCGGGATGGGCTGGCCCGGTGGAGAGGCAGAGAGGGGGTCCCCAGGGAGCTGAGCTTAACTGTCTGCCCCGACCTTGATTCCTGGGCCAGAAGGGGTGGAGGCCACAGCCTGTCTCTGGGGCATCACCATCTGCTGTGGATGACATCGGCCACTCCTACCCTCATGGTCTTCTCTTTGAACCCCTGACTCAGCGAGCCTCAGTCCAAAAAGCAGAACTAGCTATTTTTGCATCAAAAAAAAAAAAAAAAAAGTCAGGCAATACACTTGCTGAACTCCTTCCTGACCCTGAAACTCTTACTCTTTGCACTTAACCCCTTGTTCTTCCCTGTTCTCTTTGCTCTCTTCTCAGCTGTTAGATTGCGAGGTGGTGTCACTACTGGTAAAGAACCCACCTGCCAATGCAGGAGACTTAAGAGACCTGGGTCGGGAAGATCCCCCTGGAGAAGGAAATGGCAACCCACTCCAGTACTCTTGCCAGGAGAATCCCCATGGACAGAGGAGCCGGGTGGGCTATAATGGAGCTGCAGAGTCAGACATGACTGAAGCGACTTAGCATGCATGTACTCTTATTTGGGGGGCTTCCGTGGGGGCTCAGCGAGTAAAGAACCTGCCTGCCAATGCAGGAGACATGGGTTTTGATCCCTGGATCTGGAAGATTCGCTGGAGAAGGAAATGGAACCCACTCCAGTATTCTTGCCTCAGGAAATCCCATGAACAGAGAAATCTGGTAGGCTACAGTCCATGGGGTTGCGAAAGAGTCCGTCCTGACTTACTGACTAAACACCACCACCACCACCCTCATCCTTAGCGAAGGTCTACAGAGGAAAGGGCTGTTCTGCAGCCATGGAGGCTGGCACACAAAAGGTTCTCCATAAGAGTCAGCTGATAGCACATGAATCCAAAACCCTGTGCCTACCCTGATGTGGAGGTTTCTGAAATGATGGCTGTTTGTTTATTCACTCGTTCAACCAATGTTCATTCAGCACCTCCTGAGAAGCCGAACTTCTGCTGGGGACTGGCGCTACAGGGACCAGCAAGACCTCAGGGCTCTGTTCTTATGGAGATGATGCTCTTGTAGACCTCAGTATCTGAGTGGTGAACACAGCTGTCACCACAGAGCCTTCTCTGACCATTGGATATAAAATCCCCCTTCCCTGTTTTATTCTGCTTCCCAGAACTTAGCATCACAAGGCATAATATATACTTGTTTGTGTGGAGTGGGGTTTTTTTGGCTGTGCCATGCAGCTTGTGGGAGCTCCTTGAACAGGGATGGAACCCTGCCCTCTCCTGACCACCAGACCAGCCGGGAAGTCCCTACTTGTCTGTTTTTGTCAGTCTTCTCACACAAAAAGGCGTGCTCTTTGAGGGCCATTTGTCCATGACATTCACTGCTGAGTTCCCATAACGATGGCTAGCACGCAGTAGGCGCTCGACATATATATTTCAAATCAGTTTGTTCAATGTACTCTGCAACTCTCTAGAAGACCTTTGCAGCAAAACTCTCCAGGGAACGCGTTAAGAAGAGCCCCGCGTTAAGAAGAGCCCCAGGACTTCCCTGGCGGTCTGGTGGTTAAGATTCTGTGCTTTCAAAGCAGGGGGCGTAGGTTCAACTTCCCGCAGTCAGGAAACGAAGATCCCACGTGCTGCCCAGCATGGCCAAAAAAAAAAAAGGAAGAATTCCAGAGGGTCAGCACGACAGATTACGACCATCCAGAGCTTTACAGAGTGCAACGCAGGGAGGTGCACTGGGCTGAGCACGAACCCTCATCTCTCAGGGGTCTGGTTTCCTCCTTGTAAAGTGGACATAACGTTGCCGGCCTTTGGGGACCATTTGTCCATTGGAAAAGGGAATGGGTGTGAGCCGCCCCGCCCTGCCCCCCGGGACCTGGAGCTCCACGCTTGAAGGCTGAGCGCTGCGGTTTCTTTATTATTGGAGCTTCTCAATTTCATGTGGACATTATTATTATCATCCCCGTTTTAACCCACAAGGAAAACCCAGTTCACAGGGTCTTAGGAGTTTGCTCACAGAGACTCAGGCAGGACCAGAGCACCCCAGAAGGACAGAACCCCACGTACAGCGCCTTGCCTGTCGCCCTAGGGCAGCCGGCTCCGGCAGCGTAGCCTCCTGCGCGTTCTCCTCTCTGCTCCTCCGCCTCCGTTTGACATTCCTGGCTTTCAGTACATCACCCCACCCACCGCTGTGGGAAAAGGAGAGCTGTGGAGAGAAGCAAGCCAAAGGGGAAGTTTGTGCAGTTGGTTAGGAAGCGAAAGTCGCTCAGTCGTGTCCGATTCTTTGCGACCCCGTGGACTATGCAGTCCGTGGAATTCTCCAGGCCAGAATACTGGAGTGGGTAACCTGTCTCTTCTCCAGGGGATCTTCCCAACCCACGGATCGAACCCAGGTCTCTCACGTTGCAGGTGGACTCTTTACCAGCTGTGCTATCAGGGAAGCCTAGTTCGTTAGTAGGTGAAAGGCAAATCCTCCTTGGCCCTCACCTCCCCACACCCATTCTGCCGCTTCCCTCGGTGTTCCCCCCACCCCGAGTTTCCCCGTAGCCCCCATTTCTAAGCTTTAGGGTCCCTCTGCCTCCTAGCATCTAAGTTGATGGGGATTCTGGTTCAATCAGGTGGGATGGGCCATGAGACTCATTAGCATAAATCAGGATATTTCTTGCAATTGAGAGGTACTCAGATTATAAACACTACTAGAAACTCAACTTTCTAAAACTGATTATAATTTTACAGGGACTTCCCTGGCAGTTCAGTGGTTAAGACTCTGTGCTCCCAATGCAGGGGTTGCAGGTTCAATCCCTGCTCAGGGAACTAAGATCCCACAAGCCACACAGCCAAAAAAATAAAAATAAATAAGGTAACAATAAGGATAATAAAATAGTTTGAAAAATAAAAATAGTTATAACTTTAAAATATTTATAATAGTGTTATAATTCATGAGCTGCTTCTTGGTTCCAGACAGTGTGGGTGGAAATTTACAAATACCTGATGACAACCAAAAAAGGCAGATATTATTATTCCCATTTTATAGATGAAAAAAATTGAAGCTCAAGGATAAAGGATCTCCTCAGAGGTTATGTAGCTACTAAGTGATGAAGGCCCCAGATTTAAATCCAGGTCTGTCTATATTCAAATCTCCTTCTGCTACACAAAAATAAAAAGATTCAGAGGGGTGGAGTTAATGTGCCTTAGAACATCTGTCCCAGCAACCCTCTGAAGAAAACTGAAAATATCCTAAAGAAATGCAAGTCAGTAGATGGCTGTATGAATTATATATAGGGAATATAGCCAGTAAAATATTTTTCAATTATTAAAAATTATATATATATAATATATAGAATCTTATGCTAAATGAAAAATGTAGGATATAAAATGTATCTCCATGGAGATTATAATTGAAAATGTATGTCTACTACATAAACATGCCTGTGAATTATAAACAAACCTATGCAAAAGACTGAAAGGAAATATATAAATATGATCACAATTCTGTAGTGGAATTTGGAAGAATTTTTCTGACTTCTGGTTACTAATCTTTCTGCAACGTGTTAAATTACTTTGCAATTTACAAATTTAAAAGCAAGTTCTAAGATGGTCTTCTCTGAAGTACTTTCACTTTGCAACAGAGTACCTGAATCAGCATGCATTGTGGGGCATTAATTTGTTGTTGAAGTCTAGTTAATTAACAATGTTTGAGATGTACAGCAAAGTGATTCAGTTGTATTTATACTGGTATATATGTATATATATATATATATATTCTTTTTCAGATTCTTTTCCATTATAGGTTATTACAAGATACTGAATATAGTTCCCTGTGCTATGCAATAGGTCCTTGTTGTTTATCTATTTTATATATGGTAGTATGTGTCTGTTAATCCCAAATCCCTAATTTATCCCTTCCCCTCCTTTCCCCACCGATAACAGTAAGTTTGTTTTCTATGTCTGTGAGTCTATTTCTGTTTTTTAAATAGCTTTCTTTGTATCATTGTTGTTTTAGATTCCACATACAAATGATATCATGTGATATTTGTCTTTCTCTGACTGACTTCCCTTGGTATGACCATTTCTAGGTCCCTCAGCATCCGTTTTCTTTTTAGTTTATTTTTATTCATTTCTGGCGGCTCTGGGTCTGCACTGCAGTCTACAGGCTTTCTCTAGCTGTGGCTAGCAGGGGCTTCTCTCGAGTTGCGGCACACGGGCTTCTTATGGGAGGCTTCTCTTCCTGTGAATCATGGACACTAGAGCACGCGGGCTTCGGTAGTGTGGTGCACGGGCTCAGTTGCCCTGCAGCACGTGAAATCTTCCCAGATCAGGGATCAAACCAATGCCCCCGGAACTGGCAGGCGGATCTTTTAACCACTGAACTACCAGCGAAGTCCCAGCATACATTGTTTTAAGTTGCTAACTAGATGACTTTTCTTGATCAATTGCTCCAATCCCGAAGACCTCATGACCCCAGCCACCTGTGGATTATAGCCTTTCCTACATGCATTCCTGGCCGAGCCAGCGCTGGGTATGATCCTCACCCACATCTGCGCTGACTCACACCACACTTTGGTCTAGAGATGCTCCATCCAACAGGGGAGCTACTGCCACAAGTGGATATTTAAATTTAAATTAATTTAAGTGAACACATAGTTGAGCTCTCCAGTCTCACTGACCCTATTCCAAGTGGTCGATAGCCACATGCAGCTGGTGGTTATTGTAGTGGAGAGTGTAGATATAGAATGTTCCTATCATAACAGAAAGTTCTATCAGACAATACTGCTCCAGCATCTAGGCTGAAGACAATTTCTTAAACCCTGGGATAAGGATTTCCTGGCCACTTACTATCGATGGTTTGAGCAAACAATACCTTTTACGTTCTAAGATTTTACTCTCTCATTCTATTTCTATGCTCCTGAGACCTCAAGGGTAAGGGAAAATTAAAGATGAGCCTTCTCTACTACAAGGTAGAGGCTTCCCAATTATTGTTAATTAAAAATGCTTCACAGAGTGAAGATTGATTAGGCAAAGTGGGCAAAGGGGGATAATTAATTAGAAGTTTTTTCTTTTAATATAAATGTTATCAACAGAAGCCATTGATTGATGTCTCCTTTGTCCAAGCACTGTTTATATTTTATCCCCTATTAATCCTCACAACCCTGAAAGATCAATTTTACTATGATGAAGACCCAGTGAATCAGTGAGGTTGCTCAGCTGTGTCCGACTCTGCAACCCCCTGGACTGTAGCCTACCAGGCTCCTCCATCCATGGAATTTTCCAGGCAAGAGTACTGGAGTGGGTTGCTATTTCCTTCTCCAGAGGATCTTCCCAACCGAGGGATCAAGCCCAGGTCTTCCACCTTGCAGGCAGACGCTTTGCCATCTAAACCACCAGGGAAGCCCTGATGAAGACATTGAGACTCAAAGAAGTGAAGAAACTTGCCCAGATTCATGAGCCAGAATCCACACCTATGGATGCCGAGGATCATGCTCTTCCTATTACACCAACATTCCTCATGGTGGGGAAATTACAAATCTCACAGAAGGATCTGACTGGTCCGCTTGGGTAACAACCCTATCCTGGGACCGATCACACTGGAAGAAATATTAGCCAGGCCTAAGTCACTATCCTAAAAAGCCTCTTGATGAAAGTGAAAGAGGAGAGTGAAAAAGTTGGCTTAAAGCTCAACACTCAGAAAACAAAGATCATGGCATCTGGTCCCATCACTTTATGGAAAATAGATGGGGAAACAGTGGAAACAGTGTCAGACTTTATTTTGGGGGGGCTCCAAAATCACTGCAGATGGTGATTGCAGCCATGAAATTAAAAGACGCTTACTCCTTGGAAGAACAGTTATGACCAACCTAGACAGCAAATTGAAAAGCAGAGACATTACTTTGCCAACAAAGGTCCACCTAGTCAAGGCTATGGTTTTTCCAGTGGTCATGTATGGATGCGAGAGTTGGACTGTGAAGAAAGCTGAGCACTGAAGAATTGATGCCTTTGAACTGTGGTGTTGGAGAAGACTCTTGAGAGTCCCTTGGACTACAAGGAGATCCAACCAGTCCATTCTAAGGGAGATCAGTCCTGGGTGTTCTTTCGAAGGACTGATGCTAAAGCTGAAACTCCAGTACTTTGGCCACCTCATGAGAAGAGCTGACTCTTTGGAAAAGACCCTGATGCTGGGAGGGATTGGGGGCAGGAGGAGAAGGGGACGACCGAGGATGAGATGGCTGGATGGCATCACTGACTCTATGGACATGGGTTTGGGTGGACTCTGGGAGATGGTGATGAACAGGGAGGCCTGGCGTGCTGTGGTTCATGGGGTCGCAAAGAGTCGGACACAACTGAGCAACTGAACTGCACTGAACTGAAGCCACTGTCCACCACTGTTCCGACAAGGCAGTAACTGATGGTGCTGTTAAAACCATCCGAGATCAGGAAAAGACAGTCACCAGTCAAATAAAAAAAGACGGAGCACATAATAAAAACAGTGGTACTCACTGCTTTAACCCCACTGTTATTCTCACTGGGCCTACCTGTGTGCTGATATCATTTTTATTTTTTAATATTTATGTATTTATGTGGCTACACTGGGTTCTAGTTACAACATATGGGGTGTTTGATCTCGGTGAAGCCTGCAGAATCTTTAGTTGTGGCATGTGGGATTTAGTTCCCTGACCAGGGATCAAAGTCAGGCTCCCTGCATTGGGAGCAGAGTCTTAGCTCCTGGACCACTGGGAAAGTCCCTCATGATTTTTCAAAATCATCTCAGAGAGAACAGTAATAACAATAACTACTATCTCTTCTTGAGAGCCTAGGTACCATGGCATACGCTTTCTCCGTGCATTATTCTTGATCCTCACGCTTATATATATTGTTCTTCAGTAATGTTGGGCTTGTTCTCTAATTTTGGGTACCAGTCACAGATCTCATTTCCTGGATACTCAGACTTGACCTTCCTAGGTTTTCCATGGTCTGTTTCCCACAGCTGGCCCACCCCCTGCATGATGCTCTGAACTAATCCAAGACATCCACGTATTAAACATCAAATCCTCTGCCCTCAAGCCTACACTCTCTCTTTGGGAGTTAAATGAGTAAGACATTCACACACAGGATTACTCACTGGGTTGGGCGCCACGGGGCCAATTCTAAACAAGAACCTTGTCTACATAGTTCACCCTGGGGACTGGAGAGTGGACTAGAGGCTGGACCAGCTGCCCTCCAGAGGGCCCTGTAGAGCCAAGAGGTCTGTGATTTAATGGTCAGGGGAGAAGGAGGAATGTTCCCGGGCCGTGGCTTCCCTTGGATTGAATCCAGCCTACACAAGGGCCGCTTGGGGCCCAAGTTGTCTAAGTAAACACTGATTCCTTGACGAGTTTCCAAAATTGGGAACAGAGCAACTGTTTGGTTTGAACAGGCTGTGCTCTGTAAACCACTGCCTGCATATCACCAGGGTCCCGTGTAAATATTTTAGCTACAGATTGGAAGAACACAACTTTAAAAGACAAAAAAAAAAAAAAAAATCCCATCGTTTTGTTGCTAGACTTAAAATGAATTATGTGTCATCTCTGTTGTTAGTCTTAAGATGAATGATGTCTTATTTCTATGTATTGGGAGGTCCAATTCTGTGATTTTATTATAAGCGTCTTAGATGTGCCTCTTCTGGGACTATTAAGATTGGGGGAAAGGCCGATAAATAACGTGACACTTTTTTCCTGCTTGAATTTGGAATAAAATGAAGGGGAAACACAGAATCGAGTAGGTAGAGATGAAAACCTTTTATGACCAGTAAAACTGATAATGGGGACGCTGGCTTTTGGTGTCTGATGAAGGGGCCTTCTAATTCCTCACCCTCGAATTAGACTGAGCGACTCAGTTTGAGACGGCAGTAGCCTCCATTCTACCCCTGCTTCTGGGGTAGAGCCTGCTCCTGTTGGACCGAAGGCTTGGAGGAGCAGAGATGTGTGTTGCCAGAGAGGAGGGAAGAAGGCTCTGAACTGAGCATGCCTGTTCCTTCTCCCAAACCCGCCAATCAGATCGTCACCCCTCCTCCTATGGGCAGCAATAGGAGAAGGAACCAAGAGCCGTTGACCTGTTCCTGCGATGGACTTCCTGCCACATGAGAACATGAAGCCAAAGAAAAGGAGATTGGTCAGCAAGAGACAATTTGATGAAGGATAAGGCAAGGTGACAACCTGGTCAAGGAACCCCAGACACAGCCTCCTGGCAGAGAAGGTGACCGCTGCTTGAATCAGGAAGTAGAACTTCCTCCTGAAGTGAAAGTAGTTTCCCTTCAGGCATAGTTGCAACCACATTGGTAATACTCGGGCCACATTAGAGGTAGAAAAGCTGTGACTCAAAAGCATTGCTCCAATAACCACAATCAACACCATCTGTCAAGAACGTGCCACCCTCTGCCCAACAAACCCGCTCCCCACCCCCTTGACATAGGCAGACAAGATCTGTGTTACCAAAAGAGAATGCATCAAATGGAAATTGGCAACCCGAGTTTGACCCTGATCATTTTTGTGTCTTCTCTCTTGGGGGTGTGGCAGGATGGGTTTCCCTGGGTTCTGCACTCTCTCCGCCTTGTCATTCTCATTCCGTGAAGGAGATGAGAAGGCGGATCTCTTTTTCAATTTTTGGTTGCACCCACCCCATGGCATGTGAGATCTTGGTTCTCCAACCAGGGATGGAACTTGTGCCCTCTGCATTGGAAGGCAGAGTCTTAATCACTGGACTGCTAGGGAAGTCCCAAGAAGGCAGATCTTTTATTGTGATAATGTCACAAACGTCTACAAGAACCTATTAATATCGGTAAGATAGAAATAAGTTTCTTTAGAGAAAAAGAAAAAACAAGTAAGTCTCTTTAGCCTCAACTGCAAGGAGTTGTGGCTAGATGAAGCCAGAGGCCCTGGGGGGTCTGGGAGGTAGAAGATGGAAGAGAAGGCAAACTGGGAGAAAGGGTGCTGAAGCAGAGAGCACAGGAATAGCAATGATGTTTTACATCACCTTCTTGACTTTGAGGATGTTTGTGACTGGTTGGCTGTAATCAGATGGGGAACTTCCTGGGAGTGGAGTCTGTCTGCTTCCAGAAGCTGGTGGGCATAAGGGCAGGGTTTTACTCACAAGGCTTCATCATCCTCAAAATTATCAGTGGCCTCTCTACCACGTTCCTCCTTCCTCTTTGATTACCAAGCCTCATTTCTTCCTTTTTTTAAAAAAATGCTTTTTTGTTTGTTTGTTTTGGCCGAGAGGCATGTAGGATCTTAGTTCCATGGCCAAGATGGAACTGGAGCCTCCAGCAGTGGAAATACAAAGCCCAAAGCCAGACAAGTCCAACGCCTCACCCTTTATCTGTAAGGTCTTTCTCTCATCTTTCTCATTTCTGTTTCCAGTGCTCTATTCCTCACCTCTCAACTGAAAACCTTCTTACCTAGACTTCCTACCTTTATCATTTCCCTTCTGCACCTATGGTTCATTTCCTACCAGACTGATCTTTCTGGAAAACAAATCTGATGTGCTCAAGGCCTTCTGTTATTTAAGTCTTTGCTCATTCCTTGTTGCCTATAAAAGAAAGTCCAAGATCCGAAATCCTCTGGCGAGCACTCAATTCCTCACCGCTGTGATCATTCACACATCCTACACACAAAGGCAAGTGCAGCTAAGTGAGTGAGGTGTGTTGAATTCGAAGGAAAGAGGCTGAGGGCAAAGTGGACGAATGGACCGGTTTTGCACTGGTGGGAAGGAGACCTGACCTAGTGTTTATAATATATGCTGAGTCTTCCTGAATGTCCAACCAGAGGGAATAGTGAAGTGATTTATGGAGCCTCTGCCTATGGTATTTAACTTACAGTTTAAGATTATATTTTACAGTTCACAACCGGGGTGATACAAAAAGCAAAAACAAAAATGAGGTGATATGTATACCAAAAAATCCCATGGTACATTCGTATAATAATTATGAAGCCATTGAAAAATAAGATTTTGAAGGTTATTTCATGAGATTGTAATATGAAAAGTAGAACAAATCTATTATTATAATGATTTCCGTGAGGAGAGAACAGACTGGAGTGTATTACAAACACACGCTAATAATGCTTGGTAGGATCACAGGAAACCTTTCATTCTTCTTTGTTTGTTTTTCATTCATTTTTATACTATTCTGTATTTTGCAAATGTTCTACAGAGAGTATGCATGCGTGCATGCTCAGTCTTGTCCGCCCCCTTGCAAGCCCCTGGACCATAGCCCGCCACTCCTCTCGGCCCATAGGATTATCCCCACAAGAACACCGGAAAGGGCTTCCGTTCTCTCCTCCAGGCTATCTCCCTGACCCAGGGATCCAACCCGTGTCTCCTGCATTGCAGGCAGAATCTTGGAAACCCCGACAATAAGCATGTACCACTTTTATTCTGGGCTTCCCCTGTAGCTCAGCTGGTAAAGAATCTGCCTGCAGTGTGGGAGACCAGGATTCGATCCCTGGGTTGGGAAGATCCCCTGGAGAAGGGAAAGGCTCCCCACTCCAGTATTCTGGCCTGGAGAATTCCGTGGACTGTAAATCCACGGGTCACAAAGAGTCGGACAGGACTGAGCAACTTTCACTTTCTTTCTACTTTCACTTTTATTGTGCTATCAGAAAATATGTTTCCAAGGTGTGTAATAGTATGAGGAGATGTAATTTGTTGTAATGGTAAATTTTTAAAAAAGAAAACAAAATTATAGCAAGACATCTCAACTGTGTTAAAAACTTTTATTGAAAAGGTGAAAGGAGGGACTTCCTTGGTGGTCCAGTGCTTAAGAATCCACCTTGCAATGCAGGGTCTGTGTGTTTGATCCCTGGTCAGGGAACTAGGGACTCACATATATCGAGCACTAACTAAGCCTGCATATCGCAACTCCTGAGCCCACCCACCAGAACCAAAGGTCCCACATGGCACAACAAAGATCCCGCATCCCGCAACTAAGGCCGACGTAGCCAAGTAAATAAATAAAAGGTTGTTGTTGTTCGGCTGCTCAGTCGTGTCCGACTCTTTGCGACCCCATGGACTGCAGCACGCCAGGCCTCCCTGTCCTTCACCGTCTCCCGGAGCTTGCTCACACTCGTGTCCACTGAGTCGGTGTTGCCATCCAACCATCTCCTCCTCGGTCGTCCCCTTCTCCTCCCACCTTCAATCTTTCCCACCATCAGGGTCTTTTCCAATGAGTCAGCTCTTCATGTCAGCTGGCCAAAGTATCGGAGCTTCACTGTTGATTTCCTTTAGGATGGACTGGTTTGATCTCTTTGCTATCCAAGGGACTCTCAAGAATCTTCGCCAGCATCAAAATTCAAAAGTATTAATTCTTTGGTGTGCAACCTTCTTTATGATCCAACTCTCACATCCGTACATGACTTTGGAGACCAAGAAAATAAAATCTGTCACTGTTTCCACTTTTCCCTCATCTATTTGCCATAAAGTGATAAGATCAGATGCTATGATCTTAGTTTTTTGAATGTTGTGTTTTAAGCCAGCTTTTTCACTCTCCTCTTTCACCTTCATCAAGAAGCTCTTTTCTCCTCGCTTTCTGCCATTAAGGAGGTATTACCTGTGTATCTGAGGTTGCTGATATTGCTCTTGACAATCTTAATTCCAGCTTGTGATTTATCCAGTCCGGCATTTCACATGCTGTACTCTGCATGTAAGTTAAATAAGCAAGGTAACAAAATAAAAGGTGGAAGAAAATATATCCAATATTAGCAAGATTGTCTTGGTGAATTTTTGTTAATATGCAAGTATTATTTTTTATTTTATGGGAGAAAACATTTTAATCAAAAATTTATCACGGCGGTGTATCATGTTTTCCAGGCTTCTCGGCAGAAACAGAAGCAGTGCGATGGATTCATTCGTCTGGTTTACGAGGGGCCGAGCCTCACAGCTATGGAGGCTGACGAGTTCCGTCTGCAGTGTGGGCGGACACTGCGCTGAGCATTTTACTTGTGTTGCTTCAAGTCTTCCTCATCAGCACCATTTACATACAGTCTGTCATTTATTCCCATTCTCCAGGGAGAGAGAGTGAGGCACAGAGAAGTCAGGTGGCTCTGCCAAGGCCACAGGGTCAGCGGGCAGGGCATCAGGACCCCTGACGGGCGGCTTCTCCATTAGGCACAAGAGGCTCATCAAATAGGATCCACGAAACCTTTAGGGGACCCCACGTTGTTTTAGTTTTCATTTATTTTAAAGTCAGGAGGAAAAAAAACGAATCTAATGATAATGAATAAATAATACATTTAGTCTGGATTCATCTTTATTCCAACAAAGTCATGAAATATATTCAATATCTTTTTTATGGAAGGAAAGGCGCATAGACAGGAGTGCCCGGGGCCCACGAATCAGGCCCTCTCACTCCAGATGCCTTTACTCCAGGCCCCTGGACTTCAGCTATTTATGGCTCAGCCCCTCTCCGAACCCCAGAGAACCCACTTGAAACTTGGATGCCTGTGTAGACTCAGACAAGTCACCCTGTCCGTGCCGCAGCTCCTCCCCTGTAAAATGGAATTCGTAACGAGTGTGGACTCGTCTCCGGCCATGAGGGTGCCCTGATGCTCTGAATGTCCGCGCACAACATCTCAGCCGCGCGCCTGAAGCTGAGTGAGGGCTCCGGAATGATGCGCCGCGTCTGACGTCACTCTCCCCGCAGCGCAGGGTCTGGAGCGTCCAGACCCCTCAGGGGCTCCGGGAGAGGCCAGCTGGCCGAGGGCCCCAGCGGAGCAACACCTCGTCAGGCGCACCAGAAATGCCGCAGCATCTCCGCAGCAGTCTCGGGGGATATGCTGATGAGTTCTTCCACCAACCAGGGGAGATCTGAGCTTATAAAAGCTTCCAGGCCTGGGCAATCATTCCGCCCCACCCCCCCACACCCCAGCTCCCTGGGGCCCTTTCTCATCTTCGCTCCACTTCTGCGGGAAGCAGGACAAAACTTGGTTTGATGCAAGTGGAGGAGAGAGCACAGACTTGGAGCTCTCAGGAACTGGCTTTGCAGCCCAGTGCTGCCAAGACTAGCTTGGATGAGTCACCCAGCTTCTCTGGGCCTTCATCGAATAACAGGAACACAATTAAAGCAGGAATAATGCACGTGACTATTAGCAGCAGGAGGAGTGTAAAGGCACTGGGGGTCAGAGTCCTTCAGCTCGAATCAAGGCTTCCGCCTCTTGACAGTATCTGGCTTCCCTTTTCCAAGTCTAAGTATCTCATTTGTGAAATGGGGAACAATAATAGTCTCAACTCAAAGAGTTAAATCGGGAGGATTTGATGAGATAATTAAAGTTCTTTGCAGTAGAGGCACACAGTAAGTGCTCTATGACGGTCAGCTTTATAATTTTGTAACTTTATAATTTGTGTCTCTTTAAGAGCCCTTTAGCATGTAGTCCAAATTCCCAACTGCACACAGTAGGTGCTTAATGGGTAGCTGCGGAAAGAATAGATAAACGAACGGATGAAACAAACTCACCATCCCTTTTGATCCAGGACCCTTCTTTATGTCAAATCCCCTTCGATCTAAATGCAATAGAAATTTTAGCAGCCTCAAGGTGTTCAGTCTTCAGTTTCTTCTGAACTGGAGGAGGCAGTTGAAACTATGTCTGCAACTCTGACACCCCCTTCAAAACGTGGACCCTAATTTCCTTCCCGTTGACTGTGAGCTGGACTTCCTGCCTTGCTTCGAACAAATGTAATAAAGTAGAAGTGACGGGGTGCAAATCTTAAAACTAGATCATAAAAATCACCATCTTCCTCCTGGATCACTTGCTCTGGGAGAAGACAGCAGCTGTGTCATAAACACACTCAAGCAGCTCTACGGAGGGGTACCTGTGCTGAGGAACTGAGTTCTCCTGCCAACAGCCACGTGCATGAGTCATCAGGGAAGCAGAGCCTCTGGCCCCAGTCAAGCCTTCCGATGAGGCAGCCCCCGCCAACAACATCAGAGACTCAGCAAGGACCACCCCTCTGAGTCTCTCCCTGGTTTCCTGACCCACAGATATCATGAGATAACAAGCACTATTTCAAGTGGCTGTGTTTAGGGATAATTTGTTGCAAAGCAACCAATAAGTACCATACTTTGTATGACTATTCTTTGACAGGATTTATTAGTCATTCGTATTTCTGGCTGCTCTGGGTCCTCGCTGCTGAGCAGGGCTTCCTCGAGCTGCACCCAGCGGGGGCTGCTCTTGGTCGTGGTGTGCAGGCCTCTCGCTGTGGTGTCTTCTCCTGCAGCAGAGCTCGGGCTCTAGGGCACGTAGGTTCCAGCCATTATGGCGCGCCAGCTTGGCTGCCCCTTGGCCTGTGGTATCGTCCCAGACCAGGGATCAAACCTGTGTTCCCTGTGTGGGCAGCTGGATTCTCAACCACTGGACCATCAAGGAAGCCCTGTATGAATATTCTTGATAAAAATTTGAAATGAAGTCTTTTCCAGTCGTTCCTGGCTCGTGGAGACTTCTGACTGTTCATTCTACGTAATGTTTGAACTCTGTTCAGAAAACCTGAACCCATACTTTCCTTGTGACGTTACTGTTATTAGACCATGCCTGCTAGCCAGTTAAGGGCCTCCCCCACTTCACCACTGCCGCTCCGAGATCTCATGGGGGCTGCGTCTTGACCTCTGCTGTACACCCACCCTTAGTGGGATCGGCATGACTAGATCCCTGACCTGCAAGGGGGCGTCAGGCTCGGTGGCAAGCAGGCTTCTGTCCTGCCAGTAGCTCATATTTGAAAGCATTGTATTATCAATTTCAGGAGGGTTCATCTCAGAGAGACTATTTCCTTCCTGATAACTCCCATGCTGTTTCAACAGCAGCTAATCCTTTCAGCTTATTTGGAGAGAGCTTCAGAATCCTTTCCCTGGCTAGCCAACTCTCGACGCTCACTGGAGAGAATTCTCTGAGGCTTTGCCCGTGGGAAGTGTCTGCCCAATGTGGAATAGAGCTTGGAAAGAGTGTGTCCGGGCCTGATCAGATTGAAGGCTTGGAGCCGAAAAAGACAAGCCAGCTCCTCTTATCTCCTGATGAGGACGTTAGCAATACAGCTGTCCTGAAGGGCTGGCCGGGGTGGCTGTGGCGGTCAAGCTCACCAGTCTGGCTGAGCGCCTGCTGTGTGCCAGTGAGACACTGCAGACAAGCCAGGACACAACGATGAGCAACAAGGTCCTAATCCTCAAAGAACTCATGGTCTAGGTGGGAGGACAGGCAGACCAGTGACAAAGTTTAGTTCAGAGCAGTGCACAGAGAAGATGTCCCTGGGGTCCCGTGCTAGACGCCACACTTCCTGTCATTCAATCCTTGTTCAGGGAACTAGATCCCACAGTTCAGTTCAGTTCAGTCGCTCAGTCATGTCCGACTCTTTGTGACCCCGTGGACTGCAGCACGCCCCGCCTCCCTGCCTGTCCCTCACCATCTCCCAGAGCTTGCTCAGACTCATATCCGTTGAGTCGGTGATGCCATCCAACCATCTCATCTTCTGTCCTCCCCTTCGCCTCCTGCCTTCAATGTTTCCCAGCATCAGGGTCTTTTCCAATGAGTCAGTTCTTCGCATCAGGTGGCCGAAGTATTGGAGTTTCAACTTCAGCATCAGTCTTTCCAATGAATTTTCAGGACTAATTTCCTTTAGGATGGACTGGTTGGATCTCCTTGCTGTCCAAGGGACTCTCAAGAGTCCTCCAACACCACAGTTCAAAAGCATCAATTCTTCGGCACTCAGCTTTCTTTATGGTCCAACTCTCACATCCATACATGACCACTGGGAAAGCCATAGCTTTGACTAGACAGACCTTTGCAGGCAAAGTAATGTCTCAGCTTTTTAACATACTGTCTAGGCTGTTCATAGCTTTTCTTCCAAGGAGCCCACGTCTTTTAATTTCATGGCTGCAGTCACCATCTGTAGTGATTTTGGAGCCGAAAAAATAAAATCTCTCACTGTTTCCCACACGTTGCAACTAAAAAGATCTTGCACGTCTCAAGAAAAATTGAAGATACCACATGCTACAACTAAGACCTGGAGCAGCCAAATAAATAGATAGTTTTTGTTTTTTTTTTTTTAAAGAGCAGTAAGCATAGATTGATCTATATACACAGTGAACTGGGAGCATGAGAGATCAAGGAAGGGTTCATTCCTTGGGGATGGACAGCGTAGGGCAGGTTCAGGGGATCCCAAGAAGAATGATCAGCCACAAGCCAAGCAGAGCGGAGGAAGGCCCAGGCTAAGGACTTTGAAGGTTAAGGCAAGGATTCCTCTGAGTTCTTGGTCATAACTTCTCAGGGTTGGCAGGATTTAATTTATCCTCTTCCTATCTCTCTGAGCATCTAGCTGGGTCATTAACTACAAAACCAACTTTGAAATTTGAAACCAAATCTCACAAAAAGAGGTAGAATTTTATCAAGGATTCTGAGACAAGGATTGAGTGCAAATTTCTTATCAGATCTGAAATCTGTTTACTTGGCCCATCCACCTTGCCTCATGCTTGGACTACTGCTGAAGCCACTTTAACTCAACTCCACATTTCTACTCCCTGTTTTAAATGCAGGCTTCGCAGCTGGCTCAGCAGTTAAGAATCCATCTGCAATGCAGGAGACCCGGGAGACATGGGTTCCATCCCTGGGTTGGGCATGGCAACCACTCCAGTATCCTTGCCTGGAGAATCCCAGAGACAGAAGAACCTGGCGGGCTACGGTCCATAGGGTCGCAAAGAGCTGGACACAACTTAGAGACTGCGGCCTCACACGTGCATCCTGAATCCAGGCCCCTCGTGGTAGCTACCATGATCCCTTAAGATTTGCTGATTGGACAATTCCACTTCCCTATTTAAAACCCTTGAAGGGCCTTCTGTTACTCTTTGGATAAAACCCACCCTCCTTTCTGTGCCCCATCGGGCCCCTGTGTCTGCCTTCTACCCACTTTTCCAATCTCCTCTTCTGTCCCGCCTCACCTGCTCACCCTGTCCCAAGGACTGGCCTTCTGTTGCCCACTCTCAGAGCCATTCACTCACTCAGAACATATTTATCAATCACCTTCTACGTGCCAGGCATTGTCTTTGGCACTGTCCTTGGCAGGGAACAAAATGCACACAAATCATTGCCCTTGGGAAGTTTACATTTTAGTGAGGGCAGACAGACTGTAAATAAGACACATCAATAAGTACCTTGTTGGATGAGATTATACAGTGGAAGTGACAAACAGATTCAAGGGATTTGATCTGATAGACAGAGGGCCTGAAGAACTATGGACAGAGGTTCGTGACATTGTACAGGAGGCAGGGATCAAGACCATCCCCAATAAAAAGAAATGCAAAAAGGCAAAATGATTGTCTGAGGAGGCCTTACAAATAGCTGTGAAAAGAAGAGAAGCAAAAAGCAAAGGAGAAAAAGAAAAGATATACCCATTTGAATGCAGAGTTCCAAAGAACAGCAAGGAGAGATAAGAAAGCCTTCCTCAGTGGTCAATGCAAAGAAATAAAGGAAAATAATAGAATGGGAAAGACTAGAAACTTCTTCAAGAAAATTAGAGATATCAAGGGAACATTTCATGCAAAGATGGGCTCAGTAAAGGACAGAAATGGTATGGACCTAACAGAAGCAGAAGATATTAAGAAGAGGTGGCAAGAATACACAGAAGAACTGTACAAAAAAGATCTTCACGACCCAGATAATCACGATAGTGTGATCACTCACCTAGAGCCAGACATCCTGGAATGTGAAGTCAAGTGGGCCTTAGGAAGCATCACTATGAACAAAGCTAGTGGAGGTGATGGAATTCCAGCTGCGCTCTTTCAAATCCTAAAAGATGATGCTGTGGAATTGCTGCACTCAATATGCCAGAAAATTAAAATATATATATATATGCCAGCAAATTTGGAGAACTCATCAGTGGCCACAGGACTGGAAGAGGTCAGTTTTCATTTCAGTCCCAAAAAAGGCAACGCCAAAAGCTCAGACGGTAAAGCGTCTGCCTACAATGCAGGAGACCTGGGTTCGATCCCTGGATCAGGAAGATCCCCTGGAGAAGGAGATGGCAATCCACTCCAGTACTCTTGCCTGGAAACTCCCATGGACCGAGGAGCCTGGTAGGCTACAGTCCATGGGGTCACAAAGAGTCAGACACAACTCAGAGACTTCACTTCAAAGAATGTTCAAACTACAGCACAATTGCATTCATCTCACATGCTAGCAAAGTAATGCTCAAAAGTCTCCAAGCCAGGCTTCAACAGTATGTGAACGAGAACTTCCAGATGTTCCAGCTGGATTTAGAAAAGGCAGAGGAACCAGAGATCAAATTGCCAACATCTGTTGGATCATAGAAAAAGCAAGCTCTCCAGAAAAACATCTACTTCTGCTTTATCGACTATACCAAAGCCTTTGACTGTGTGGATCACAACAAACTGTGGACAATTCTTCAAGATATGGGAATACCAGACCACCTGATCTGCCTCATGAAAAATCTGTGTGCACGTCAAGAAGCAACAGTTGGAACTGGACATGGGACAACAGACTGGTTCCAAATTGGGAAAAGAGTACATCAAAGCTGTATATTGTCACCCTGCTTATTTAACTTATATGAAGAGTGCATCATGAGAAACGCTGGGCTGGATGAAGCACAAGCTGGAATCAAGATTGCCAGGAGAAATATGAATAAACTCAGATATGCAGATGACACCACCCTTATGGCAGAAAGTGAAGAGGAACTAAAGAGCCTCTTGATGAAGGTGAAAGGAAAAAATGAAAAAGCTGGCTTAAAACTCAACATTCAGAAAACTAAGATCATGGCTTCTGGTCCCACCACTTCATGGCAAATAGATGGGGAAACAATGGAAACAGTGAGAGATTTTATTTTGGGGGGGTTCCAAAATCACTACAGGTAATAACTGCAGCCGTGAAATTAAAAGAGGCTTGCTCCTTGGAAGAATAGCTATGACCAACCTAGACAGCATGTTAAAAAGTAGAGAGATTACTTTGCCAACTTCCAGTGGTCATGTATGGATGTGAGAGTTGGACTATAAAGAAAGCTGAGCCCCGAAGAATTGATGCTTTTGAACTGTGGTGTTGGAGAAGACTCTTGAGAGTCTCTTGGATTCCAAGGAGATCCAACCAGTCCATCCTAAAGGAAATCAGTCCTGAATATTCATTGGAAGGACTGATGCTGAAGATGAAGCTCCAATACTTTGGCCACCTCATGAGAAGAACTGACTCCTTAGAAAGACCTTGATGCTGGGAAAGATCGAAGGTGGGGAGAGCAGGGGATGACAGAGGATGAGATTCTTGGATGGGCTCACCGACTCGATCAACACGAGTTTGAGTAAACTCCAGGGGTTGGTGATGGACAGGCACAGAGGCCTGGCATGCTGCAGTCCATGGGGTCACAAAGAGTAAGACTGAGCCACCAACTGAACTGAAGTGAAGTGGATGAGAATCAGCATTAAGGGAAAAGAAGCTGAGAGGGAGTCAGAGAGGCTGAGGAGCGGGTTTGCAGTTTTCAACACGGTAGCCAAGGATGGTCTCAATGAGAAGGCGACATCTGATACTTGAAGCAGGTTGAAGTAGCAATCCAGGCAGGAGTGTGGGTTGAGGCAGGGATGAGCTCCGAGGCCCTGAACTGGGGTGTGCCCAGTATGTTCACAGAACAGCAGGGATGCCAGAGATGAGAGTCAGAGCTGAGGTTCAAGAAGTAACGTGGATGTTGGGACTTCCCCGGTGGTCCAGTAGTTCAGACTCTGTACTTCCATTGCAGGGGCATGGGTTCAACCCCTGGTCAGGGAAGTAATATCCCACACGCTGCTTCGCTGCCGAAAAGAACGAAAGAAGGAACAGAAATCCCGGTCAAGTGAGTCTGACAGGCTAGCACAGGAAGTCCAGCATCTGTGGAGACCTCTGCCTGGAACATTCCACCACAGCTCTTCACATGCTGGCCCCTTCCCATCTTTCAGAACTCAGAGAGACTTTCCTTGGTCACCCTCATTCGTCACCATTGCAACACCCTCCTCTCTTCATTATAAGCGCCAGAACATGCGACTGTATGATCCAGTTCCACGCCCTTCTCTGTTTACCGTCCCACGAGCTCCACCGAGGGCAAAAGTTCTAGTTGCCCTGTTGACTGTGGCAAACCCAGCACTTAGCAGACTGTCTGGCACTCAGTGAGGGTTCAAGAAATCATTTGTTGAATGAAAGAAATGGAGAATTCTGTAATTATTATTCTTAGTTTGAGCCCTATGGGACATGAGGAAATATGTTTTGATCTGGAAGAGCATCCCCAGGAGACTTGTGGGCATTGGCCTGGAGGTCAAAAAGCTTTCAGACAGAGAGAAAGACAGAGGAAAGAAAAACCAGAAACATGCCACATTTATGGACTTGGAAACTAGAAGGGCCTTCAAATTCTAAATAATAAATTACATATGCGCTAGAAAGCAAAGGGACAAAATCTTCACAATACTAAGTGGAAAATGCTATTAACAAAGAATTCTACATCTAGCCAATCTATCAATCAGATGGGAGGGAGAATGCATAGCTGCAGACACGCAAGCTCTCAAAACTTTTACCTCTAATGCCCTTTTCCTTAGAAAATGATTGATGATGAACTCCACCCAAATGAGAGAGAAAAACTCAAGACAAAGACAAGTATCCAGGAGACAGTGGCTCCGAGCCAGGCCAGAGGCGAGGAATACTCCCACGCTGATGGCAAATGGAAGACGCGGCACGACTGCTGTGCAGACAGCTCAGTCCAGATGGGTACGGGAAGGCAGAGATCACCTGAAAAATAGGGAAATTCACACATCACCCACTCCATGTACCCAGGATCGCCTGTGTCATTCGCAGAGCCTGGTGCAAAGTCAGACTGAAGAGGCAAGGCCTCTTGCTTGAAAATTATTAAGAATTTCAAGATGGTGGGACTTCCCTGGTGGTCCACTCATTAAGAATCCAAGCTTCCACGGCAGGGTGTGCAGGTTCCGTCCCTGGTTGAGGAACTAGGATCCCTCATGCTTCGTGGTATGGCAGACCCACGAAAAAGAATTTCAAGATGGTAAAAGCCCAGGAAGTTGGCCTTGCATGTGACCTTGTGAAAAACTGTAATGATAGCCGTTCCTATGTGCAGTCTAAGAGAAACCAACTCTAGCTGACTTATGGAGAAAGAGACTTTATTCAAAGAAAGTCAAATGGTCCATAAAATCCCAAGAGGGTTAGAGAACACTGTTAATATGTACCCTACTAGAAAAGCTTCTCAAAGCAGTCTGTAAACTGGTACAACGAGGGTGATGCCAACGCTCTCAAGTACCAGGCACTGTACCTTGCAGATCTGATCCTGCTGGGTCCCTGGGCATGGGTCGATGCTATTGCCTCTCCCTGCTGCCCCAAGGCAACTCCTTCTATCCAAAAAGGGTTTCTTGCATTTTCTGCCTCTCCGGTCATTAGTTATCTATTCAAAGTCAGAAATGTGTGCATCGGACGGGGGGAGTCCAAGCCAAGCGCCCATGACCTAAACTGCAAGAGGCTGGGAAAGTGAGCTTCTAGAATCTTCCTCTTCTGTGTTGGAAGTTCCACAAGTCTCATTAGGGGCGATTTCCCAAATACAGAAGGGCAGCCAGGAAGAATGACAAATATCTGCGATCAAAGTATGGAAAGAAATGGTCATACATAGATTAGAACAGAAGGAAACAACACATAAACTAAGCAAAAGGAAGTAAAAGATAAAACAAGCAGAAATAGAGACTAAAGCTAAGAAGTGTTCAGAAAGGAAACACGCGGGTCGTGTACTAGCTGGCTCCTGAGGGTTCTATATTTGCATATTCTGGACAACATCATGGCTGAGTGTGGATTTGCTGCTGCAGCTGCTGCTAAATCGCTTCAGTCGTGTCCGACTCTGTGTGACCCCACAGACGGCAGCCCACCAGGCCGCCCCTGTCCCTGGGATTCTCCAGGCAAGAACACTGGAGTGGGTTGCCGTTTCCTTCTCCAATGCAGGAAAGTGAAAAGTGAAACTAAAGTCACTCAGCCGTGCCCGACTCTTCGCGACCCCATGGACTGTAGCCCACCAGGCTCCATGGGATTTTCCAGGCGAGAGCACTGGAGTGGGCTGCCATCGCCTTCTCCGAGTGTGGACTTAGTCCCCCAGATTTCGTGTTTATTACCTGGTGACGGTGGAAGGAAGAGAATTAGGGTACTTGGGTTGTGTAAGAATGCTAAAAAAATCATCTTCCATAATGGGACATCAATAGACAATGCCTAAAATTGATACACAAAAAATTAGAAGTAAAATTGTATGTAGAGAGACTTCCCTGGTGCTCTAGTGGCTAAAACTCCACATTCCCAATGCAGGGGGCCTGGGTTCAGTCCTCAGTCCAGGAACTAAGCTCCCGCCTGACACAGCTAAGTATTCACATGCCACAAGAAAGACCTGGAGAAGTCAAATAAATAAACAAGAAATTTAAAAAATCATATGTAGACATAGAGACATCAGTGCCCAAAGAAGCTACTGAAATATTGAAAGTGGTCCTCTGGGGAATAAGGCTAGAAAGTGAGGAGAGGTCAGGCAAGGGAAGGGAAGGGAAGTTGCTCAGTCGTGTCTGACTCTCTGCGACCCTGTCGACGGTAGCCCGCCAGGTTCTTCATCCATGGGATTCTCCAGGCAAGAGTACAGGAGTGGGTTGCCATTTCCTTCTCCAGGGGATCTTCTGACCCAGGGATCGAACCTGGGCCTCTCCATTGCAGGCAGATGCTTCACCGTCTGAGCCAGCAGGGCAGCCCCAGATGAGGAAACTGTATTATTATTCTGTCTGCGTCCGTCCTGAGCCTTTCTGCACTCGTTTTGATCAGGCTGCATGTGCTGTGCCGCACTAATAAATAAATCCTGAAAATCTCAGCAGCTTATGAGAATAGCAAGTTGTTTTGTATTTTTTCCCTCATTCATACAGAATCCAATGTGGATTGGGCAGCCCTCTTAATTTTGTTTTCTCATCATCTAGATCAGGGTCATTGCAAAAGGAAGGACAAACTGGAGTGTGAAGGTGGGTATTTTGAAGGGCCAGGCCTGGAGATGACTTCCACAGTTTGTACCCACGTTCCTCTGCTCAGGCCTCAGTCACTTGGGCCCAGCATAGCTCTAAGAGAGCTGGGAAATGTGATCTTCTCAGGAAGACACATAGCATTGTCTTAGCCACAATACCTTTCACATTTTAAAAAATTAATAGACTTTAGTGACTTCCCAAGTGGTCCAGTGGCTAAGACCCCAAGCTCCCAATGCAGGGGCTCAGGTGCTATTCCTCTTCAGAAAACTATAATAGATAGACGCCACATGTCGCAACTAAGAGCTTGCGTGCTTCAACTAAAGATCCCACATGTTGCAACGAAGACCCAGCAAAGCCAAACAAATAAATACAGAAATATTTTTAAAAACTGATGTTGTACTCAGCTGATGAGTCATGTCTGACTCTTTGCGGCCCCATGGGCTGTGGCCCGCCAGGCGCCTCTGTCCATGGGATTCTCCAGGCAAGAATACTGGAGTGGGTTGCCATGCCCTTCTCCACGGGATCTTCCCAACCCAGGGATTGAACTATGTCTCCCACATTGCAGGTGGATTCTTTACTGTCTGAGCCACCAGGAACCACTTAGAGCGCTTTAGGTTGACAGAAAAATTGGGCAGAAACTATGGAGAGTTTTCACAGATCCCATCTCCCCCGTTTGTGGCTTAGACAGTAAAGAATTTGCCTACAATGCAGGAGACCTGGGTGTAATCCCTGAGTCGGGAAGATACCCTGGAGAAGGAAATGGCACCCCACTCCAGTATTCTTGCCTGGAGAATTCCATGGACAGAGGAGCCTGGCGGGCTACAGTCCATGGGGTCACAAAGAGTCGGACACGGCTGAGCGACTAACACTTCACACTTCACGTCTCCCTCCACTACACACCATGAATTCCTCCATTTTTAATATCTTGCTTTAGTGTGGTATGTTAACTACGATTGATGACTCCATATTGATACATTCCTATTAACGAAAGTCCACAGTTTACAGTAGGCTTCACTTTTTGTGTTAATTCTTTGCGGGACTTCCTTGGCGGTCCAGCGATGATGACTCCTCTACAGGGGGCACGGAGTTCCACCCCTGGTCAGGGAACTGAAAATCCGGAAAGCCATGAGGCGAGACCAGAAAACTCCCCCAGAACAATCGCTTGCGTTTTAAGAAGTGCATGGTGTCGTGTATCCATGATTATAGAGTCATATGCAATAGTTTCACTGCCTTAAATATCCCCGGTGCTCCACCTCCTCATTCCTCCCCACCATCCGTGCTCCCCGAACCTCTGATCGCTTTACTGTCTCTATGTGTGAGCTAAGTCGCTTCATTCATGCCCGACTCTTTGTGACCCTATTGACTGCAGCCCGCCAGGCTCCTCTGTCCATGGGATTCTCCAGGCAAGAACACTGCTGTGGGTTGCCATGCCCTCCTCCAGGGGATCTTCCTGACCCAGGGATCGGACCCGTGTCTCTTAGGTCTCCTTCATTGGCAAGTGGGTTCTTTCTCACTAGCACCACCTGGGAAGCCCACCGTCTCTGTAGTTTTACCTTTTCCAGAAGGTCATAGAGTTGGAATCATGCAGTAGTCAGCCTTTTCTGAAGGGCTTCCTTCATTTAGCGATATGCATTTAAGTTTCCTCCATGTCTTTTCACATCTGGATAAACTCATTTCCTTTTAGCACTGAATAATATTCCATTGTCTGCATATATCACCGTATGTTTATCTGCCCAATCTGCTGAAGAACATCTTGGTTGCTTCTAATTTTTGGCAAATATAAATAAAGTTGCTATAAATACTCATGTGCTGGGTTTTGTATGGACATAATTTTTCACTTTCTTTGAGTGAATACAAATACGATTGTGGGGATGAAATTACTGAATCTTACTGTAAGACTTTGTTTAACTTTGTTTTAAAAAAAAATTACCAAACTGTCTTCCAAAGTGGCTATACCATTTTGAATTGCTGCCAGCAGTGAATGGGACTTCCTCTTGTTGCGTATCCTTGCCAGCATTTGATGTTATCAGTGTTTTGGATTTTAGCCATTTTAACAGACGAGCATCGTGGTTGTATCATATTGGGTTTTTAGTCTGCAATTCCTTAGTGACCTATGATACGGAAGAACTTTTCATATGCTTATTTGCCACGGGTATGTCTTCTTTGGTGAGATGTCTATTCAGATCTGTTGCCTACTTTTTAACTGGTATGCTTGATTTCTGACTGTAGAATTTTAAAAGTTCTTTGTATGTTTTGGATACAAGTCCTTCTTCAGATATGTGTTTTGCAAAAATTTTGTCCCAGCCTGTGGCTTCCTTTTTCATTCTCTTAACTGTGTCTTTCACAGATAAATTTTTAGTTTTAGTTAAGATCAACTTATCAATTCTTTCTTTCACAGTCTGTGCTTTCAGTATTGTGTCTAAAAACTCATTGTCCTATAGGGGGAAGGGATTAACAGGTACAAACTAGTATGTATAAAATTAGCTATAAGGATATATTGTACAATATAGAAAATATAACTGATATTTTATAACTATAACTGGAGCATAGCTTCTAAAAATTGTGAATTACTATGTTGTACACCTATAACTTATATAATATTATACACCAACTATACTTCGACTTAAATAATAATAATAATAATAAACTCTTTGCCAAACCTAAAATCAGCTACATTTTCTCCTCTATTTTCCTTTCTAGAATTGTATGGGTCTTTTTGAATGCTTACTTTTATTATCTATTTGATTTTATTGGTTTTTTATTTGTTTTTTATTTTTAGCTTTTTATTACTTGTTGTGCTGGGTCTTCAGTTGCAGCGTGTGGGATCTAGTTCCCCAGTCAGGGATCGAGTCCAGGCCCCCTACGCTAGGAGCACAAAGCCCCCAGGACCACCTGGGGGGTACACAGAAGCGCTGCGGTTTGTGTTTTCCTTTTCGCTTTATGATCCGCTCTGTGGAAGGTGTAAGGTCGGTAGCTAGACTCATTTTTATCGCATGTGGATGCCCAGCTGTTTCAGCATCATATGTTGGAAAGACTATCCTTTCGTCATTGAGTTGCCTTTGTTCTTTTATAAAAGACCCTTTGACCATATCTGTGTGGGTCTAATTTTGGGCTCTCTATTCTGTTCCATTGATCAATCTACTCCTTTAATACCACATGTCTTGATTGCTGTATTGTCATAGTAAATCTTGAAGTTGGTAGTGCCAGTCCTCTGCCTTTGTTCTTTGATGCTGCGCTGGTTGTTTAGATCTTTTGCTTCTCCATGTAAACTCAGTTTGTCAATATCCACAAAATAACTTGGTGGGATTTTTACTGGGATTGAAGTGAATCTATAGATTGAGTTGGGAAGAACTGATCTTAACAAAAGTGTTCCTATCCATGAACAAAGAATATTTTTTAATTCTGTTGTTATTTGATTTCTTTCATCAGAGCTTTGCAGTTTGCCTCATATGAATCTAATACATACTTTGCTAGATTTTATACCTAAGTATTTCATTTTAGGGAGTCCTAATGTAAATGAGTATGTCTTAGCTGCTTAGTCATGTCCAACTCTTTTTGACCCCATGGACTGTAGCCCTCCAGGCTCCTCTGTCCATAGAATTCTCCAGGCAAGGATACTGGAGTGGGTTGCTAGTTTCTTCTCCAGAGAATCTTCCCCACTCAGGGATCGAACCCCAGTCTCCCGCATTGCAGGCAGATTCTTTTCCATCTGAGCCACAGGGAAGTCCCAGTGTAAATGGCATTGTGTTTTGTTGCTTGTATTTTCTTTTCGGCCACACTGCACAGCATGTGGGATCTTAGTTCCCCTACAGGAATCAGACCTGCACCCTTTGCATTGGAAGGTGAAGTCTTAACCACTGGACCCCCAAGGAAGTCCCCCTCCCCGCTCCCTTTACTTTTTAAGATTTTTAAATGTAGACCTTGTTTAAAGTCTTTATTGAGTTTGTTACAGTATTGCTTCTGTTTTATGTTTGGTTTTTCGGCCGCAAGGCCTGTGGGATCTTAGCTTCTCAACCAGGGATCAAACCCGCACCCCGCTGCATTGGAAAGTGAAGTCTTAACTGGACTGCCAGGGAAGTTCCCATTGCTTACTTAAAAAAGAAAAAACAAAAAGAGTTCTTTGTACAGCACGCATTTAGTCAGTCCTCTTTGGAACGTGACAGATTATTTAAATAAATAAAACACAAACGGGTAACGTGAATGAGCGCCTTACAGATTGGGTCGTCTATTGTCATGAATTTCTAAACATCATCAAATCCATTACTTCCAAAGACAAATACAACTCCAGGGCCAAGTGAAATTCATCTTGTGAGGCAGAAGGAAGCAATGAAACATTAGGGGCAGACTCTTCAATTAATATATTTCATATCTCTTTGTAAACAGGAAACATACGGCTCTAACAGCCAAGCAGTTGATGAGGCGAGGAGGAGGGAGGAAGCCTGGGATCATGAATGAACTAGTTCCGGAGGCAGTTATTGTTCACTGCAGGCCTGATTGAACCTTCTAGGAAAGGGGTAGAAGTTACAACTATGCAGTGAGGAAACTCTTAAACACATGGATGCATCATAAATCAAGATGACACTAATGACTTCTGTTCCTGGTAATCTGCTTTGGGCTGTTTCTCCAGAAGTGGGAATGAGGCACTTTGAGTTGTCCTCACTCTCCCTTCTTCTTCTTCTTTTTTTTTTCCTTAACATCTATTTATTTGGTTGCACCGAGTCTTAATTAGCTCACATGGGATCTTCAATCTTAGTTGCAGCATGGGTGATCTAGCTCCCTGACCAGGGATCAAACCCAGACCTCCTGAATTGGGAGTGTGGAGTCTCAGCCACTGGATCACCAGGGAAGCCCCAATCCCTTCTTCTTTTCTTTCCTAAGAGCCACATAGAACTAAATGAAATTGAATAAGTGTTGCATCAGTTAAAGTTCTTGCGTGCAAGCTACAGAAAATGACTCTGCCTTAGGCAAAACCAAAATACACGGCAAGGGTGTTATGGACTGAATGTTTGTGCCTCTCCTAAGTTCACATGTTGAAGCCCTGTCCCCCAGTGTGGTAGTATTTTGGAGCTGGAGCCTCTGGGGGATAATTAGGACAGCATGAGCCTTGAGGGTGGGGCCCTCACCATGGGATTAGTGCTGATATTAGTGCCATTATAAAGGGGGACAGCAGAGAGCTAGCTCTCTCCCTCCCCTCCCCCTCAGCACACCTGAAGAAGAGGCCGTGGGAGCCCACAGCAGGATGGAGGCTCCCTACAAGACAAGAGAGGAGGCCTCAGAAGGAACCTCACCTCGGGCTTCCCTGGTGGCTCCGTGGTAAAGAATCTGCCTACCAGCGCAGGAGACGGAAGTTCAGTCCCTGGGCCAGGAAGATCCTACGTGCCGTGGGGCCGCTAACCCATGTGCCTGGGCTCCAGAGCCCGGGAACCACAACTACGGAAGGCTGTGTGCCCTAGAGCCATGCCCCGCAGCCTGAGAAGCCTGCGCCCTGTGATGAAGAGTAGCCCCCGCTCACCCCAACTAGAGAAAGCTCGTGTGCAGCCACAAAGGGCCAGCACAGCCAGAAATAAAAGATCAGTTATGGAAAAAAAAAAAAGAAGAATGAACCCCATCTTGAAAGCACCTTGATACTGGACTTTGTGGCCTCCAGAACTTTGAGGAAATAAATCTCAGTTGTTTAAGCCACCCAGACGATGATATTGTGTTATGGCAGCCTGAGCTGACCAAGACCAAGGATACAGGGATTCATAGAATCAGAAGGAAGCTATGGGGCCAGCTTGGAAAGCCAGGAACAAAAGGACCTCTGAAGACCTAACAGTCATCTTTGTACAATTCCTGGGGCAGAAGACACTCACTTTGGCCAGGAGTCAGCAAACTATGACCCAGCAGCCAGAATTCTAGCTTTCTTTATGTTCTTATAGGCTTCCCAGGTAGCTCAGCTGGTAAAGAATCCGCCTGCAATGCAGGAGACCCCAGGTAGCTTCCTGGGTCAGGAAGATTCTCCTGGAGAAGGAATAGGCTACCACTCCAGTATTCCTGGGCTTCCCTGGTGCCTCAGATGGTAAAGAATCTGCCTGTAATATGGGAGAGCTAGGTTTAATCCCTGGGTTGGGAAGATCCCTGGAGGAGAGCATGGCGACCCGTGCCGGTATTCTTGCCCGGAGAATCCCCAGGACAGAGGAGCCTGGTGGGCTACAGTCCACGCGGTCGCAGAGAGTTGGACACGACTGAGAGACAAACACATATGTTCTTACAGATAAAGTTCTATCGGAATGCCCTCTTTCTTACAGCGTTGCTGGTTTGTTCCCTTAGGGCTGGAGAGAACAACTGCCCCCAGAACGCTTATCACTTTGCATGTTGCCTAAGGCCCCCTTTGCTCTGTGGCAGCACCGTTGAGTAGCTGTCATAGAGATGATATGGCTTACAAAACCTAAAACATTGGTGGGTAAAGTTTGCTGACTCCTACCGTAGACTAAGATAGAACAGCAAGAAATGGCGCCTCTTGCCCTGGAGCTCTGCAATGCACTACTGGCCTTGTCTGAGGAAGGCTGGGCAACAGAACCAACAGCAAAGGCTGTGCTCCAGACGGGCCGTGCGGCCTCTGTGATGAACCTGGGGCTTCCAGCCCCTTTTCCACTCTCTTTGTGTTTGGAGAGTCCATTGGCTGAGCTTATGTCATGGACCCACCCCTAAAGGACAGAGGGTGGAAGGATCCAGCCCTCTAAGCTTCATTTGTGTGAGTAAGGCTGTCAGGAATAACCCCTCCTGTAAGATGCCAAGTGAGTTCCAACAGAGGGGGCTTGATGTATTAATAGGAGGAGGTGGGAGTTGGATACCGTTTGGCAAAAGTCTATGAATATTCTCCTGAATAATTACAAATATCCCCATCATTGTCATATGGCCCTTCAAGGTACACCTGCTTGGCTCATGAATTGTCTTGCCCACATCCAGACTGCGGGCCACTTTTCACTACAGACACGGTGGCTCCCTCAGTCCAGGCCAGCATCACCTTACTTGCACTATTGCAGCAGATGCCTGACCCACCTCTCTGCTTCCAGCCTTCCTTAATGCGGCCTGTTCTCCACACAGCTGCCGGAGTACTCCTCCTGTTGTGGGTCGATTGGTGGGTGGGATGATTCTTTAAGACTCAAGTCAGATCACACTGCACCTCTGCTCACGCTGTCCAGTGGCTCCCTGTCTAACTCAGGGTGGAAGCCAAAGCTGTCACCATGGCCTACCAGGGCGTGATCTGTCCTTCTGTTGCCTCTCTCATCTGACCTCCTACCATGCTTCCCTTCGCTCTCTCTGTTCCAGGCACACCAGCCTACAGGCTGTTTCTCCAATAACACAAGCGTCCTCCGGCCTCAAAGCATTTGCTCTTGCCCTTCCCTCTGCCCAGAACTCCGCTCCCCCAGAGAGTTGCAGGGCTCTCTCCACCAGGTCCTTCTGTCTCTGTTCAAATGACTTCTCAATAGAGAGCACCTCCTTGACCGCCTTGTGACCCTCTGTTTCCCTCACCCGGCTTTATCTTCTGTCGTTTTCCATCACCAAACATCTTCTACAAGTCTGTTGACTTATTCCTTGTCTGTGCCTCATCGTACTGAGTGAACTCTGTGAGGGCTGCGGTATCACTGTGAGCTTTGCCTGAAGCCGTGCAGGCACTGGATGGATAATGTGAAATGGAAGAATCCTGACCCAGGATGCGGCTTCTCTGAAGCACCTGGGAAGCTCAGGACCCAGGAGCCCCCGATCGTGGAAAGTGAACCTCTTTCACCACGCCCGGAATGTTGAACCTAAATTCCCTCGCTTTGCACCCAAGGAATCTCCAGACTATAGAGCAAAATGTTGATGGCATTGACCTATTAAGCCCCAGAATGCCCCAAGGGCAGGGGAAGGTGCTGATTTTCCTTCTCTTGTCTCCGTAACCCTGCTCTGCTTGTCTTCATAGCATTTGCCACTAATTGAAATGGACCTGAGGCCCCATCTAGTCACTTGACTATTCCTGCATTTTATATCTGTTCTTTCTGAAACTTTCCCTCTCTTCTGATTTTCCCTTGAGGACACCACCTTTCCCCCACGCTGGATCCATATGACTTGATTGGCGTAACTGTCACCTCGGCTCCTGGAATAGGCATGTTAACCAGACCCACACTTGTCAGTCTCCTTGATCCCTGTGCCCACAGTGATTGCCCTGAACATGACTCCATTCAGACAAAAGAAATTGGGACCAATCCAAGTCAGTGGGACTGTCAAGGAAAGAGAGCATTCCCTGTGGGTTTTAAGATAGAACAGAGTGTAACCCTGGAGCTGCTGGTGAAAGTGCCACAATGTGGGTGGACTCTTCCTATATAAAGTTCCACAATAAAGAGATAGACAGAGACTAATCTTGGTACGTTTGAGCCCCTGGATCCAGCCATACCTGAAGCTAGCACCCTTTTCAGATACATGTTGCCTAATCCAGTTTAAGTAGAATATTCTGCTACTTGCCGCCACAGGATCTTGACTTTTTTATTCACTCTTCCCTCCCAACTTACTGTTGGTTAATGTCCTCTAACTCCTCTTCTGTTAATAGGAGTTATATCTCGAGGTCAGACATTGAACCCTGAAATAGGATGCGAAAGCACTTCCTGCTCAAAGCCAAGACAATTGGATCTAGCAGGGGAAAGGTCAGTCCATTTTCCCCATGTTTCCAAACATTTGGATGTTGTCAACATGAAGATAGAACTTCTAACTTTTGATCTGGTGATATCAGAGCTCTGTTAATGCCAAAGGGCCTAATTCTCACACTCTCCTTAGAACTTATTAGACTTATTAGAATTTGACTGAAGTCTTACAAATGTGCAGAGTCGACACAGAAGGACCCTGAATACATTTGCCAAGATATTTGCACAACTTCCTATTAATCTATTCAAATGATGTCACTGTTTTCAGAGCATTTAGGGCTATTTTTTACTTATAATGCTAAAAAAATGGCATTAGATATATAGATCTGTATCTTCATTACTTTAAAAACATTTAATTTTAATCATCTATTTTTTAAAAATTATTAGTTTTTTTAAAGGTGACAGTCTGGGTGCTTCTTTTTCTTTTTTTCTTTATGAAAATAAGCTTATTCCTTCATTTCAGTCTGTTCGGGGTCTTCGTTGCTGCAAGAGCGTTTCTCTAGTTGCAGCAGGTGAGTTGGGCGCCTCTCCAGCTGCAGGGTGTCGGCTTCTCATCGCAGGGGCTGGTCTTGTGGACGCTGGCTCTGGGCACTCGGGCTTCAGTACTTGCAGCCCACGGGCTCAGTACTAGTGGTGCACAGGCTCAGTTGCTCCACAGCACGTGGGATCTTCCTGGACCAGGGAGGGAACCCGGGGCTCCTCGACTGGCAGGCGGATTCTTTATCACTGAGCCACCAGGGAGGCGCCAACTTTAATCATTTTGTAAATTGAAGTCTTAGAAGAATAAAACATTATAGGAATATATTAAAAAGGATAAGTGAAAGAGCCTATGTAGGGCTTGCCTGGTGGTAGAGAGGATAAGAATCTGCCTGCCATTCAGGAGACACGGGTTCCATCCCTGTCCAGGAAGAATCCACAGGCTGCAGGGTAACCGAGCCCCCAAGCCACAACCAGAGCCGCTGCTCTCCGCAGCTAGAGAAAGCCCACACACAGCAACGCAGACCCCACGCGGCCAAAAGAGGAAAGAAAATTAAGGGGATATGTCAGTCTTGGGCTGTCTAGAGATGACAACAATTGACAGTCTGGTGGATATACCAGCACGTACTAAAACATAAAGTTCTGGGATTCCTTGGAGGTTCAGTGGTTAAGGCTCCGCACTTCCACTGCTGAGGGCCCAGACTCAATACGTAGTCACAGAATTAAGATCTCACAAGCCAAGTGGTGGGGCCAAAATAACAATAATAATAAAGTTCTTAGACACAACCGTTCAGTTCAGTCGCTCAGTCGTGTCCAACTCTTTGCGACCCCATGGACTGCAGCACACCAGGCCTCCCTATCACCAGCTCCTGGAGTTTACTCTAACTCATGTCCATTGAGTCGGTGATGCCATCCAACCATCTCATCCTCTGTTGTCCCCTTCTTAGACACAGATTATACCATATATCACTGTTTGTGACTTTGTCTATATCGTGGACAAGTCACCTGTCTTTATGCAGACCTATCACCATCTACAGTGTCGTATTTCACAGTGTGCAGGGCTGTATGTGTTACGTGAGTTGCCACTGGGTAATAGCTTTGATTGTATAGAGATTCCGTCATTTATTTTTTCCATTCTTCTTTTGATGGACATTTGGGTTCTTTCTCATGTTTGCACTAGTGAATAATGCTATCTTTACATCTTTCCATGCTCGTGCAAGTAGGTAGAATTATCTCTAAATGTGGAATTGCTGGGTCAAGTATGCAAATTTGTATAACTAGCACCTAACTTTCCTCTACAGACTTTTATCAGTTTTTAACATTAGTGCATGAGAGTGTTTGAATGGAGAACATGTTTTCCCCTGTTATTAATAAAAATGATTGGTAGATAATAAACCACCATAAACTAAGTGCCTTATAAACAACGGAAATTTATCTCTCAAAATTCCGAGGCTGGGAAATCCAAGATCAAAGTTTGGTATTTGGCAAGAACCCAATTCCTAGTTCATATACTCCCATCTTTTTTGCTGTCCGAATAGGCAGAAGAAACAAGGCAGCTCTCTGGGGTCTCTTTTGTAAGGTCACTAAGCCCATTCTTGAAGGCTCTACTCTCATGACCTAATTATTTCCCAAAGCTGCCACCTCCAGAGATCACCACACTGGGGCTCGTGGGTGTGTGCTGAAGCTCAGTCGTGTACGACTCTTTATGATCCCAGTGGACTGTAGCCTGCCAGGCTCCTCTGCCTATGGAATTTTCCAAGCAAGGATCCTGGAGTGGGCTGCCATCTCTTACTCCAGATCCTCCTGATCCAGGGGTCGAACTTGCATCTCCTGCGTCTTCGGCATTGACAGATGGACTCTTTACCACTGAGCCACCGGGAGGCCCTCAATTCATTCCCTGTGTTTGTTGTTTAGTCACTAAGTCAGGTCCGACTCTTGGTGATCCCCTGGACTGTAGCCCACTAGGCTCCTCTGTCCGTGGGATTTCCGGGACAAGAACACTGGCGTGGGTTGCCTTTTCCTTCTCCAGGGGATCTTGCCAACCCAGGGATTGAACCCAGGTCTCCTGCGTTGGCAGGCAGATTCTTTACCACTGAGCCACCAGGGAAGCTCAATTCATCCCCTAATACTGACTAGACAGTTAAATTTAAAAAGTGCAATCCTACTTCAGCAGACGGAATGTTTGGGTCTAGAATGTTCGTGTTTCTTCACGTACTGAAATCTAGTCACTGGGCTCCCCAGGGGGTGCAGTGGTAAGAACCACCTGCCAGTGTCGGAGATGAAGGACACGCGAGTCCCATCCCTGGGTCGGGAAGATCCCCTGGAGGAGGAAACGGCAGCCCACTCCAGTATTCTCGCCTGGGAGATTCCATGGGCAGAGGAGCCTGGCAGGTTACAGCCCACAGGGGTCGCAGAGAGTCAGATATGACTGAGCAGTTGCGCACAGGGAGTGCATTGCAACGAGCTCTTTGCTTTCATTTATTTCCATTGTATCAGCCAGATGCCAAACTCAAAGTGGCTTGGCCAAAAAATGGACTGAACAGTGAAGTAAACGGTTTCAGGCGTGATTGGATTTAGGGCTGAAATAGTGACACTGGGGCTTCCCTGATAGCTCAGTTGGTAAAGAACCCGCCTGCAATGCAGGAGACCCCAGTTTAGTTCCTGGGTCGGGAAGATCCTCTGGAGAAGGGATAGGCTACCCACTTCAGTATTCTTGGACTTCTCTTGTGGCTCAGCTGGTAAAGAATCCACCTGCAATGAGGGAGACCTGGGTTCGATCCCTGGGTTGGGAAGATCCCCTGGAGAAGGGAAAAGCTACCCACTCCAGTATTCTAGCCTGGAGTATTCCATGGACTGTATAGCCCATGGGGTCACAAAGAATCAGACTCAACTGAGTGACTTTCACTTCACTTTAGTGACATTGGAGCTCATTTTCTGTTTCCCACCGGGTTGGCCTTATTCTTCTGTTCTAAGTCGTGGCCCCCGTTATCTCCAGGCTCTCTCCTTTTAGCGACAAGGTGGTTGCAGCAGCTCCATCCTTCTTACCCTCTCAGATTCAAGTTCTGCACACAAAGGCAAGTTTGTTTCCCAATAGTCTAAGTCAAAGTCCCGATAGTCACTCTTATTGGATGTAAATATCATTGACCCAAGCATAGTGGCCCAAGGAATAGAGAGGATTCACCTAGGTCTAGGGTGGTCAAGTTCTCCACCCTGGGAGGATTGGGGGAGGATAGAACCAATCCCCATCACCACCACCACAGGAACTGTGAACATAGGAAAGGAAGCTGCAGACAAACGCTCAGTGTCCGACTCTTTGCGACCCCATGGACTCCTCTATCCTCTGTAACCCTCCAGGCTCCTCTGTCCTTGGGATTTTTCCAGGCAAGAATACTGGAGTGGGCTGCCATTTCCTTCTCCAGGGGAGCCTCTCAACCCAGGGATCGAGCCTGGGTCTCTTGTGTCTGCTGCACTGCAGGCAGATTCTTTACCATCTGAGGCACCAAGGAAGCCCCAGGAAAGGCAGAGCCCTGAATGAAAATCCGTGAGAGCTGAACGGCTGTCGGGGAGACAAACCTTCCTCCAGTTCTGCTGGCCACTGGACTCCAGCGTCTTTCTGAGCTAAACTCCTTCTCCAAACTGCAGCCGGAAAGAAGTTCTCTAAAAGGAACAAATCTGAGCCTTTTTAAAAACTCTTCCGTGGTCCTTCCTTGCCCTCGGGGTAAATTTTATCCTCCTTAACAAGGCCTCCAAGATCTGGCAGGCCTCTCCTTAACCACTCCAGCTAGGGCCAGAGTTTTGGATGCCTGTGTGCTCAGTTGTGTCTGGCTCTGCAGTTGCAGCCTAACCAGAATTCTTCCCAGCATCCCTCCTCACCCCCACTCCCTAGCATTCCTCAGTAAAGCCATGTTGAATCGCTGAGCTGTCTGAATACACCCTGTTCTCTCCCACTTCTTGGCCTTTGCATAATAGTCGTGGTGATTTATAAAGAACTTGCTCTAAGTGCCAGGCAATGTGCTAAGCATTATATGCGTCCTTTGTATTCCACTCGCGTCCTCACGATAACCTAGGAAGAGCAGCAGGGTGTGCGAGGTGAGCACACTCCCGAGACGGCCTGCTGAAGGTCAGTCTCATGGACTGATTATGTTTTTATTTTCTGTATTTATGATGCTTTGGCATTCCAGGCCCTTGCTAAGCCTGGAGAGACCGCCCCTCCCGGGGCCAGCTCATATCTAGAGATAGTAAACAACTTGCCTAAGCGCCCTAAGAGCTGTTCCTCTGCAAGCCAATCAGTCCAAAGCCAAACACCCAACCACCTCCTCTATCTGACTCTCACAGCCAAGTCAATATTGCCTCTTCCATCAATCATCCCAGGGCTGCGTACCAGATAACTCGGGGCCGACCTAAAGCCTGGAGCCCGCTGAAATCATTCAAACTAGCCAATCCTGATTTACGTTGCCTCTTTCCTTCCTTCCCATGAAAACTACAAAAAAAACTTTTGCTCATTTTTTTTTTCTATCTAACTGACCCTGGTGTTTTCCCATACTACCCTGTGTAGCCTGGCATGCTCCACTTCTCTTGAGAATTGCAGATAATACTGTGCTTAGTCGCTCAGTCGTGTCTGACTCTTTGCAACCCCATAGACTGTAGCCTGGCAGGCTCCTCTGCCCATGGGGATTCTCCAGACAGAAATACTGGAGTGGGTTGCCATTTCCTCCTCCAGGGGATCTTCCCAACCCAGGGATCAAACCCAGGTCTCTTGCATCACAGGTGGATTCCTTACCAGCTGAGCTACCAGGCAAGCCCAAGTAAGCAATACATTCTTCTATTAAAGACAGTTATCTCCACGTCTGTCATCTTTCAGTACCTGATTAAATACAATCTTAGGTACATTTCACAACAACTCAGCCTCTTACTAGGTGTGAGACCTTGGACTCAATCTCTCTCTGCCTTGAGTTCTGTTTATCTAAAATACGGATAATAATACCTCAGATAGTAATGAATCTGCCTGCAATGCAGGAGACCTGAGTTCAATCACTGGGTCACGAAGATCTCCTGGAGAAAGGAATGGCTACTCACTCCAGTATTCTTCCCTGGAAAATCCCATGGACAGAGGAGCCTGGGTGGCTACAGGAGGGAAAGGGGCACAACTTTGGAAAGAATGACGTAGGCCAAGGACATAACATAAACTGATTAGAATCAAATGGGTCCAAGATGGCAGAGAAGTTGACTTTGATTGGACCTTGATCTTCAATCAGCAAGCTAAATGACCACCTAGAGGCATCGTGAGACCCCCTGGAGGAGGGCATGGCAACCCACTCCAGTCTTGTCTGGAGAGCCGCTTGGACAGAGGAGCCTGGCGGGTTACAGTCCATGGGGTCACAGAGAGTTGGTCAGGACTGAGCATGGACGCAGATGCAGAGACATCGTAATAGGTCGAGCGACCCCATGGACTGTAGCCTGCCAGGCTCCCCTGCCCATGGGATTCTCCAGGCAAGAATACTGGAGTGGGTTGCCATTTCTTTCTCCAGGGGATCCTCCCGACTTCCCTGTTGGAGGCAGATGCCTTAACCTCTGAGCCACAGGGAAGCCTCTATGATAGTTCCCAGGCACTGGCAAAAGACAAGGAGTGGATGGCGGCCCAATTCCTGGAAACCTCCACCCTCCTCTCAGACAGTAAAGCAGCCGCCTGCAATGCAGGAGACCCGGGTTTGATCCCTGGGTCAGGAAGATCTCTTGGGAAGGGAAATGGCAGTACACTCCACTACCCTTGCCTGGAAAATTCCATGGACAGAGGAGCCTGGCAGGCTACAGGCCACAGGGTCCCAAAGAGTCAGACACAATTGAGCGACTAACACACTCATACTCCCCAAAATAATTTGGAATAATCCTCTCACTCCTTAGCATGTGAAAATTACCCAGCCTATAAAAACTAACCATGCCATATTTGGCCACTGCACTAGCCCTCTGTGATGACCCACACTCTGTCATGGAGTGTGCGTCTCTCTGAATCTGAATAAATCCACTTGCCTATCACTTTGTCTCTCACTGAATTCTTTCTGTGACGAGACATCAAAAACCAGAGCTTCATTAGGTCCTGAAATCAGACACCATGGGTTTTAGCTAGGTTCTAGTCCCACCCACATGAGTTCAAGTCCCAAGCAGGGTTTTGGCTGGGTTTGAATGCCAGCACACAAAAGATGGAGAAGCTCTATACAGTCAGCAAAAACAAGACCAGGAGCTGACTGGCTCAGATCATAAACTTCTTATTGCAAAATTCAGACTTAAATTGAAGAAAGTAGGGGAAACCACTAGACTATTCAGTTCAGTTCAATTCAGTCGCTCACCCGTGTCCAACTCTTTGTGACCCCATGGACTGCAGCACACCAGGCTTCCCTGTCCATCACTAACTCCCAGAGCTTGCTCAAACTCATGTCCATTGAGTCGGTGACACCATCTAACCATCTCATCCTCTCTTGTCCCCTTTTCCTCCTGCCTTCAGTTTTTCCCAGCATCAGGGTCTTTTCCAATGAGTCAGTTCTTTGCATCAGGTGGCCTAAGTATTGGAGCTTCAGCTTCAGCATCAGTCCTTCCAATGAATATTCAGGACTGATTTCCTTTAGGATGAACTGGTTTGATATCCTTGCAGTTCAAGGGACTCTCAAGAGTCTTCTCCAACACCACAATTCAAAACCATTAGTTCTTCAGTGCTCAGCTTTCTTTATAGTCCAACTCTCACATCCATACCTGACTACTGGAAAAACCATAGCTTTGATTATACAGTCCTTTGGAGGCAAAGTAATGTCTCTACTTTTCAATATGCTGTCTAGGTTGGACATAGTTTTTCTCCCAAGGAACAAGCATCTGTTAATTTCATGCCTGCAGTCACCATCTGCAGTGATTTTGGAGCCCAAGAAAATAAAGTCTGACACTGTTTCCATTGTTTCCCCATCTATTTGCCATAGAGTGATGGGACTGGATGCCACGATCTTAGTTTTTTGAGTTCTGAGTTTTAAGCCAACTTTTTCAGTCTCCATTTTCACTTTCATCAAGAGGCTCCTTAGTTCTTCTTCACTTTCTGCCATAAGGGTGGTGTCGTCTGCATATCTGCGGTTATTGATATTTCTCCCGGCAATCTTGATTCCAGCTTGTGCTTCATCCAGCCTGGCATTTCACATGATGTACTCTGCATATAAGTTAAATAAGCAGGGTGACAATATACACAGCCTTGATGTACTCCTTTTCCTATTTGGAACCAGTCTGTTGTTCCATGTCCAGTTCTAACTGTTGTTTCCTGACCTGCGTATAGGTTTCTCAAGAGTCAGATCTTCCACAGTCTGTTGGGAGCCACACAGTCAAAGGCTTTGGCGTAGTCAATAAAGCAGAAGTAGATGTTTTTCTGGAACTCTCTCGCTTTTTCCATGACCCAACGGATGTTAGCAATTTGATCTCTGGTTCCTCTGGCTTTTCTAAATCCAGCTTGAACATCTGGAAGTTCTCGGTTCAGGTACTGTTTAAGCCTAGCTTAGAGCAATGACACCCCATTCTAGTACTCTTGCCTGGAAAATCCCATGGACGGAGGAGCCTGGTAGGCTGCAGTCCATGGGGTCTCGAAGAGTTGGACACGACTGAGCGACTTCACTTTCACTTTTCACTTTCATGCATTGGAGAAGGAAATGGCAACCCACTCCAGTGTTCTTGCCTGGAGAATCCCAGGGACAGGGGAGCCTGGTGGGCTGCCGTCTATGGGGTCACACAGAGTCAGACACGACTGAAGCAACTTAGCAGCAACAGTAGCAGAGAATTTTAAGATGAGTGCAATTGTGCGGTAGTTTGAACATTTTTTGGCACTGCCTTTCTTTGGGGTTGGAATGAAAACTGACCTTTTCCAGTCCTGTGGTCACTGCTGAGTTTTCCAAATTTGTTGGCATATGGAGTGCAGCACTTTCACAGCATCATCTTTTAGGATTTGAAAGAGCACAGCTGGAATTTTATCACCTCCACTAGCTTTGTTCATAGTGATGCTTCCTAAGGCCCACTTGACTTGGCATTCCAGAATGTCTGGCTCTAGGTGAGTGATCACACCATCCTGGTTATCTGGGTCATGAAGATCTTTTTTGTATAGCTCTTCTGTGTATTCTTGCCACCTCTTCTCAATATCTTCAGCTTCTGTTTGGTCCATACCATTTCTGTCCTTTATTGTATCCATCTTTATATGAAATGTTCCCTTGGTATGTCTAATTTTCTTGAAAAGATCTCTAGTCTTTCCCATTTTTATTGTTTTCCTCTATTTCTTTGCATTGATCACTGAGGGAGGCTTTCTTATGTCTCCTTGCTATTCTTTGGAACTCGGCATTCAAATGGGTATATCTTTCCTTTTCTCCTTTGCCTTTAGCTTCTCTTCTTTTCACAGCTATTTGTAAGGTCTCAGACAACCATTTTGCTTTTTTCATTTCTTTTTCTTGGGGATGGTCTGATCCCTGCCTCCTGTAGAATGTCATGAACCTCCATCCATAGTTCTTCAGGCACTCTATCTATCAGATCTAATCCATTTGATCTATTTGTCACTTCCACTGTGGGATTTGATTTAGGCCATAGCTGAATGGTCTAGTGGTTTCCCCTATTTTCTTCCATTTAAGTCTGAATTTGGCAATAAGGAGTTCATGATCTGAGCCACAGTCAGCTCCTGGTCTTGTTTTTGCTGACTGTATAGAGCTTCTCCATCTTTGGCTGCAAAGAATATAATCAATCTGATTTCAGTGTTGACCATTCAGGTTGACCTAAATCAAATCCTTTATGATTAAACAGTGGAAGTGACAAATAGGTTCAAGAGATTAGGAGATCAAACCAGTTCTTCCTAAAGGAAATCAGTCCTGAATATTTATTCACTGGAAGGACTGATTCTGAAGTTGAAGTTCCAATGCTTTGGCCTCCTAATGTGGAGAACTGACTCATTTGGAAAGACTCTGATGTTGGGAAAGATTGAAGGCAGGAGGAGAAGGGGATGACAGAAGGAATAGATGGTTGGATGGAATCACTGACTCCACAGACACGAGTTTGGGCCAGCTCCGGGAGATAGTGAAGGACAGGGAAGCATGGGGTGCTGCAGTCCATAGGGTTGCAAATAGTCGGATACAACTTAGCGACTGAACAACAATACCAGTGTTCATTTTATTGTACTGGGGTTTGTTTACCCTGAACTTATTCAGGTTAATTGATCGAGCAAGCTAGTGTTATTCCTGTGTAACATTTATAACAATGAAGAAATGTTAAAAAATGATTCAAGTGAATTGAATCATTATTCTGACAAATCTTCATAGTGGTCATGTCTTATAGTGTGCTAGCAATAGATAATATTCAAGATCTTCAGATGACTGAAGCCTTGTGTGTGTGTGTGTGTGTGTGTGCACGTGTGTGTGTGCGTGTGTGTGCTCGGACGCTCAGGCTTCTGGCTCTCTGTGGCCCTCATGGACTGTCGCCCGCCTGACTTCTCCACCAGTGGGACCTTCCAGGCGAGAATCCTGGAGTGGGAACACCACTTCCTCCGGGGCAACTGCCCAATCCAAGGACAGAACCTGCTTCTCTTACGTCTCCTGCGCTGGCAGGCAGATTAGTTTCCATTAGCACCTGAGATGATATTAAATCAAGTAATTTAATCACTGATACCGAAATAATTTCTAAGGTAGAATACTGAAACATTATTAATCAAGCATACCTTTAAGTTTATATATTCTGCATATGTGCTATAGAAAAGTTATGTTTTGCGTTTTGTTAACGAGCATTTTTAAAATGTATAAAAGAGACACCTGTGGTTGTAGAAAGTTGCATTGCAAGCTTTGTCCGTTAAAATACTTAGGTAAGGCAGACAGGTTTTAATTAACTTACCCCCCTCCTCCAACACCCTACTGTTATCTGTGAATCAGTCGTTGGTTACTTTGCTAAAAAGTAAAACTGGTTAAAAGCAAAACTTCTATGAGTGGTTGAGATTAGACTAGTAGTAACAGAGAAATATAATGTGTATGTGAGCAGAGATTCTCAGGCTTTTGCGGGGACCCTGCCTTCTGATCCCTTTACATTCTCTCTCTCTCTCTTTTTTAATATGTATTTATTTCTGGCTGTGCTTGGTGTTCGTTTCTGTGCACGGGCTTTTTCCAGCTGTGGCAGGCGGGGGCTCCTCCCTGACCGTGGTGGGCAGGCCTCTCACTGCAGCGGCTTCTGTTGCTGCAGAGCGCCGGCTCTAGGCACGTGGGCTTCATTGTTCCAAGGCAAGAGGGATCTTCCCTGATCAGGGGTTAAACCTGTAGTCCCTGCATTGGCAGGCTGATTCTTAACCACTGAACCACCAGGGAAGCACCCTTCATATTCTTGACACACATTAAAGACCCCAAACAACTTCTGTTATGCAATTTGAAAAAATATATAGATTTTATTTATTTTTCCATATAGAGATTTTATATTTTAATTTCTCACTTATGAAAAAGCTGATTTTCTTTATATTTTAGTATATGCTATGTTATTTTGTTCATGCAAATTTAAATTTAATGATTACCATATTGGAATTTGAGACTGGGAAAATTTTTTTAACTAATCTTAAAATATTTATTGATTCCTTTGTAGGTAAAAAATGATGTACTCATTGCTTGTTAACATAATATTAATATGAAAATTGTTCTGGCCTTGTGGGCTCACTGAAAGAGAAACACTGTACTAAGTTTAAGCCTCAGTTTGATTCAGAATACAAAAGAGCATTTATATACAAGTAAATTTTACATCCTTTGGTTTGCCTTACTTGAATCTGAAAGGAAGCTTGAAATACGTCAAAATTACAACAAAGTTTGCTCAACTTTGACAGACTTGCTTTCTTGGTTTACTGATTAACCCTTTCACCTGCTTATATAAGGCTTTTCTTTACTTTCTGTATAATTGCCTAGATAGCAAACTTTCCATGTCTTAATAATTTTCTGTGATTTATTTGTATTTTATTATATCCTTGATTATTTAAGGGTGGGGGAAAGATCCATCATTTCTCACTTATGAAAAAGCTGATTTTCTTTACTATGTTGTTACCTTCTATGCTTATTTTTAAATGCTTTATTATCACATACAGACACTCAAGCTCCCCTCTTAATCAAATATCCAAATCTCTTCTGATGACTTTTTTGAATTTTTGCTTTCCCAGAACTGGATTCTAAATATGGAAAAGAGTAAAGAAAAATTTCAAGATATCCCCTACATCTAAAACTATCTTTGAGCATTCCCATAGGGTCTCTGGAAAAATCACAAAAATTTGTTCTTTCACTTTATTAAAAAAAAATGCTACATATAATCAATTTGCTTGAAAATTTGCATGTAAAGAGTTATCAAATCACAGGAAATGCTAAGCTTTCTCTAGGTTAAATATATCTAGATCAAATGTTATTTATACAAACATTTAAAAATTGTATCCTTTATGGGAAGTCCCTGGGACTGTGTCCTTGCTCTCCTTAGTAGGTATTTGCCCTCAAGGAAAGCACTTTCCTGAACTAGTTCTTGAAAGAGCCAGAGCCATCCTGAAACAGCTCTGCTGAGCGTCCCTCCTCTCCTCGGAGTCCCGTCAGTGCTTTGCTGGTGAGATCAGCCACGCCAGTACAGTGTATCAGCCTTGAGCTCAGATAGTGTTTAAAATATTTACTTGCTGCTACAATACTTGGGTAAGGACTCCTTCTTTTCTTTTCTTTTCTTTTTTTGCACCACGTGACTTGCAAGATCTTCATTTCCCAACCAGAGATGGAATGTGATGCCCCTGGCAGTGAGGGGGCCAAGTCCCAACCACTGGGCCACCAGGATATCCTGAGGACTCCTTTAATTTGAACCTAGCATGGTCTAGGCCAGCGGGATGTACATCAAACTTAATGGAACGGAGATCTGTAGACATCCATGAAATATCTACACCCTACTCCAGACTTCCTGAATCTCTTTACTCCATACTTTTGGTACAAAAAAACAACATGTCTCAGGATTACTATATGTTATTTCTCAAGATTTATTCCTCTCTATAAATTATGTTTATCTATTTTTATGAATCAGATGCAACATTTACTGACTTCTTTGAAAGTAGGCTTAATCACTATCTTTAGAGATATTTTGCCTAAATTTTCTTCTTTTGGGAACATCTGATTATCTTTGTTTTACTTGCCAGAAACACAAAATTGCCTTGTGTTTCATGATTCTTAGTATGAACTCTCATCAGATCTCTCACATCGGAAGATCAGTAATAAATTAACCACATCCATTTTGGTCATTGCTATCTGTGAGATCTCTGAGGCTTGCCTTGCTATAAACCACAGACCAGAGTTTGTGTTCTCAACAAAGGACAGTTTCAGAGCTTCACAGAAAAGGACTGTACCAGATACCTCAAACTATTGACATTCAAAGCTGAGTTGACCTGGCTTAGAAAACTTTTAGGCTCTACCAGTGGAGTGAGTCAGGATTTCTAGGACTCTATAGTCAAGTATGCATGCTTGCTAAGCTGCTGCTCTGCGACCCTGTGGACTGTGGCCCACCAGGCTCCTCTGTCCATGGGATTCTCCAGGCAAGCATACTGGAGTGGGTTGACATGCCCTCCTCCATGGGATCTTCCCGACCCAGGGATTGAACCTGCATCTCTTATGCCTCTGGTATTGGCAGCCAGGCTCTTAACCACTAGCGCCAACTAATTAAGCAGATGGCTTCTTCAGACACCAACTCGAGAGTCCTCAGAGGACATCCCTAGAAGCGCGGTGGATGGGAATCCGTCTGCCAATGCAGGGGACATGGGTTCCGTCCCTGGTCCAGGGGGATTCCACGTACCTCAGAGCAGCGAAGCCTGTGAGCCACGACTCCTGAGCCTGCAAGCCCTGGAGCCTGTGCACCACAAGAGAAGCCACTGCAAGGAGCAAGCTGCATTCGCGACGCAGAGTAGCCCCTGCTCGCCGGAATATTTGTTTGGAATATTGTTGATCTTGTTTTAGTGCTCTCTTTTCCAGATTTACAAGGAAGCCCTTTGTCTTCTTAAGCCATCTGTAACCCATAACAATTGAGTAGCTTCTGCTTTTGTCAGTGGAACTAAACATTGACTCACTTTGCAGAATTCAGAAACTCAGTACACCCCTGTTTGTCATGGCAAGAGTTATTGCAGTTTCAGTAAGTATACGCCCTCCTTCTTACCAGGATAAACTGATCAGACTTCAAGGCCTGGAGTGTCATTTTTGAGAATGATGCTCTTCAAGTCAGATGCAGCAAGATATTTCAGGGAATAAAATTTGATACTGAACTGAACATGGTCAGCTTGCCCTTGGGCAGCAAAGCCATCCTACTAACACCGGGTTGTGGTGAGGGAACGTACATTACTGACGGCATAGGCCAGGAGAATGGGTAGCTCGTGTCCAAAAGATGCAAACTCCCTAGTGACTTTCAGGGAAGAATTTTTTTTTAATTTTTTATTTATTTATTTATTTTACTTTACAATTCTGTATTGGTTTTGCCATACATTGACATGAATCCACCACGGGTGTACATGCGTTCCCAGACATGAACCCCTCTCCCACCCCCCTCCCCACAACATCTCTCTGGGTCATCCCCGTGTACCAGCCCCAAGTGTGCCGTATCCTGCATCAGACATAGACTGGCAATTCGATTCTTACATGATATTATACATGTTTCAATGCCATTCTCCCAAATCATCTCACCCTCTCCCTCTCCCTCTGAGTCCAAAAGTCCACTATACACATCTGTGTCTTTTTTGCTGTCCTGCATACAGGGTCATCATTGCCATCTTTCTAAATTCCATATATATGTGTTAGTACACTATATTGGTGTTTTTCTTTCTGGCTTACTTCACTCTGTATAATCGGCTCCAGTTTCATCCATCTCATCGGAACTGATTCAAATGTATTCTTTTTAACAGCTGAGTAATACTCCATTGTGTATATGTACCACCGCTTTCTTATCCATTCATCTGCTAATGGACATCTAGGTTGTTTCCATGTCCTGGTTATTATAAACAGTGCTGCGATGAACATTGAGGTACATGTGTCTCTTTCAATTCTGGTTTCCTCAGTGTGTATGCCCAGCAGTGGGATTGCTGGGTCATAAGGCAGTTCTATTTGCAATTTTTTAAGGAATCTCCACACTGTTCTCCATAGTAGCTGTACTAGTTTGCATTCCCACCAACAGTGTAGGAGGGTTCCCTTCTCTCCACACCCTCTCCAGCATTTATTGCTTGCAGATTTTTGGATTGCAGACATTCTGACTGGTGTGAAGTGGTACCTCATTATGGTTTTGATTTGCATTTCTCTAATAATGAGTGATGTTGAGCATCTTTTCATGTGTTTGTTAGCCATCTGTATCTCTTCTTTGGAGAAATGTCTATTTAGTTCTTTGGCCCATTTTTTGATTGGGTCGTTTATTTTTCTGGAATTGAGCTGCAGGAGTTGCTTGTATATTTTTGAGATTAGTTGTTTGTCAGTTGCTTCATTTGCTATTATTTTCTCCCATTCGGAAGGCTGTCTTTTCACTTTGCTTATATTTTCCTTTGTTGTGCAGAAGCTTTTAATTTTAATTAGGTCCCATTTGTTTATTTTTGCTTTTATTTCCAATATTCTGGGAGGTGGGTCATAGAGGATCCTGCTGTGGTTTATGTCGGAGAGTGTTTTGCCTATGTTCTCCTCTAGGAGTTTTATAGTTTCTGGTCTTACATTTAGATCTTTAATCCATTTTGAGTTTATTTTTGTGTGCGGTGTTAGAAAGTGATCTAGTTTCATTCTTTTACAAGTGGTTGGCCAGTTTTCCCAGCACCACTTGTTAAAGAGATTGTCTTTTCTCCATTGTATATTCTTGCCTCCTTTGTCAAAGATAAGGTGTCCATATGTGTGTGGATTTATCTCTGGGCTTTCTATTTTGTTCCATTGATCTATATTTCTGTCTTTGTGCCAATACCATACTGTCTTGATGACTGTGGCTTTGTAGTAGAGCCTGAAGTCAGGCAAGTTGATTCCTCCAGTTCCATCCTTCTTTCTCAAGATTGCTTTGGCTATTCGAGGTTTTTTGTATTTCCATACAAATCTTGAAATTATTTGTTCTAGTTCTGTGAAAAATATCGCTGGTAGCTTGATAGGGATTGCATTGAATTTGTAAATTGCTTTGGGTAGTATACTCATTTTCACTATATTGATTCTTCCGATCCATGAACATGGTATATTTCTCCATCTATTAGTGTCCTCTTTGATTTCTTTCATCAGTGTTTTATAGTTTTCTATATATAGGTCTTTAGTTTCTTTAGGTAGATATATTCCTAAGTATTTTATTCTTTTTGTTGCAATGGTGAATGGAATTGTTTCCTTAATTTCTTTTTCTACTTTCTCATTATTAGTGTATAGGATTTCTGTGTGTTGATTTTATATCCTGCAGCTTTACTATATTCATTAATTAGCTCTAGTGATTTTCTGGTAAAGTCTTTAGGGTTTTCTATGTAGAGGATCATGTCATCTGCAAACAGTGAGAGTTTCACTTATTTTCCAATTTGGATTCCTTTTATTTCTTTTTCTGCTCTGATTGCTGTGGCTAAAACTTCCAGAACTATGTTGAATAGTAGTGGTGAAAGTGGGCACCCTTGTCTTGTTCCTGACTTTAGGGGAAATGCTTTCAATTTTTCACCATTGAGGATAATGTTTGCTGTGGGTTTGTCATATATAGCTTTTATTATGTTGAGGTATGTTCCTTCTATTCCTGCTTTCTGGAGAGTTTTTATCATAAATGGATGTTGAATTTTGTCAAAGGCCTTCTCTGCATCTATTGAGATAATCATATGGCTTTTATTTTTCAATTTGTTAATGTGGTGAATTACATTGATTGATTTGCGGATATTGAAGAATCCTTGCATCCCTGGGATAAAACCCACTTGGTCATGGTGTATGATCTTTTTAATGTGTTGCTGGATTCTGATTGCTAGAATTTTGTTGAGGATATTTGCATCTATGTTCATCAGTGATATTGGCCTGTAGTTTTCTTTTTTTGTAGTATCTTTGTCAGGTTTTGGTATTAGGGTGATGGTGGCCTCATAGAATGAGTTTGGAAGTTTACCTTCCTCTGCAATTTTCTGGAAGAGTTTGAGTAGGATAGGTGTTAACTCTTCTCTAAATTTTTGGTAGAATTCAGCTGTGAAGCCGTCTGTACCTGGGCTTTTGTTTGCTGGAAGATTTCTGATTACAGTTTCAATTTCCGTGCTTGTGATGGGTCTGTTAAATTATCTATTTCTTCCTGGTTCAGTTTTGGAAAATTGTATTTTTCTAAGAATTTGTCCATTTCTTCCACGTTGTCCATTTTATTGGCATATAATTGCTGATAGTAGTCTCTTATGATCCTTTGTATTTCTGTGTTGTCTGTTGTGATCTCTCCATTTTCATTTCTAATTTTATTGATTTGATTTTTCTCTCTTTGCTTCTTGATGAGTCTGGCTAATGGTCTGTCAATTTTATTTATCCTTTCAAAGAACCAGCTTTTGGCTAGGGAATAATTTTTAAAGGCAAAATTAAGGGTGAGGGCTGTGAGACACGTGATCAGCTCATGGACTTTCTTGCGACTGGTTGGTGGTGAGGTAGCAGGGTGATGTTTCAGGATTCTTAATCATCAGCCTTCTGGTTCCAATCAGTCTGGTGTCTACGTGCTTGTGGTCAGCACTGAGTAACTATCCCGGACCTGGGTGGGGGTCTTTGTTTCTGCAGAACAACTCAAAAGTTATGTGTAAGATTGTTAAGTACATCTCTTGAGACAGACCTAGGACTCTGTTTTGTCACTAAAGTATTGTTCAAGGGATTATTGCTTTTCTTGCTGGACTGCTTTTCCTTTGCTTCTGCATCCTGTCACTTCTCTAATTAGTAACTGCTTGGTTCTGCTCTTCGGAAGACCTAGGAGACGAAAGCGGTTTTGACAAACAAGAAACAGCCAACATGGAAGGACTCTTGTGTCTGGGAGGCTCTGCAGGGTCCTGCTCCTGTTCAGTCGCTCCTTTCCTCTGATACTCTTCAATCCCGAGGGGAACAGGGCGGGACAAGAAAGGGAATCATGTTTTGAATACAGAGGTTACTCACAAACGCCACAGGGTAACTCAGTTTTAAGGAACTCACTTTCAAACTTGGCTATACTTGCAGAACTAACCCTTACAAAGCTCTCTAAGAAAATCGGTCTGGCACCTGATTTAAAGACCCTAAGGAAGGATATTTGTGTGCGTGTTGGCCCAGTCTCTCAGCCGTGTCCGACTCTTCGAAGCTCCGTGGACCGTAGCTCACCAGGTTCCTCTGTCCACCGGGTTTTCCAGGCAAGAACACTGGAGTGGGTTGCCATTTCCTATCCCAGGGGATCTTCCCGACCCAGGGATTGAAGCCACGTCTCTTGAGTCTCCTGCCTTGGCAGGAGCCACCTGGGAAACCCAAGGAATGGAATTTGGATATTTGGGGGACATAGGGCTTCCCCAGTGGCGCAGAGGGTAAAGCGTCTGCCTGGAGTGCAGAAGACCCGGGTTTGATCCCTGGGTCGGGAAGATCCCCTGGAGAAGGAAATGGCAACCCACTCCAGTACTCTACTCTTGCCTGGAGAATCCCATGGAGGGAGGAGCCTGGTGGGCTACTAGTCCATGGGGTTGCAAAGAGTCAGACACGACTGAGCGACTTCACTTTCACTTTCAGAAAGAGGAATTCATCAAAATTTACGGATAAAACAGATGAGAGAAATCTGCTGAAAAACAGTTTCCTGGGTTGGCTTTCTTAATCTACGAATAACAAACAGCAGAGCCTTTAGAAATCTCAAGTGGAAGAACTTCCCTGGCACTCCAATAGTTAAAACTCTACCTTTCCACTGCAGGGAGAGCAGGTTTGATCCCTAGTCAGGGAACTAAGATCTGACATGTGGCTCCACCCCTCAAAAAAAAAACACACACACACACAAAAAAGTGGACGTCCCTTGTAAGAAATTCTAGACAAAAGTTAATTTTCAATCGTTTAAATTCGTATGGCTTTAAATTTTGTGAAGACTTGTATGACAAATTAATACTCTCACTGCACCTACATAAACAATTAGGGCAAATCTAACGAGACCAGCTTTACTTTGTGATCAAGAATAACTTTTCTTTGAGACTCTGATCATACGGGGTTTGGAGAGACCATAGGGACAAATAGGAAAAACTCCAAAGTATATCGGGTGTCCTGACTGGCTCAGCAGTCAGGGAAAGGCTATTTCTACCTTTCAATATCTTTGAACTACTTTCTAGCTCTGTAAGTTACAGAAAAGGAACAGTAACACAAATGATTCTTGTCTGTAGAAGCGCAAATTGTGTCCTGTGAAATGCGATTTATGATTTATTGTTTTGTGGATATTGACCAACTTTGCCAGTTTTGTTTCTATCTGTAACTTAATTTCATTGATCCTTATCTCACTATACTTGTGGAGTACTTTGGAGTTTTTTTTCTTCTTCTTTTTTTTTTTTTGACTATGCCACATGGCATGTGGGATCTTAGACCCCCTACCAGGGATGAAATCCGTGCTCCCTGAAGTGAAAACATGGTGTCTTAACCTCTGAACCACGAGGAAAGTCCCAACTGTGGGGTACTTTGATTCCTTCTCTGAATGAGTCATAATATCTTTCTGGTTCCTTCATTACTCAACAGATTCCATACAATCTTTGATACAGGTTCATTTCATATCTGTATGAGAGTCAAATTTTTACCTTTTTGGGGGAAAATTATCTTTGAGTTAATACGTATTGGATGTTTGAAACAGTTCCTGGCACTTAGTACAGGCTTAGTAATTGTTAACTTTTGCAAGTAAAGGATTCAGATTATCCCCATTTCACAGGTGGGGAGAATGAGGTACAGAGAAGGTAAGTACATTTGCTTGAATGGCACTGCTTGTCAGAGGTAGAGTAGAAGTCCCGTCCGTAGGTCTTCAAAGCCTCTGTCTTTTTGTCCTCACCCTCACCACACCCCTCTCTTACCCATCGTCCTCTCTGGCTGGGCTTTGCTAACTCCAGTCAAGTTTCATAGGTGGAGTCTCTCTGGATCTTTCTGGGCTAGCAGTGCCCCCTCCAACCTTGCAACCTCCCCCATCAAGCTCATATCATAAGTGTGTTACAACCATTACTTTCTTCATCTAAAAGAAGACCGGGGACCAAGACTCTCCATCCCTCACCCGCACAGAGCCCGGCATGCAGCAAGGGCCAGAAGTGGGGTGTCACACAGGTGTGGCATTTTCTCCTCCCGGGATGGAGAACAGGATGCTTTCTGGAACTGCCGGAACCCCTCTGCCTCTCTGTCCTCTGCCAGCCCAACACTCTCTGGGCTCCCGGGCACTCTAGGGAGTAGTAAGTCACCTAAAGAGGACGCCCAGAGCCACTGGGCTCTCAGGACTTGGGTTCCTCGTTTTTGTTGTTGTGTTTTCCCAAATCAAATTCCAGAAATCCAGGTTTAAAAATAACCGAGAAATGCAAGCTTCTCCACTAAGCCGCCTGGCAAAAACAAATCCTCAACAGAGGCCGAAGTGCAGCCTCACTCCACTTACTCATTTTCAGACGCCAGCTCGGCTCTGTTTTGGGTGGGGAGGAAAAGACTCCTTGGGGTCGAAGGACAAGGGCCCGGGAGCAGGGCGCAAGCCGGGCCTGATGCATGGCCGGTACACGCCCTTGTGGGCAGACAGCTGTTCGAGACCGCTGCGAAGTCCAATTTTCCTTGGAGGCCCAGCTTGCTGGTCCTCAGCCCTGGTTCGGGCAGGAGATCAAAGCAGCTCTGGAAAATGGTCTCTGCGAGTGATCCAGAATTCATTCTCCTTCCCTGGGGGGACATCGGCTTCTGCTCAAGCCTGCCTTTCCCCATCATGACTTAGGGAACAGGTTGGTGGTAACAGCAAGTAGTGTTTATACTCACACTCAACAACAACCTCCAGCTCCCTCTGCTTTTCTCCGTGGTCTATTTTTTGACCTGTCATCTTTCTTAATGCCCATTTTGTGGGCGAGGAAAAAAAAAGTGTGATGGAAGAGAGGAAATTTAGGAGCAGGGAAGGCCTGGAAAACTGTCAAACTTCATATTTCCTCCTTATTTGAATCAACATTTATGTCCCTCGATGGGGTTTTCCTGCATATGCTTGTATAACTCCCTTTTAAAACAATTTTTGCTGTTTTTTCCTTTCCCTGCCCCTGGGTGAGTTATTCCAATGACTACTTTCCACCTCAAAAGAGGAGTCGTGGACAGGAAAAAAGTGGTCGTGTGGTCTGTTGGCTACAGCTCCAAGTGGAGCCAGGAGACTTTGGTTCTATTCTGAGCCTTTTTTGGGAACACGACGAAAGCGAGGGACAAGAGCCCTGCCCTTTTACGGGAGTTCCCGGGACCCTGTGCCAACAGGACGGAGTTGCTTCCTCCAGATCCAAAGGGGCTAGGAATTAGCATTTATGGAACACCTGCCCGGTGCTTGGAGGAGGAAACAGCAACCCACTCCAGTATTCCTGCCTGGAGAATCCATGGGGTCACAAAGAGGTGGACAGGACTGAACAGCTGAGCACATGCAATCAAGATAGGCCTCATGGAGGAAGTGATGTTTGAAGACCCAGAAGAGACATGAGAGGGACTTCCCTGACTGTCCAATGGTTAGGACTTCACACTTCCATAGCAGGAGCCAGGGTTTGATCCCTGGTTGGGGAATTAAGATCTCTCAAGCTGCATGGCCCAGCCAAAAAAAAAAAGAGAGAGATGTGAGAGTCAGATGGAGGAGGCTGATGTTTGAGGGAAGATTATTACTGTCAGAGGGAACAGTCAGGTTAGTGCAAAGGTCCTCTAAGGCCAGAGCTTGTCTAGCACATTTGAGGGGCAGCAGGGAGCCCACAGCGAATTTGAGATGTGTGATTTCTCTCCATACAGGGCCAAATAAACAACATCCAAAAGCGTGAGTGGAGAGGTCCGTTTATGAGGAGCTTCCAAACAAGCCAGCCAATTACAGAGTTTCCCCACAACCGCCCTCCTCTCAACCAGCTGTTTTGAACCCAAGGGTCCATGAACTTGGATGGGAAAAAAAATTATATCTTTTTTTTCACCAACCTCTTACTCGAATTTACCACTTCCTTCAATTATGAGTGTAGGCAACAAATCGAATAGTCTCAGCATGACCAGCTGTCGCCGCCACTGCTGCTCAATTGCTTCAGTCCTGCCTGACTCTGTGCAACCCCAGAGACGGCAGCCCACCAGGCTCCCCTGTCCCAGGGATTCTCCAGGCAAGAACACTGGAGTGGGTTGCCATTTCCTTCTCCAATGCATGAAAGTGAAAAGTGAAAGTGAAGTCGCTCAGTCGTGTCCGACTCTTCGAGACCCCATGGACTGCAGCCCACCAGGCTCCTCCGTCCATGGGATTTTCCAGGCAAGAGTACCAGCAACTGACACCAATAGGAATCATAGATATGTTCATTTCACGTAACAGGTGTTATAGATTATCCCCAAATGTCTTTGATGCTCATGACTTTGAACTAATGGTCATACAGAGCCTGCCACTAGCTCTTACGATTCATCGCAGTTACAAGCACATACGTTGTTGTTGTTCAGTTGCTAGTCATGTCTGACTCGCTGTGACCCCACCGACTGTAGCACGCCAGGCTTCCCTGTCCTTCACTGTCTCCTGGAGTTTGCTCACACGCATGTCCGTCACGCCGAGGATGCCATCCTCTGTCGCCCCCTTCTCTTCCCGCCTTCATCCTTCCCAGCATCAGGGTCTTTGCCAATGAGTCGACTCTCCGCATCAGGTGGCCAGAGGATTGGAGCTTCACCTTCAGCATCAGTCCTTCCAATGTTACTATAATACAAATGCAAATTTAAAACATCTTTTTTTTATTGTAGGATAATTGTTTTACAATGTTGTGTTGGTTTCTGCTGTACAATGAGAATCAGCTGTATATAAGTGTGTGTGTGTGTGTGTGTGTGTGTGTGTGTGTGTATATATATATATATATATAAAAGCTCCCCTGGTGGCTCAGACATTAAAGAATCTGCCTGCAATGTGGGAAACCTGGGTTTGATCCCTGGGTTGGGAGGGTCCCCTGGAGAAGGGAATGGCAGCCCATTCCACTCTTGCCTGGAGAATCCCATGGACAGAGGAGCCTGGCGGGCTGCAGTCCCCGGGGCCGCAAAGAGTGGGACACGGCTGAGCGACTGAGCACAGCATACATGTATACCCCCTCCCTCTCGAGGCTCTCTCCCACCCTCCCCACCAGCCCACCCTCTAGGTTATCACCGTGTGCTCGGCCGGGCTCCCGGTGCTGTGCGGCAGCTTTCCATTAGCTAGTCTACACACGGTGATGCTATATATCATCGCTGCTCTCTCGGTTTGTCCCACCCTCTTCTTGCCCTGCTGTGCCCACAGGACCGTCCTCTACATCTGTGTCTCTAATTAAAACATCTTTAATAATGATATTTCAATATATTTAGTTTCCTCTGTCATCCTACGCATTTCACTGTTTGTATCTCACATCATTCTGAGAAAGCCTGCATCAGCTGCCCTAAACTGCTAAAGGGGTTCAGGGCATAAAAGAGTTAAGACCCCTGATCTAAGTTGAATATCCTTGACAAGACAGGAAGCAAAAAAAAAAAAAAAAACAAATACATAAGTCACTACAGTTTCTTGACCCATGCCGGACCCATGCCAGGAACTTGTTGGACATTACCTCGTTTAGTTCCTACAGTTGCAAGGAGGATGTGGCTATTAATCCCATTTTAAAGTTGAAGAAATTGAGGTTCAAAGAGGTTAAAGTCACCCAGTTGGTCAGCAGGAAATCAGGCATTCAAACTCAGGGCTATTTCTAAAGTCTGTTAATTTCATCAAGACAAACTGCACAGTTACAGCCTAGACGCCCCTCTGAATCAGCTGTGTCATAGTCAAGCCGCAGTGTGGCGTTAGCTCGGAGTTTGGAGACTGGGGCTAGTCTCCTGGGCTCAAGTCCAGCCTGTGCTGCTTGTTTTACCTGTGACTTCAGGTAAATTATACTTAACCTGCCTTGGCCTTCACTTCCCTGTCTTTAAAATAAGGCACGATGGTGATAACAATACCACCAGCATAGACATGTTGTGGGGTAGCAAATGTCCAGGCGTACCCGGAATGTGGAAGGTGCTTGCTTTATGAGAATTTATTTTTATTAAGACCTCTGGCTCTAGAGAGAAATAGATTGGGTTTGAGTATTAGTACAACTAGCTGTGTGGTCTTGGCCAACTCATTTAACCTCTCGAGCTTCACTTCCTCCTTGTGTAAGTGGGGATCATATTATTTGCCTCATAGGGCAGATATAAGGATTAAATGAGATAATGAATATAGGATATTTAGATATTCACTGATCACTACAAGCAATCTCTAATAGCTACATCCTCAGTAAGTGCTCACATTAATTTATTTTTACTATTTTGTATTTCTTTTCAACCTCATCAATTCTCTCACTCCTTGTTCTTGTCTTTGTTAAGATTTCCTAGTCTCATTCCTTTACTCAAGGATTTCATGGGAAGTCTAACACAATCAACCTATTTATTAAGCTAAATTCAGACACGTATTACGCAAACATTTATTGAGCTATTACCATGTGCCAGAAGTGTCTGCTGCTGCTGCTGCTAAGTCGTTTCAGTCGTGTCCGACTCTGTGCGACCCCATAGACAGCAGCCGACCAGGCTCCCCCGTCCCTGGGATTCTCCAGGCAAAAACACTGGAGTGGGTCGCCATTTCCTTCGCCAGCCAGAAGTGTCTAGGCACATGGATACATCACTGAACGAGAGTCAAATGTCTTTACCCACAGCAGCTAGTATTCTAGAGTTTAGACATGCTGCCTCACATGAAATCCCCTTTACTGATTTGAAAGAAGGTGAGGTCGCTCAGTCGTGTCTGACTCTTTGCGACCCCATGGGCTGCAGCCTACCAGGCTCCTCTGTTGGTGAGATTTTCCAGGCAAGAGTACCAGAGTGGGTTGCCATTTCCTTCTCCAGAGGATCTTCCTGACCCAGGGATCGAATCCCGGTCTCCCGAATTCCAGGCAGATGCTTTACCGGCCGAGCCACAGGGAAGACCGCTTTGCTGATCGAGAGAGAATCAAATTAATATCTGACAATATTAACTTCATATCAGCCTATTGAACATAAGTCTGTGCTGCCTTCCTCTAGAAGACCCTCTCTAAGGTGGGCTCAGGGGCTCAGGGGCTCTCCCATCCCACCCCCGCCCCTGAGAACTATCTTCTCTCGACAGGCAATGCCCATTCACAGTTCCGTGCTTTTCACACGCTCGCCCCTTTCCAGCTGACAAACTCCTATTTGTTCTTTGGGGCCTGAGTCTAATGTTCACTTCTGACGAATACTGTATATCACTTATATATGGAATCTAAAAAGTACAACAGACCAGTGAATATAACAATAAGGAGGCAGACACAGATATAGAGGACAGACTAGGGTTACCAGTGGGAGGAGGGGAGGGGAGGTCAGTAAGGAGTACAAACGATTAGGTATAAAATAAGCTATAAGGACTTATTATGCAACACCAGGTATATAGTCCACAGTTTATAATAACTATAAATGGAGGATAAGCTTTGAAATTTGGGAATCACCATAGTCTGCAATTGTAACATATATATAATGTTCTACATGGGTTATACTTCAATTAAAAATATGTCCACTTCCTCCACGAAGCCTCCTTAGATTTCCCCATGGTAGCTGCCTACTCCACTTGAGCCCTCCAGGGGACATCTGCTCATTTTGCTGATCAGCCCCAATGTCTTAGTTGTCCTTTTGGGAGTCATCCCCTCTTTGCTTTCAGTCCAGTGGGCTGATCTTAACCCTACCTCACCCCTCATTCCAAGACTGAGCACATGATTAGGGCTAGCCAATCAGAGTATTCCATTCCCTTAGCCGCAGTCATTGGTTCAGGATGGACGTAACCCAAGCCGGACCAATGAGATTCAAGCCTGGGACTTTTTGTTTAAGCCAGCTCAAACTGGGTTTCTGTCCTTTGCAATCAAGACTTCTGCCTAGAACAAGCAATCTCTGAGTAGATTGTTTTCTCATCTCTCAGTTACCTTGTCTTTCACCCTACACTATGAAATAACCCAGGGCAAGGATAGGTTCTTTTTCATGAGATGAGCTGGGGTGCAAATCCCTTCAGACAAATGGCAGTTGACATAGTCCTGGGATGAGACTGTCAATAGATTCTTGTCTGTTCTATGTGAATGTGAACTGCTTGTGGCCCTTCTTCTTTTATTTATGTTTATTTATTTATTTGGTTGCACTGAGGCTCAGGGGCAGCTCATGGGCTGGGTTGATCTGAAGTATGTGGGATCTTAGTTCCCTGACCAGGGATCAAACTAGCATCCCCTGAATTGCAAGGCGGGTTCTTAACCACTGGACCACCAGGAAGGTCCCTGGCCTATCTTTCTGGGAAGGATGGAAAAAAACACATTTGCCAGACTCGTGACCCCAGACTGCGCCTCCGAGGCTGTGTTTATCGGCTGCAGCCACAGCCCCACCTCTGGCATAAAAGCTGCAGTTCGGTGCCACTCCTTGGTGAAGTCTGCAGGAGCCCAGAGTCACCTTCCAGGCTCTCTCTGGGTTTTGGAGAGAACACACTGGTGAGCTCACCCATCCCTGGAGATTAATCGCTCTCCGCTTCTCCTCGTCATTCTCTGTGCGTTGGTAGCTTCCAGCAACAGTGATCCCACTCCAAAATCTTTAAGACTCCTCGTATCCCATTCCAGTTCACTACCAGTGAAAAAATTCAAACCGCATCGTAATTGCACGCCAGAGGCGCCTGCTGCCCCACGGCCGCCACTGGCAGGGTGTTCGTTGCCAGGCAACTAAAGGGCGATCCAGGTCTAAAGTCCCATTTTCGTTTGCTTCCTGAGACCCCCTTCCAGGATCAACGGACCCAAGGCTGGGTTCTCTCTGAAGCGGATTCTAAGTCTGACATTTGCATGTAAGAAGTTTTGAGGAAAGAGGCTCTCAGGAACAAAGCCCACGAGCGAGAGGAACGGAACTGGGCAGAAGGAGAAGCTGCACTCCGATGAAACTGCTCGCAGGGCTGCAGCAGAGCCGCGGGGCGCTCCGGGGCGCAGCTGGGCCTTCCGACTGGCCCTGCCTTGAGGCGAGGGGCCTCAGGACTTACACTCCTTCCTGGATCGGTCACTGGATGCAAGATGCCTTTAGGAAGGGGGCTTGATCTTGGGCCAGGCACCACCCCGCCTGTCAATGTGCCATGATCCTGAACTGGGGGATTTGAGCCAACACCACTTCATCCTCTGTGGAGAGCCTGCATTTACATACGCGTGTGCCCATGCTCCATGCACACCTTACTCTTCACTTTTTATTTATTTTTCAATTTGAAGCACAGGTCATTTACAATGTTGTGTTGAGTTTCAAGTGTACAACAGAGTGATTCAGTTATACATAACTGAATATATACATAGATATATTCTTTTTCAGATGATTTTCCATTATAGGTCATTACAAGATATTGAGTATCATTCCCTGTGCTATACAATAGGTCCTAGCTGTTTACCTAGTTAAATTTTTTAAAATACTTATTTTTATTTATTTATTTGACTGCTCTCTCTGCTTAGTTGCTCTTTGCAACCCCATGGACTGTAGCCCACCAGGCTCCTCTGTCCATGGAATTCTCCTGGTGAGAATACTGGAGTGGGTTGCCATTTCCTTCTCCGTTATTTGATGGCAAGATCCAGCACTGTCTTAATTGCCGCAAGTGGGATCTTTTAGTTGCGGTGTGCGAACCCTTACTTATGGCCTGTAGGATCTGGTTCCCTGACCAGGAGTTGAACCCCTGACCACTGCATTGGGAGCAAGGAGTCCTAGCTACTGGGCCATCAGGGAAGTCCGGGCCTATTTTATACGTCGTGGCGCATGCATGTTAAGTTGCTTCAGTCGTGTCTGACTCTGTGTGGCCCCGTGGACTGTAGCCCCCCAGGCTCCTCCGTCCATGGGATTCTCCAGCAAGAATGCGGGAGTGGGATGCCATGCCTGCCTCCAGGGGAGCTTCCCGACCCAGGGATGCAAGGCTTGTCTCTTCTGCCTCCCGCACTGACAAGGTGGGTTCTTTACGAGTAGCGCTGCCTGGGAAGCCCATACATAGTAGTATGTATTTGTTAGTCTCAGACTCCTCGTTTCTCTCCTCCCATCACGTACATTTTAAATACTAGCCTCTTGTCATGTTTAGATGCTAAACATGTCTCCTTTCAGGCTGTCATCTATTAACTGTCCCAGTGTCATTTGTTGAGCAGGGTTCCTTAATCATGATATAACCAAACTAACAGATTGCCCTCCTTAAGGATTTGTCCTATTGCTTAGGTTAAAAAGATATTCTCTTACATTCTGCTTTTTCATTAATATATGTTGACCTTGACTGTTTAGTCCTTCCAGAGCCCACCGTGCACGTGGAGCAGGGTGTCGGCATCTTCTTTCTCCCTTTCCTTCTGTACAATGACAGCTTTCCCCACTCGTCTTGAACTCTCTGCTCTTCGGTTTCTGCTCTCACTGCGGTCTCAAGAGGCAACATCTGCAGAGATCACTGACCTCTTGCCATTTGTATTTCTTGGTTGTTGCAAAGTTTCCATTCAGCCGGCCTCTGTGAATCGCTAGGCAGTTTGGACCACCTCCTCCTCTTGCGGCTCTGTGTGTGCCCTTTCTAACTTATTATTTATCTATTCTTCCTCTGTCTCTTCCTCTTCGTTCATCCCTAGGGTTTCATTGACTTAACTTCCTCTTGCAGCCCCGTATAATTGGTGCAATTTAAGGCTCTATCCTGGTCTTTATGTTTATCCCTTGTAATTCCACGTTCTTTGAGAAATTCATCCATTTTCAAGATTTTAATACCTTCAAGTGGGTGAGACCCCTACTGGCAAATCCAGCCCTGACCTCTCTTGTGAATGCCAGTGACAAATTTCAAACTGAAAATTGGACTTTTCTTAGTCCATCTGAATTCAAATTAATCTTAAACATGAAAGTGATTTTATGTGATTTGCCTATATTTTATATGCTTCCAAATCCTCCAACATTCTGTCACAGTATCTTCCATAAACTAGGTCTTCACCATGTATTTATTCACTGCATAAGAGGATCTCTCATGTTTAGCTATCTTAAAAGTCAAAATTAAGTATTTTTATCCATGGTTCGAAAGATCAGAGTCACATAAACTTTCAGAGAAAAGCTCAGCCTCAAGTCAGCTTATCTCCTTCCTCTGGGACATGAGTGGCTGTCTCCTGGTTGATCACATCCTCCTATCTTTTTTTAAAAATTTACTTACTATTTTTTTGGCGTACTGGGTATTCTTTGCTGCATGAGGGCTTTCACTCGATGTGGTGAGCAGGGGCTACTCTCTAGCTGGGGCGCACAGGCTTCTCAGTGCGGCGGCTTCTCTTGTTGCAGAGCACGGGCCATCAGTGCTGTAACAGGCACTGCGCTGAATCTGTAGATTGCCTTGAGTTGCTCAGTGGCTCGGTCCCCAGCATTCCAACTCTTTCCGACCTCATGGAATGTAGCACCTCGGGCCTCCCTGTCCTTCACTATCTCCTGGAATTTGCTCAAACTCATGTCCATTGAGTCGGTGATGCCATCCAACCATCTCATCCTCTGTGGTCCCCTTCTCCTTCTGCCCTTAATCTTTCCCAACATCAGGGTCTTTTCTAATGAATCGTCTTTTCACATCAGGTGGCCAAAGTACTGGAGCTTCAGCTTCATCATCAGTCCTTCTGTTGAGTATTCAGGATTCATTTCCTTTAGGATGGACTGATTTGATCTCCTTGCGGTCCAAGGGACTCTCAAGAGTCTTCTCCAACACCACAGTTCAAAAACATCAATTCTTCAGCACTGTTTTCTTTGTGGTCCAACTCTCACATCTGCACATGACTCTTGGAAAAACCAGTTTTGACTAGATGGACCCTCGTCGGCAAAGTAATGTCTCTGCTTTTTAATATGCTGTCTAGGTTGGTCATAGCTTTCCTTCCAAGGGGAAAACGTCTTTTAATTTCATGACTGCAGTCACTGTCCACAGTGATTTTGGAGCCGAGGAAAATAAAATCTGTCACTGTTTTCATTTTCTCCCCATCTATTTGCCATGAAGTGATGGGACCAGATGCCATGATCTTAGTTTTTTGAGTTCTGAGTTTTAAGCCAGCTTTTTCACTCTCTTCTTTCCCCTTCACCAAGAGGCTCTTTAGTTCCTCTCCGCTTTCTGCCATAAGAGTGGTGTCATCTGCATATCTGAGGTTATTGGTATTTCTCCCGGCAATATTGATTCCAGCTTGTGCTTCATCCAGCTTGGCATTTCACATGATGTACTCTGCATAGAAGTTAAATAAGCAGGGTGACAATATACAGCCTTTATGTACTCCTTTCCCAATTTGGAACCAGTCCGTTGTTCCACATCTAGTTCTAATGGTTGCTTCTTGACCTGCATACAGGTTTCACAGGATACAGGTGGGTGGTATGGTATCTCCATATCTTTCAGAATTTTCCACAGTTTGTTGCAATCCACACAGTCAAAGGCTTTAGTGTAATCAATGAAGCAGAAGTACATGTTTTTTTTGGAATTCTCTTGCTTTTTCTATGATCCAACAGATGCTGGCAATTTGATCTCTGGTTCCTCTAGCTTTTCTAAATCCAGCTTGAACATCTGGAAGTTCTCAGTTCACATACTGTAGAAACCTAGCTTGGAGAATTTTGAGCATTACTTTACTAGCGTGTGAGATGAGTGCAATTGTTTGCCATTTCCTTTCATTGAGACTGGATTGAAAACTGACCTTTTCCAGTCCTGTGGCCACTGCTGAGTTTTCTAAATTTGCTGGCATACTGAGCACAGCACTTTCACAGCACCTTTTAGGATTTGAAAGAGCACAGCTGGAATTCCATCACCTCCATTAGCTTTGTTCATAGTGATGCTTCCTAAGACCCACTTGACTTCATATTCCAGGATGTCTGGCTCTAGGTGAGTGATCACACCATCGTGGTTATCTGGGTCGTGAAGATCTTTTTTGTACAGTTCTTTTGTGCATTCTTGCCACCTCTTCTTAGTATTTTCAGCTTCTGTTAGGTCCATATCATTTATGTCCTTTATGAGCCCATCTTTGGATGAAATGTTCCCTTGGTATCTCTAATTTTCTTGAAGAGATCTCTAGTCTTTCCCATTCTATTGTTTTCCTCAGTTTCTTTGCATTAGTCACTGAGGAAGGCTTTCTTATCTCTCCTTGTTATTCTTTGGAACTCTGCATTCAGGTGCTTATATCTCTCCTTTTCTCCTTTGCTTTATGCTTCTCTTCTTTTCTCAGCTATTTGTAAGGCCTCCCCAGACAGCCATTTTGCCTTTTTGCATTTCTTTTTCTTGAGGATGGTTTTGATCCCTGCCTCCTATTCAATGTCACGAACCTCCGACCGTAGTTCTTCTTTACAAATTAAGAATCCGAAGTGTCGAGTACCACCCTGAGGGCATCAAAGGAGCACTTTATAGTTGACAACAGCTCAGAACTCAGACTCTTCTGAAGGGAGGTTAGTTTTCACTTTTCAGATGAGGATTGAAGGAAAAAATGTCAAATGGGATCCATCCACCGTGAAGCCTTTCTATTTTTTAAGAAAAAGAAATTTATTTATTTGGCTGCACTGGGTATCAGTTGCGTCACACAGCAGCTTTGGTTCCAGTATGCGGGATATTGCTCCCTGATCAGGAATTGAACGCAGGCCCTCTGCCTTGGGAGTGTGGAGTCTTAGTCGCTAGACCGCCATAGAAGTCCATCCCAGCATGATGCTTTCAAGCGCCTGGGCCATATGTACACGCCGGCACAGGGATGAGACTCCACGCCGCCACAGCGCCCCGGTTTGCCTCGGGAGCCCTTCCAGACCCCTTGCTCGCGTCTTCTCCCTGCCGCTCCTCATTCAGACTCCCTCTGCTCCGTCCGGCCTCTTGCGATGTGCCCTCTCCTGCACTCGTCCCTCTGCTAGATGCCCCTCCAGACTCGACTCGCTCTCCCGGCCCTCGGCAACCTCACCAACCCAAGCCATGGCTTTGCCCTCGGCCCTTCCCTCTCCTGCCCTGCTCCAGGGGTAGGAAGTACCCCATCTGTGGGACGCTGGATGGGCCCCCCTTTCACCAGGACCGTGAGGGCCGTGGGGGCCGGCCAGGTTCAAGACGGCGGAGTAAAGCTGTTTCTCCCTACCCCATCTCTAAAAATCACTCAACAAGAAATGAAATGCAAGTGTGGCTTATGGAACCAGGAGACAACAGCAACCCCTAACCACACGAGGTGGAGTAGAAGCCAAGCACTCCAGCCGGTTCTGACCGCGGTGGACATCAGGTCGCTCTCTGAGAAGTATCAGGCTAGATCTTAACGACAGGGGGTTCCTCATATGCGTCTGTTTATTCCTGGAGCTTAGCATGGGACTGGCCAGGTCAACTCCTCTTAACACACTTGTTGAATGAATTACATCATTATATATATATATATATATATATATGTATGTATGTTTATCACGGGCTTTCCATAGGAGACACAGGTTTGATCCCTGGTCTGGGAAGTTCCCCTGGAAAAGGAAATGGCAACCCACTGCAGTATTCTTGCCTGGAAAAATTTCACGGACGGAGGAAGCTGGTGGGCTATACAGTCCATGGTGTTGCAGAGAATCGGACAAAACTTACTGAGCACAAATATATCATAAAAGCTATCAGCATGTGAAAGCATATTTTTCTCTAAAAAGAACTGTTAAGAAATGTTTACTACATTGCTGAGTAGTTTACATTGCTAACTGCCATTATTTCTATTAGCCAGAGGGCTCTTCTAAACCCACACATTAAGGAAAAGAACTGTAAGCAATTCCCTTGTCTTGATGCTCAGCGTTTCATTGCTTCAGGTATTTTTCAAAACTCATAAAATCTGCTCTTTCATCAGCTCGGTTTTAGTCTTTCATAATCTCGATATAGGAACTCAGTTCCTGCGGAGGTCAGGACTTGATCACTGCATTCAGCCCGTTGCAATCATTAGGAGCCAGGTAACAGCCCTGACGTTTAATATTTAATTGTTTTTGATCCATATTAATTAGTCACAGATGCACACTAGATTCCTATTTAATTAAATACTCTTGGGAACACATTGTGGGCTCAGGGATTCTAACCACATCAAAAAAGGAAATGTTCAAGTTTAAAAGTGGAGCCCTAGAGACATAGGCATCCATGGAAAGGAAATTCCAGATGTCTCACAACCTCTCTCTCTTCTCAGAATCAACCCTCCCACTTCCAGCCCCCTGGAATCTAAAAATCTTAGCATTTCTAATGAAAACTCCCAGACTGCAGCCTTCTCCACCGAGTATCTCTTGGAACGCCAGTTTGACCCGCTCTCCTGAATCATCCCTGTCCACACGCAAACATGAGTAACTTCTCCCAACCTAAGAAACCCGCCAGCAACTCCACCCCTTCTCAAGCTGTTGCTCCGTTCCTTTGTCCCTCCTTGGAGAGACGCCTTGAAAAGACAGCGTGCCCTTACTGTCTGCAATCCTCCCCCTTTTCTCTCTCAAATCCACCATCTTCACACTCTGGCTCCGGCTCCTCCGAGGAAATTGTCCTTGTCAATGTCATCAAAGCAACCCCCTGATGCTAAATCCAACGGCCAGTTCTTCATCTCCATTTGGCCCACTTAATCATGTTCTTTTTTCTTGAAACATTTCCCTCTGATTGGCTTCCAGAATACCGTTCTTTTTGGGTTTTCCCCCACTGACAGTTATTCCTTCTCATTCTTCTTTGCTGGTTCATCCTCAACTCCACAGCCTCTGTTAGAGTGTAGGGAGGGAGGGATAAATTGGTACACTGGGATTGAGACATACACACTACCATATACAGAATACATAACTAATAAGCACCTACTGTAGAGCACAGGGAACTCTGCTCAGGACTCTGAGATGATCTATATGGGAATAGAATCTAAAAAAGAGCACATATGTGTATATGTATAGCTGATTCACTTTGCTATATAGCAGAAGCTAACACAACAGTGTAAATCAATCAAAAATTATATGTACTCCAATAAAAAATTAATTCTGAAAAGGTGTTAAGAGTGCCACAAAGCTCAGTCCTTGGCTTTCCTTTCTCTCTGTCCATACTCTTTCCTTGGGTGATCGTAATTTTAAAAACAAAAAACAAAATTTTTTTTTTTTTTGCTACACCATGAAACTTGTGGGATTCTAGTCCCCCAGTGTTCTATTTCCAACACAATGATCAGAGTAGTCTTTGTCAGTCACAAATGAAATGGTGTCACTCCTCTTCTCAAACCTTCTATTGTCTTCCCAGCTCACTCAGAAGAAAACCAAAGTCCTTGCCACAGCCTACGAGGCTCTGTGCCCTCTGCTTCCACCCCCCTGATACCATCTCCTGTCTGCACACACTCTCCAGCCACACTGGGCCTCTCACAGGGTCACGCAGGCCCCCACCCCAGGGCCTTTGCACGTGCAGCTCTCTGTGGCTGCAAAACTCTCCCCACAGTTAACTTTCTGGTTTGATTCTCAGCCTTTCAGAGTCTTTAATGATGCTGGAGATGCCACCGTGCACTGGTGCCAAATTGAATTTCAGAAACAGAGTTTTGGATGAAGTAGAAAAGAATAGCTTTACTGCTTTGGCGGGGGCAAAGGGAAACACAGCAGGCTCCTGGCCCCCGGAAACTGTGTGTCCAAACTCCTGAGGATTTGATGAGGAGCTTTATAGCAACAGTTCAAGATCAGGGCATGTGCAGGGCCAGCCCTCCTCTCCTCTGGCCTCAGATCATCTTCTTGGCAAGCTTTTCTGCTTCCTTTAATTTTGCCTCAGGTAATTTCTTGACTGCTCCTCCCTTGATTTTGGGCTTTCCTCATAGCTTAGTCAGTAAAGAATCTGCCTGCAATGCAGGACACTTGGGTTTGACCCCCGGGTTGGGAAGATTCCCCTGGAGAAGGAAATGGCAACCCACTCCAGTATTCTTGCCTGGAGTGAACAGAGGAGCCTAGCAGGCTACAGTCCATGGGGTCGCAAGAGTTGGACATGACTTAGCAATGAAACCACCACCACCCTGGATTGGCAACTGTTTGAGTCTGCACTTTGGAACTCTGGGAAGGTCAAGAAGGCAGAAGGAAACCTATTTTCTACAAACAAGAAATGGGGGACTTGTATGCAGGAGGGCCCAACGTCCTGCTCTGTTTCAAACTTATGTGGGAGAGGAGCAAAGAGTTGAAGGGGACCGGAACCATTCTCAAATGGCTTTGAATGCAAAGTTAAGGAGCTAAGTGTTTATTCTACAGGCAAAGGTGTCCAAGTAAGAATCAAAGTCAAGTTTCCATTGAGAAATGTCTTCCAACCAGAACCTCTGAATCAGCATTTGCTCAGGGGGTCTAAATATGTCCACAATGGGAGCAAGAAAAACCAGCATTAAAAATATATATATTTATTTGTCTGTGTTGGGTCTTTGTTGCAGCCTTTGAACTCAGGTGTGGCATGTGGGGTCTAGTTCCCTGAGCAGGGATTGAACCCAGGCCCCCGGCATTGGGAGCACAGAGTCTTAGCCACTGGACCACCAGGAAAGTCCCAGAAACCAGCGTTGTGACAAAGGAGTGAAAAAGCTTAGAAAAATGTGTGTCCTTGAGAAGAATCTTCTAGGCCCTTTCAGGAAGTTGATGAGAGAAGGTGGTCTTCTCCAGAGTCTCTGCTTGAGAGCTTCTGTGCTTCATGATGTGGTAACTGGGGGGTTGAAAATGGGATTTGAAAACCAACAGGAAGAGCAGGGAAAAGTTGGCCTTCTCTTTTGGTGCTCTTGGGTCAACCCTACCTGGCTCAGCCTCTCCCATCTCTTGACAACCAATGTCGTGAGGTCAAGGAGGTCAGTGAATGTGGGAGCCACCACCCTCTGCTGGAGGGACTGGCCTCACCCCCAGTGCATCTCCAAATTCTGACCTGCATTTGGCTCCATGCCAAGAGTTCTTAGCCTTCTTTGAGAACCAGAAGAAAGCTACAGACTCAAAGGAAAAACAAGTGTACTCATACATAAAGATTTGCACAGAGTTTCAGGGATTCATAGAAAGACCCTTTGGTGAAACACAGCCATCAACCTCCCAGGTAAAGCTGTGCCTTTAGAAGCAGACACAGTGGGAGCGTATGCTGTGAGCTCAGTCGTGTCCCACTCTTTGCAATCCCCTGGACTGTAGCCTGCCAGGCTCTGTCCATGGGATTCTCCAGGCAAGAATAGTGGAGTGGGTTGCCATTTCTTCCTCCAGGGGATCTTCCCAACCCAGAGATCGAATCCGCATCTCTTGTTGTCTCCTGCACTGGCAGACAGATTCTTTACCACTGTGTCACTTGGGAAGCCCGGAACCTAAGAACCAATTTAGGGCTGAGACACTCTAGCTATGAAACAGGAGAGAAATTTAGAGGCTACCCAGTCTACTTTTTGTCAAAAATGCCCCCTTTCTCCCATTGTTTAGAAGTATTTTCTCTACCAAAGAGATTGCATTGATCAAGAAAGCCTTTATGCACTCCCTAATCTTTTTTTTTATTAACCCATAAAACAGACAAGTGATATCCAGTTACACAATAATGGATGCGTTCATATAATCCAGGTCAAAATCAAAGGGAACTTGACATTGAATTGGTCAGGGGAGCTCTGTTGTCGAAAGATGTTGGAATGATTTTGGTTGGTCCTTGAAATATTAATATTCAAGCTATGCTGATTACACCTATGCCAACAGTCACTCAGTTACATGCTTAAATCCAAACGAAATCGGTGATGCTATCTGTCTTAAATTCACGATCTCCTACACATTCATGTCAAATGCAGGTTATGGCAGAAAACGCACCTTCCATCACACGTTTTAAAACGTTCCTGCAGACTCACTCTAAGGTCAATTGAAAAAAATAATGAGCACAAAGCTGTGATTAAATCCGCCCTAGTTGTTATTCCTGGGCTTCACACTGGGAGCCTCTGGCCTTTAAGGCAGGACCATGTGAGAACATGGAGCACCAGCTGAGCACCTCTGAGCACCTGGTGTGGATAGTGTTGAGGAGGTAAGCATGGAAAAGGCTGCCTTCATTCACTCAAGAACTAGTCATCAGATGGCTCTAATGTAGGAGACGCGAGAAGAGAATGGCGACCCACTCCCGCGTCCTTGCCCAGAGAATCCCATGGACGGAGGAGCCTGGAGGGCTACAGTCCATGGGGTTGCAAAGACTCGGGCACGACTTAGTGACTCAACAACAGCAATGCACTGGCCACTGCAAGGGCACTGAGAACATAAATGATCATGAAACGAGGGAAGGCCCTGCTTTCGTGGAACTTACTATCTGGTGGGAGAAGCAGGGTTGGGTGATGGGGGCAGAGAAGGGAGAAGTAAATAAGCTCGGAAGGAAGCAAAGGAGGTGGGCAGAGTTAGGTAGAGAATGGAGGCTGGGCAAGGACCTCTCAGAGGTTTAGGATCAGGGTCCTGGCAGAAAACACATGGTCCATTCCAGCTGGGAAGTGGAGGAGAGTTTGTAAAGTTACTATTTACTAAGCGAGAGGACTGGTATAACACCCTGGGGTTAGCAGCAGTGGGAGCCCCCGCAAGCCTTAGGCCGAATGGTAAGAGCGGGAGAGAGCTGATGGGGACGGAGGCGCGCGTGCTGGGAGCTGCTGTGTCTACATGGTCTCCAGTTAGTGGCAGAGGAGCCTGGCATCCAGCTCTCACGATTCCCAATCTAGTGTATTTCCCTGCTAGTTTAGATTGCTAGGGGTGCTATAACAAAGAACCATAGGCTGGCTGGCCCCAAACAACAGGGATTTACTCTCCCTTAGGTCTGAGGGCTAGAACTAACTCAAGGTGTCAGCAGGGTTGGTTTCTTCTTGGAGACGCTGAGGTAGACTCTGTTCCACGCCTCTCTCCTAGCTTCTGGTGGTTGCTGGCAATCCTTGGCGCTCCTGGGCTTGCAGCAGAGAACTCTGATCTCGGCCTCCATCATCACATAGCCATCTTCCTTCTCTATCTACCTGTCGCTGTATATATCTCTCCCTCTTCTTATAAGGACACTAGTCATTTTAAATTTGGGGTTCCCCTTATCTCATTATGATCTGATGTTAACTAACAACATCTGCAATGATCCTGTTTGCAGATAAGGTCATATTCTGAGGTTCCAGGAAGGACATGAATGTGATGGGGAGACTATTCGTCCCAGTACACCTGCTTCGAAGGTAGAAAGCGTTAACTCTGCAAAGTGTCTCTGTCATCTTCTCTTCTCCTTCAGGGAACCCTTTCATTTAATTTGAAGCCCCCATTCCTGCTATATGTTCAGAACATATGGTCTGGGAGCTTAGTCGCTTAGAAAAGCAAGGATGACACCCATGAGGTGTCACTACACACCTACCAGACAGGCACGTGTTTTAGGGTATAACCTAGAAAATCAATTCTTGTGCCATGTAACCCAGCAATCACACTCTGCCACATATCCCGACAAAACTTTACTTCAAAAAGATACATGCACACCTATGCTCTTAACAGCACTATTCACAGCAGCCAGAACATGGAAGCAACCTACGTGTCCATCAACACATGAATGCATAAGGAAGGTCTAGTGTGCGCGCAATGGAATATTATTCAGCCCGCAGGAGAACCAAATAATGCCGTTTGCAGCAACATGGGTGAACCTAGAGATGACCATGCTAAGTGAAACAAGCCAGATAAAGACGAATATATATTACTCATATGTGGAATCTAAAAAGTGATACAAATGAACTTATTTCCAAAACATAGACTCGAAGATATAGAAAACAAACATATGGTTACCAAAGAGGAAAGTGGGGAGGGATAAATTGGGAACTTGGGATTAACAGAAACACACTACTATATATAAAACAGATAAACAACAAGGACCTACTATATAGTATAGGGAAGTATATTCAACATCTTATAATAACATAAAAGGGAAAATAATCTGAAAACAATTCATATATATATATATATATATATATATAATTCCAGCATATTCGCTTGTGATGGTTTAGCTGCTAAGTTGTGTCTGACTCTTGCAACCCCATGGACTGTTGCCCACCAGGCTCCTCTGTCCATGGGATTCTGCAGGCAAGGATACTGGAGTGGGTTGCCATTTCCTTCTCCAGGGAATCTTCACAACCCAGGAATTGAACCCGGGTCTCCTGCACTGCAGGCAGATTCTTTACCGACTGAGCTATCAGGGAAGCCCCAGGGTATTTATATACATATAACTCCAGGGACAGTTAGAACTGGACATGGAACAACAGACTGGTTCCAAATAGGAAAAGGAGTATGTCAAGGCTGTATATTGTCACCCTGCTTATTTAACTTCTATGCAGAGTACGTCATGAGAAACGCTGGGCTGGAAGAAGCACAAGCTGGAATCAAGATTGCCAGGAGAAATATCAATAACCTCAGATATGCAGATGACACCACCCTTATGGCAGAAAGTGAAGAGGAACTAAAAAGCCTCTTGATGAAAGTGAAAGAGGAGAGTGAAAAAGTTGGCTTAAAACTCAACATTCAGAAAACGAAGATCATGGCATCTGGTCCCATCACTTCATGGGAAATAGATGGGGAAACAGTGGAAACAGTGTCAGACTTTATTTTGGGGCTCCAAAATCACTGCAGATGGTGATTGCAGCCATGAAATTAAAAGACACTTACTCCTTGGAAGAAAAGTTATGACCAACCTAGACAGCATATTGAAAAGCAGAGACATTACTTTGCCAATGAAGGTCCGTCTAGTCAAGGCTATGGTTTTTCCTGTGGTCATGTATGGATGTGAGAGTTGGACTGTGAAGAAAGCTGAGTGCTGAAGAATTGATGCTTTTGAACTGTGGTGTTGGAGAAGACTCTTGAGAGTCCCTTGGAGTGCAAGGAGATCCAACGAGTCCATTCTGAAGGAGATCAATCCTGGGATTTCCTTGGAAGGAATGATGCTGAAGCTGAAACTCCAGTACTTTGGCCACCTCATGCGAAGAGTTGACTCATTGGAAAAGACTCTGATGCTGGGAGGGATTGGGGGCAGGAGGAGAAGGGGATGACAGAGGATGAGATGGCTGGATGGCATCACTGACTCGATGGACGTGAGTCTGGGTGAACTCTGGGAGCTGGTGATGGACAGGGAGGCTTGGCGTGCTGCGATTCATGGGGTTGCAAAGAGTTGGACACTACTGAGTGACTGAACTGAACTGAACTGAACTCCAGGGAAAGATTGAAGGCGGGAGGAGAAGGGGACGACAGAGGATGAAATGGTTGGATGGCATCACCAACACGATGGATATGAGTTTGAGTAGGCTCCAGTAGTTGGTGATGGACAGGGAAGCCTGGTGTGCTACAGTCCATGGGGTCACAAAGAGTTGGACACGACTGAGCAACTGAACTGAACTGAATTTACATATATATATATATATATGCTTCCCCATGGCTTGGTGGTAAAGAATCCACCTGCAATACAGGAGATGCAGGTTCAATCACTGGGTCAGGAAGATCTCCTGGAGGAGGGCATGACAACCGACTCCCGTATTCTTGCCTGGGAAATCCCATGGACAGAGGAGCCTAGCAGGCAATTGTCCATAGGGTTGCAAAGAGTTGGACATGCATATATGTGTATATATTATGTATGTGTATATATGTACATATATGTACCTGGATCACTTTGCGGTACACCTGTAAATCAACATACTTCAATTAAAACAACACATAAAAAATGAATTGTGGATAGACTCTAATGGAATATTATATAGCGACGAATCGAGAATGGGCTGTACCGACAATAACGCAGATAAATAATGAGCAAAAGAAGACAGACTATATGATTCTTTTTGTGTAAAGTTCAAAACTAGGCAAAATTAAATCACATTGTTTAAGGATGCCTAATCAGGCTACATCACTTAAAAGCAAGGAGGGACTTCCCTGGTGGTCCAGTGGTTAATACTCTGCAGGGGTCATGGGTTCAATCCCTGGTTGGGGAACTAAGATCCCACATGCTTGGTGGGGCCTGGGTGGTTGGGGGAGGGGGGAAGAATAACACAGAAATCAGAATAGTAGTTATGTCTGCTGAGAAGGAGGGATATGACCTGGCAAAAGACACCCCAGAGAGAGGGCTTCTGAGGCACCAGTAGAGTTGTTTTTACAATAATGTGTTGCTGCTGCTGCTGCTGCTGCTAAGTCACTTCAGTCGTGTCCGACTCTGTGCGACCCCATAGAGGGCAGCTCACCAGGCTCCCCGATCCCTGGGATTCTCCAGGCAAGAGCACTGGAGTGGGTTCCCATTTCCTTCTCCAATGCATGAAAGTGAAAAGTGAAAGGGAAGTCGCTCAGTCGTGCCCGACTCTTAGCGACCCCATGGACTGCAGCCTACCAGGCTCCTCTGTCCATGGGATTCTCCAGGCAAGAGCACTGGAGTGGGGTGCCATCTCCTTCTCCGACAATAATGTGTTCCAGTATATTTATGCTGTAGGCACGTTTCTGTATGCTTGTTATATTTCACACACACACATGTTTCAAGAGAGAAAGTGGGGAGGACAGCACCTGGGCTTCGGAACCAAATGAGGAAACTACTTAGTAGCTTTTCTGACTTTGAAAGTATTGCAGAAGGGGCAAAACGACACAAGAGCCCTCTTGGTGGTGGTGGTGGTTCAGTTGCTAAGTAGCCTTTGACTCTTTGCACCCCATGGACTGTAGCCTGCCAGGCTCCTCTGTCCATGGGATTCTCCAGGCAAGAATACTGGAGTAGACTGCCATTTCCTTCTCCAGGAAGACCCTTCTTAGAGAAAGAATATATGAAACAAAAAATGCAAATCGCCCTTTAAGAAAGGAATTAGACTTTAATTGAAGGGGAACTGAAAAAAAAATACTGGAATATAAAAGGCTTTTATTTATGCAGGTGCGGTGCTATAAAATATTTTAGTTTGTGTTGTTAATGAAACTGGATTTACAACCTAGTAAACCAAACAAAGAGCTTATGTTTAGTTGATTAACAGTTGGGGTTAAAATCTACTCAACTTTTTTCCACGTTTTTTCTATTCAATGTAAAAAGGTATTGGCTCTCCTACTGTGAAATTGCTCTCATATAAGACTGTCTTTACCAATTTGAAACGCAAACTTCTATCTTTGTGAAATTTGCTCCATACAACTGGGAGAAGTTCTAATGATGGTAATAATAGCTTGTACAAAGAATTCCAATTAGGAACCAAGCAATTCTTTAGGCAGTTTGTAGTTGCTAAAATGTTTGGACATGACACTATCATCCTTTGATGACTTCCTTACTTCGTGATACAAGAACAGATTCCAGGGTCATCTGGAATTTTTCCGGCTTGAACCCTGAAGCCTCGGTTATTTTCCCAAGGTGACCTGGGTTCTTTAAATAGAGAATGGTATTTAGAAGCCAAGATCTAGGCTTGCTTATTGCTACTGGTGTATCATCGTTTTTAGGCCCTCTCAGCAGATAGGATTGGGAAATACATAGGATCAGGAAACACACGTTTTTATATCTCTCTCTATTTTAAAAAAGCACAGTTATTCTGCTGTGTCTGGTCTTCGGTGCGGCACATGAGATCTTCATTGCGGTGCGAGGATGCTCTGGTTATGGCACAAGGGCTTAGCTGCTCCATGGCAAGTGGGATCTCAGTTCCCCAGCCAGGGACCCTTGCACTGGAAGACCGATATTTAACCACTATACCACCCTATCTCTATTAAATACAGTGAGTTCATACGGATACTCTCAGTTCCAATCCAACAGCAAAATATTTTCAAGCTTTTTTCATGTTTGTAACTCCCTGCTCCAGCATTGAGAGATCTACTTTTAATCATTTTGAGTATAACTAAATTTATATTGAGTGTATTTGCTGAGGTTTTTTGTAGTGATGTTCTTAAAAAAATTTTTTCCCCACTTGATCTTTTTTCTCCAAAAACTATAAAAACTCCAGAGTCTTCATTTATTTTATTCATTCAACCAACATCTATTCATCAAACAAACACTATGTGTCACATAAGGTTCTAGGGCTGGGGATATAGCAGTGAGCAAAGCATCATATTGGGAGAGGGACCGCGGAAAGAGAATAACAGATACAAACTAGGAAAAAGCTGGAATCTGAACCCAGACAGCCTGGCTCCAGAATTCTCGCTCTACCATCTGCCTCTGATTGCTTTCGTAATTTGCTCTCGACCTTCTACAAAAGTTTACAGCCCTCTTGAATCCAATAAATGCGTCTTCAGCTTCTAAATCTACACACTGCAGAGCCTTGTGCATCTCCCACATTACCTAACGTCTCTGAGACTCAGTTTCCAAATCTTTGAAAATTAAGATACTAAAATCACTTGCTGTGAGGACAAATGAAAGGACATGAGTTGCCTGGTGCTATCTGCAACACATCAGGGATGCGGTGAAGTTAATTTTCCTTTTCTTTTTCAACACAAATACTGCACTACAAAGCTCCCCCAGAAAAGAGACTTTGTTTTCTCTACCTCAATCAATCATTTATATATTCATTCTTACATCCATTCAAAAAGCAGTTATTGAAAATCAATATATACTAGGCTCTCTGCTGGTCGTCAGGGATATAGAAATGACATTGGCCCATTCTCAAGGAGCTCATAGTCACATCCAAGAGTCATACAAACAATTACCACACAATCTGATATGCTGCTCAGATGAGGACTGGATGAAGAGAGGTCATGGAAGAAGGCTTCCTGAAAGAAGGGGCCCTGTCACAGCAAGGACTACTAAAACAGTTCTGCTCTTAAGGATGCCAAGAACAAACGAATAAGTAAATGAGTGAATGAATTCAATTCAGCTCAAAAAATATTTCTTAGAAGCTCCTACTGTCCAAGGCCTTGTGCTCTGAATTGGGAGTGTGCCGATGAGCAAGGGGCAACTCAGGCCTTTAAGGAGATTCCAGTTTTAGTGGCAGATACAAATATCTATCAACAGGTGTTTCAGTACAATGTAGAGACTCCATGGGCCAGGTGAGCTCCTGCCGCAGTAGGGAGGTGGAGGGAGGCTCCAGGATGTATTAATGAGTGCAGGGGTTCTCTAGGTTTCCTAAAATGAACTCACTGAAGCTTGAATATAACCAGTAGATGAATAGGGGTCATTGACAGCTTCTAATCAGAGGAATGAAAATGAAGTGTTAGTCGCTCAGTGGTGTCTGACTCTTTGCGATCCCATGAACTGTGGCCCGCCAGACTCCTCTGTCCACGGAATTCTCCAGGCAAGGGTATTGGGAGTAGGTAGCCATTCCCTTCTCCAGGGAATCTTCTCGACCCAGAGATCCAACCTGGATCTCTCCCACTGCAGGCAGATTCTTTACCACCTGAACCACCAAGGAAGCCCATAAGAAGAACAAAAGGATCAAATCTGTATTTGTCGGTAGGCTAGAGGAAGGAAACGGGAAGGGAAAACTAAAGGACCCCGGCGAAGAGGCTGAATTATGAACAGGAAGGTTGATCAGGAGACAGAATTTAGCAAGGCTCGCAATTACTTAGGGAGAATATGTAAGGATTGACGGCACTCCAATGAACCAACACTCCAAGCAGCTGGGAGAGGAAGCAACCCGCAACGGCCCTCTGAAGAGGAGTCAGAGGAGGAGATTTAGCAGAGACTGGTGTCCTGGGAGCCAAATGAATAAAGAGAAGGCAGCGACAAGGAGGATCAAGAACGAGAAAGCGGCTGCGTCCAATGCCGTACAGAGGTCACAGGCGTCCCCCTGGTTTGGCAATAAGTGACCTTTGCCTGGGCAATTTCTGTGGTAAGAGGTGACGGCGGGAGCTCCACGGCAATAAATGAGGGAACGCGGGAGGAGAAAAAAGCCAAAGTGAGGCGACGAATGAAGAGACCCTAGCGCGGTGCCCTCACTCGCCCTGGGGAATTTCCAAGGCCGGAGTCGGGAGCTGGTGTAGTGAAAGGAACCTTCCCAGACAGGGCTCTGGATGCCGCCTAGGAAACCTGTCTGCCTCGCAACCCTTAGGTAGGCGCAGCTCCAAGGTCAGGGTCACCTCAGGCCTCTGCCACCCGTCACCTTGACGACCAACTGCCAAAAAAAAAAAAAACCCGGAAAGAACGGAAGTAGTCAGATCATCTCGCGATATCTGGTGCGCCGGCGCCGTCAGCCTTCCGGGCTTGGGACCGGCGGCCGGCTATCGCGAGACTTGCCTGGGGGCGGTGGGGGAGGGGCTCTGAGCGCGGGGCCCGACGGTCCGGAAAGCTGGAGCGGCTGCTGCTGGCGGGGGAACATGTCGGAGTCAGAGCTCGGCCGGAAGTGGGACCGGTGCTTGGCGGACGCCGTCGTGAAGATAGGTGAGGGGCTCCTCGTCGTGTCCGGCGGGCGCCGCCGGGAGCCCAGTCGTCGGCTCTAGGGCCCGCTGACTGGGAGGGTGGAGGAGAAGCCCCGTGAGAGGTCCACTCGGGGGGTGAGAGGTCAGGCCGTGCGGCCTGTTCCAGCCACTCAGGCCGGGGCTCGGGGCCCCCGGGGCCCAGGTCACTTGAGCGGGCTGGGGGACACGGGCCATAGGAGCCTGGGGACGCTGCCCAAAGTGGAAGGGGTGCAGCTGCGGCAGCCCCGAAGAAGTGGGGGTCGCGTCGGCAGGCGGCCGGAGAGTTGCGGGGCTCTGCGAGTGGAAGCGGCGTGTGCAAGGGCACAGGGGCCAGGGGCTGGGGGTTCTCCCTGGGGTCACGGCTCTCTGAGGCCACGTTCCTCCCCTGCTGAATTAAAAATGCCTGCCTAGAAGGTCATCTGTAACCTTTTGTAGATTCTGCCAGGCCTCACGTGGGTCGCTGCCATTCCCAACTTGGAACCTGATTTATCAGCCTCGGAGTAGTTTGAGGCCTGAAAGCGGGGACATGAGTGCCGTTCATCTGGAAGGAGAATTGACTTGGAAAGTTAAGATGCCGATTGATCCCTTTTGAGCCCGTCGTGTCACTCGTGTAGCCTTTCACATGCGCTCCGTGACGACACAGAGTTAAAGTCAGTGCTCGGAGGGGAGTTCAGTTCAGTCGTTCAGTCGCTCAGTCCTGTCCGACTCTTTGCGACCCTGTGGATTGCAGCACGCCAGTTCTCCCGGTCCATTGCCAACTCGCGGAGTTTACTCAGACTCAGGTCCATCGATGCCATCCAACCATCTCATTGTTTGTCGTCCCCTTCTGCTGCCTTCAGTCTTTCCCAGCATCAGGGTCTTTTCTAAGGAGTCAGCTTTTCAACATCAAGTGGCCAGAATATTGGGAGTTTCAGCTTCAGCATCAATCCTTCCAGTGAATATTCAGGACCAGTTTCCTTTAGGATGGACTGGTTGGGACTTGGAACCTGATTTATCAGCCTCATAGTAGTTTGAGGCCTGAAAGCAGAGACATTAGTGCTGGTCATCTGGAAGGACAATTGACTTGGAAAGTTAAGAGGCTGAGTGGTCCCTTTTGAGCCCGTCTTGTCACCTGGTGTAGCCTTTTAACATGTGCCCTGTGACGACATGGACTGTGAAGTCAGTGCTGGGAGGGAAGAGGAGAACTCTTGCTGAGTGCCAGACTCTGCTCAGTGTGCAGTGAAGGAATGTGATCAGGGCCTGGTGGTGGTTTAGTTGCTCAGTTGTGTCTGACTCTTTGTGACCCCATGGACTTTAGCCCGCCAGGCTCCTCTGTCCATGGGATTTCCCAGGCAAGAACACTGCAGTGGGTTGCCATGCCCGCTTCCAGGAGGTTTTCCTGACCCAGGGATCAAACCCGGGTCTTCTTCATTGCAAGAGAATTTTTACCAACTGAGCTATGAGGAAAGCCCATTAATCAGGGCCCAATCAATGGCAAAGTTGGGAATTTAACCTAGGTATTTTGGCTTTACATCCCATGCTTTTCTTCATTACTTTTATTACCTGAATTTTTTTGTATGAAAATCTTAAAGCAAAGAGGATTTAGGATTGTGCTCTTGAATGAAAATATTGGAAAAGAAATAAAACTGTAAGCAGGGATGTTTCCTGGTTTATTCACTGTTGTAGCTTCAGCCCCCGGAAGAGTGCTTAATAATGTTGAGAATGAGTCAGTAAGTGAATTTATCGCAGCTTTCAGTTCACCACTTACCAGCTGTGTGATTTGGGGCAAGTTATTTAACCTCTCTGTGCCTGCTTCCTAATTTGTATTGAGTAAATTGGCCATAATATTATTACTGTCTTACAGAGTTGTTTTGAGGATTAAATGAGTGAGTTTATGTAGAGGCTTAACTGTGAAATGGGGATTAAGACAGATTTACCTAAAAGGATGCTGAATGTTGAAGGACAGAAAAGCATACAAGGTATTTGCGCAATGCCTGGCACTTACTAGGTAGTCAGTAAATAGTGATAGTAATAATTGTTCATGTTAGTACTATGCCACTGATGATCAGGCTTCTCAGGTGGCTCCGTGGTGAAGAATCTGCCTGCCGACATAGGACACGCAGAAGACGTGGGTTCGATCCCTGGGTCGGGAAGATCCCCTGGAGGAGGAAATGGCAGCCCACTCCAGCATTCTTGCCTGGAGACTCCCATGGACAGAGGAGCCTGGAGGGCTACAGCCCACGGGCTCGCAGAGTTGACCCGACTGAGCGACTGGGCATGCACACACACTGCTGGTCACTGGGGCGGTGAGTAGTGTGTGTCAGTCGTGAGCGGGACGTTGTGGGAGTGGGGGCGTACCAGGTGGAATAATCAAATGAAGCATGGAGTGACGCTCAGCTGTGTCCAAGTCTTTGCGACCCCGTGCACTATACAGTTTGTGGAGTTCTCCAGGCCAGAGTATTGGAGTGGGTAGCCTTTCCCTTCTCCAGGGGATCTTCCCAACCCAGGCAGCGAACCCAGGTCTCCCACGTTGCAGGCGGATTCTTTACCAGCTGAGCCACCAGGGGAGCCCAGGTGAAGCGTGGTGATATGTAAGTACAGATGGAAATTAAAATGGGTTATTCCAGTTCTTTGCTGTAGAGCTGTTACTATAAATCAGGTAAGTGCAGTGGTAGGTTGGGAGAGATGGGCCTTTAGCAGAGCTTTGGATAATAACTTGGATAGTTAGGGGGAGTGGAAGAACTTGCGCAAAGGCTGGTTAAACGTTTATGGAGGACGAAACAGGCACGGAGAGGTTAGGTGGCTAGAAGTGAGGAGCTGGGGTTAGCTCCCTGGGGTTCCGATTGCAGCACCCACTCCTCCCTAAAGAAGGCTGGCTTGAGTGGAGTCAGAATTGTGAAGTCTCATAGGGAGATTCACTTTTTCTTGAAGCTTTTTGAGTTGCCTTTGGCTTTTTCACATGCATTCTGCATATTCACCACCTCTGTCTTAAAAATCTGTTACTTTCTGCTCCCAGGGCTCAGTAAGTTGAGGCTGGTGGGCAGCCGTGAGCTAGTTAACACATACATACTGAGCTGTGGGCCAGCCAGTGGGCAAGTAGAGGAGCAGAAGGCATTTCACTGCCCTTAACAGGGAACTGATGTGATGTGAATGGAATTTTGGTATGATTGTTCTGGCAGTGTTTTATACAGAACAAATCAGAGTAGAAAAGGCTGCGAATGTGAAGTTAAAAGTATGAACTGTTAGACCAGAAAAGAGTGGGTATATTCGGAGAAACTTCACAAACTTTTCCCTCCATTTATGGAATGGAGATAGTAATACCCGCCTCCTAGGCCAGCACAGTGCCAGGTACATACCAGAAACTTAATAAATGCTGTTTTCTTTATCTTCTCTCCAACTGGGTTAACTTTGTCACATTCCGTTTCTTATAATAAGGATGACTCCAAGGTTAGAACTTGGTTGATGTCATTGATCAGAAATTGGAAGTAAAGCAGGAGGGTGCATGTGCGCCTCACTCCACTCAGTTACATCTGGATCTTGGTAGTGATCGTGTGAGGTGGCAGGAGAGAGCCTGGAGGGAGAGGAAGAGCTCATAATTTCGGTGGTCTTTCTGCTTACATGATTTGAGAGTGATAATGAGGTTGAGAGGAGGTTTTTTTTAAAAAAGGATTTTACTTATGTATTTTTGGCTGCGCAGGGTCTTCACTCCTGCGTGGGCTTCTCCCCACTTGCCGTGAGCAGGGGCTGCTCTCTAGCTGCCGTGTGCGGGTCTCCTCCTGCAGCGGCTCCTGCTGCGGAGCTGGGCTCGAGGGCGTGCAGCGTCCGTTTCGGCACGTGGGCTCGAGGTCTAGAGCGCAGGCGCAATAGTTGTGGCGCGAGAAGTTGTGGCGCGCGAGCTGAGTTGTTTCGCGGCAGGTGGAGTCTTCCCGGATCAGGGGTCGAACCCACGTCTCTTGCACTGACGGGCGGACTCCTTACTACTGAGCCGCCAGGGAAGCCCCACGAAGAGGTTTTTAATTTTGACGGAGAAGCTGAGTTCAGATTTTGAGGCGCTATCCCTTAAGGAATGGGCTTCGAGTAAGGGCATATGAGAAACGCAGAGTGGAAGTGTGATTCTGGGAGGCTTCCGTCTAAGCGGATTGGGACTGGGGGCTGGGGGCAGAACGCTCTTCTGTCGGGAGTGCTTCAGTTCTTGTTCCTATAGGCAGTGAGATTAGAGAACTCTTACTCAGGGAATGGCAGCCTGGCATAAGATAGAGGTTTGGTAGAAGGCGTAGGTAGGGAAGAAGGGCCAAGGCAGGCTTTCAGCTGCTTGTGGATAATTTTCGTATTTTCTGCCCTGAAAGGGACTGAAGGGAGGTCACGGTGAACGGACAGCTCCCTTGGTGAGCACTTCTCCATTTGGCACCTTCTACCTAAGTATTTTTAATCTTTTCCCACTGGTTTGCTGGAAAATGAATGTTTTATTGTTTTTTTTTTTTTTTTATGTTTTTTTTTGCCATGAACTGTTGTTGCTTTTATCTGTTTTTATTGGAGTATAATTGCTTTACAGTGTTGTATTAGTTTCTGCTTTACAGCGAAGCGAAGCGAATCAACTATACGTGGGCTAGTATCCCCGCCCTCCTGCCCCTCCCTCCCCCAGCCCCACCCCCGGGTCACCACAGAGCCCCCAGCGAGTGCCGTGTGCTGTGCCGCAGGTTCCCACTAGCTGTTTTACACAGAGTAGAGTGAAAAATCGGAGAAGGCAGTGACACCCCACTCCAGTGCTCTTGCCTGGAAAATCCCAGGGATGGAGGAGCCTGGTGGGCTGCAGTCCTTGGGGTCGCTAAGAGTCGGACACGACTGAGCGACTTCACTTTCCCTTTTCAGTTCCATGCATTGGAGAAGGAAATGGCAACCCACTCCAGTGTTCTTGCCTGGAGAATCCCAGGGATGGGGGAGCCTGGTAGGCTGCCGTCTCTGGGGTCGCACAGAGTCGGACACGACTGAAGGGACTTAGCAGCAGAGTGAAAAATGACTGTTTGCATTGCTCGTGTGTAGCCTAGATATTGTACAGCTGAGTTAAAGAGCTCCCATAAGAAAAAAAATAAAAAATAAAAAATAAAAAAAAAAGAGCTCCCATAAGGATGTACTTTAGGCCCAGGTTTTTTAAAAAAAACTGTTCTTCAAGGATTTACTCTGAACCTTGAGTAATGGTCTCATATAAATTGTCCTATAGTAAGAGCTACTTTTTTTTTTTTTATAAATACCCCCTCCCTTTCCTATCATAGGGAAAACAATTTTATTTCTCCCATATTATGAATGTAAAATACCTATTTATTTGTGTATAATAGGGGTGTGTGGGGTAGAAAATTTCTAATGCGGTCTGACCTGGTGTTCACGAGGCTGCTGAATCAAGGAAGCAACGCGCACACCTCCCTGTAACAGGCGCAGTAGGCCGTCGCTCATTGCACATCCGTTTCTGTCTTCTTTCTCACCCTTCCCCGTTGGCCCCGCGCTCATCCCCGGCACTGCCACCCGTGCGCATTGTCTGGTTTATCCATCGCATCACTGATTTTTCTTAATAGCTCGTAGCACCATCTGAAAGTTGCGGTCTGTTTCTTTATTTGATTGCCCCCCTACCCTAGAACGTGAGCTTCACGAGAGTCAGAGACGGTTTTGTTCACTGTTGATCCCCAGCCCCTGGCATGCAGGAGGCAAACAATAATTACTGTTAAGTGAATGACACGCATTGCTGAAAATTTTGTAGACTCTCTTCTCTGCCCATACTTGCTACCCAGTATGTTTATTAACTGAATGAATTAGCTCTTAAATTTTAAAAGTCCAAGTAAAATCGATTTCATATGAATTTCTGCCAGTGCACACTTTGATCACATGTGCTTGTACTCTTGGAACTTTCACCAACTTTTAAATTTCATTTGTAAATTAGTGTCAGTGATCTTAATAATGAGGTAGTGTTAGGAATATTCGGGACTAGTCAACGTAGAAACGTAAACCAGAGAGCACTTTTTTATTTAAACAAGGAGAGGGTGGTGTTGGTTTAAGTGGTAGTGCCAAAGCCTTATTGCAGGAAATGAAAAGGGAGTGAAGAATATTACATTTTATGAATAGCATGTTCCGTTAGTTTTGTGTGAATGCATCATTAACGGTTTTTGCTAATTTTGTGGATTTATTTTTAAGTTTTATCAGATTTATTGAACGCTCTGGTTTTCTTCCGCACTTGGCTCACGAGCTGTGGCACTTGTTTTTCTTGTACATTCTAAGTGGTTAGTCTTGTGTGCGCCCTCGAGAATAAGACACCCGTTTTGCTGGTGAGCCTGGCAGGCATGCACAGTGCTCATATCAGAGTCTCAGTAGCTCTGGGACGGGGCTGACGCCCTCACCTTGTACCTGTCACTCTCGACTGGACAGGAGGGTCTATTTTCTCTTTCCCAGTGAAAGTGAGATTGTAGGAGATGAGAAAAGTCAGGGTTATGAGACGTCTGGAGGTCCTTCCTTGCAAGTTGAGAATTTCTCGGCCCTGAAAGTGTAAGTCATGGCAGCGCTGTTGTTGCCCTCAGGCCTGTTACAGCTCACCCTTGAGCGCAGAAGGCTGCGCTGGCAGACTGTGACCTCGATGGTCCGTGCTAGGGCCCCAGATTTGCTGGGGAAGCTCTGGGGAAAGTCTCCTTCCGGCACTTCATGATGCATTTGGAGGCCAGACTCCTCTGTCCACGGTATTTCCCAGGCAAGAATACTGGAGTGGGTTGCGTTTCCTCCTCCAGGGGATCTTCCTGACCCGGGGATTGAACCTGGGTCTTCTGCATTACGGGCAGATTCTTTACCATCTGAGGCACCAGGGAAGCCTCTTTGGGGCCCTGCGGAATCCTTAACCTGCCTTGAAAAGCTGTCGCGCTGGCTGTGGTTCCTCCTCCCCCGCCATTGCGCCCCGCTGTGAGACCAGAGTAAGGAATATCTAGTGCCTAGTCCACATATGGGCTGGGAAACCCCAAAGAGAGGAAAGAGACATCTTGCCTGTGAAAGAGGTTTCCCAACACCCTAACTTTCCTGAAAAAGGCTGTCCTTGGAGGCCGGTTGTGTAAAGCATAAGGAAAAATGCGCGCTGTGGACATTTATAGGCAGCCCCTAGAATGTATTCCTTTTAATGGACTGTGATAGCCTTCACACGCTTTTCCTTTTCTTTTGCTTGATTTTTTGCATTAGAAATAAAAGTACCATTGAGGACCTCTCTGTGCCTTAGTTTCCTCAGTTACAAAGTGGTAGTTGTTACAGTAAGGATAAAGTGAGATAACCTTTGCAGAGCAGTTGGTACATTACCTGTACTTGATAAATACTTGCTGGAGGCATTGAATGAAGGATAGCGATCGTAACTTAAAATAATGAACACATTTGCTCTGAGTGTGAACACTGTGGGTGGTATGGAAGTCTGACAATCGGTATTTCAGTTTATATATGTAATAGTAATTATTAATGTATATGTCCCCAAACAGTTTAATACCAGGCATTGTGGAAAGTCCCACCCTTCCTGAGGAATATGAAAAGCAGGTGGTGACATTGGAGTTCAGTCTTACAGAATATGTAGGTGTTCAGTAGGTGGAATGGGTGGAGGTCTGTATTTCAGGGCTCAGAAACTGTCCAGGAAAAGTCCCAGAGGAGAGAGAGGCTTTGGCTTTTTCCGGGAATGATGATAATGACTGCTGTTTATTGAGCACTTGGTGTGTACCACACAATGTGATAAGCTTGTAACATTATCTCATTTAATCTTCATAATGTTGTGAGGTGTTTTCCCATAATTTTTTTTATTGTGACAAAATGCACATAATGAGATTTACCATCTAATGGGACAGGTAAATTAGGAATTTGAGATTAACATATATACATATTACTATATACAGTGTAAACAACAAGATCTTACTGTATGGCACAGGGAAATATATCCAATATCATGTAATAACCTATAATGGAAAAGAATCTGAAAACACACACATATGTCTAAAACTGAATCACTTTGCTGTATACCTGAAACTAACACATTGTAAATCAACTTGCTTCAATAAAAAAAATTTTTTTAAATTTTACTTTAAATAAAAAACTTGAAGTTTACCATCTTAAGCTCTTTAAGTGTCCCATTCAGTTCAGTTCAGTCGCTCAGTCGTGACCCCATGAATCGCAGCATGCCAGGCCTCCCTGTCCATCACCAACTCCCGGAGTCCACCCATTCTCTCGTCCATCGAGTCGGTGATGCCATCCAGCCATCTCATCCTCGATTGTCCCCTTCTCCTCCTGCCCCCAATCCCTCCCAGCATCAGTCTTTTCCAATGAGTCAACTCTTCACATGAGGTGGCCAAAGTACTGGAGTTTCAGCTTCAACACATTCCTTCCAAAGAACACCCAGGGCTGATCTCCTTCAGAATGGACTGGTTGGATCTCCTTGCAGTCCAAGGGACTCTCAAGAGTCTTCTCCAACACCACAGTTCAAAAGCATCAATTCTTGGGTGCTCAGCCTTCTTCACAGTCCAACTCTCACATCCGTACATGACCACTGGAAAAACCATAGCCTTGACTAGATGGACCTTTGTTGGCAAAGTAATGTCTCTGCTTTTGAATATGGTATCTAGGTTGGTCATAACTTTTCTTCTAAGGAGTAAGCGTCTTTTAATTTCATGGCTGCAATCACCATCTGCAGGGATTTTGGAGCCCAAAAAAATAAAGTCTGACACTGTTTCCACTGTTTCCCCATCTATTTTCCATGAAGTGATGGGACCGGATGCCATGATCTTCGTTTTCTGAATGTTGAGCTTTAAGCCAACTTTTTCACTCTCCTCTTTCACTTTCATCAAGAGGCTCTTTAGTTCTTCTTTGCTTTCTGCCATAAGGGTGGTGTCATCTGCGTATCTGAGGTTATTGATATTTCTTCCGGCAATCTTGATTCCAGCTTGTGCTTCCTCCATCCCAGCGTTTCTCATGATGTACTCTGCATAGAAGTTAAATAAGCAGGGTGACAATATACAGCCTTGACGTACTCCTTTCCTGATTTGGAACCAGTCTGTTGTTCCATGTCCAGTTCTAACTGCTGCTCCCTGACCTGCATGCAGGTTTCTCAGGAGGCAGGTCAGGATGGTATTAAGCGTGTTTCCCCGTGTTGTGCTGTTGATATCATCGTCCGCCTCCACGATGCTTCACCGTGTGACGCTGGCCCTCTGCCCAGCCCCTGGCAACCGCCACTCTGTTTTCTGTCTCTGTGATCTTGACTCCTAACTACCTCGTGTTACTAACCAGAATCTGACAGTCTTTGTCTTTTGAAGATTGGCTTATTTTGTGTTAAGGGCTTCCCTGGTGGCTCAAATGGTGAAGAATCTGCCTGCAGTGTGGGAGACCCAGGTTCAGTCCCTGGGTTGGGAAAATCCCCTGGAGAAGGGCATGTCTTCTACCCTCTCAGTATTCTTGCAGGAGAATTCCATGGAAAGAGGAGCCTGGCAGGCTACAGTTCGTGGCATCGCAAAGAGCTGGACACGACTGAGCGACTCACCCTTCCACCACTTCACGCTGAAGTGCTGCACTCAGTATGTCAGCCAGTTTGGAAAGCTCAGCAGTGGCCACAGGGCTGGAGAAGGTCAGTTTTCATTCCAGTCCCAAAGAAGGGCATTGCCAAAGGATGTTCAAACTAGCGTACAGTTGTACTCATTTCACATGCTAGCAAGGTTATGCTCAAAACCCATCCAAGATAGAATTCAGCAGTACATGAACCAAGAACTTCCACATGTACAAGTTGGGTTTTGAAGCAGCAGAGAAACCAGAGATCAAATTGCCAACATCTGTTGGATTGTGGAGAAAGCAAGGAAGTTCCAGAAAAGCATCTACTTCGCTGACTGCTAAAGCCCTTGACTGTGTGGATCACAACAAACTGGAAAGTTCTTAAAGAGATGGGAGTACCAAACCACCCTGCTTGTCTCCTGAAAAACCTGTATGTGGGTCAAGAAGCAACAGTTAGAACCAGACATGGAACAAATGTCTGATTCTAAATTGGGAAAGGAGTATGTCAAGGCTGTGCGTTGCGACCCTGCTTATTTAACTTATGTACAGCGTACATCATGTGAAATGCCAGGCTGGAGGAAGCACAAGCTGGAATCGAGATTGCCGGGAGAAAGATCAATAACCTCAGACATGCAGATGCTGCCACTCTAAAGGCAGAAAGAGCAACTCAAGAGCCTCTTAATGAGGGTGAAAGAAAAGAGTGAGCAAGCTGGCTTAAAGCTCAATATTCAGAAAACTAAGATCATGGGATTCAGTTCCATCACTTCATGGCAAATAGGTAGGGAAAAAAATGGAAACAGTGGTAGATTTTATTTTCTTGGGCTCCAGAACACTGCAGATGGTGACTGCAGCCACGAAATTAAAAGACCCTTGCTCCTTGGAAAGAAAGCAGTGACCAACCTAGACAGCACATTGAAAAGCAGAGACATCACTTTGCGTACAAAGGTCCGTCTAGTCACAGCTATGGTTTTTCCAGTAGCCATATATGGATATGAGAGTTGAACCATAAAGAAGGCTGAGCGCCGAAGAATTGATGCTTTTGAACTGTGTTGTTAGAGAAGACTCATGAGAGTCCCTTGGACTGCAAGGAGATCCAACCAGTCACTCATAAAGGAGATCAAGCCTGAATATTCATTGGAAGGACTGATGCTGAAGCTGAAGCTCCAGTACTTTGGCCACCTGATGCAAAGAGCTGTTTCGTCATGCTGGGAAAGATGGAAGGCAAAAGGAGAAAGGGACAGCACAGGATGAGGTGTTTGGATAGCATCACCAACTCAGTGAACATGAATCTGAGCAAACTCAAGATAGTAGCAGACAGAGAAGCCTGTGCTATATAGTCCATGAGGCCTCAAAGTGTCGGACACAACTTAGTGTCTGAACGGCAGTAGCAGTTCTATTTTGAATTGTTTGAGGATCTGCCATACTATTTTCCAGAGTGACTGTACCATTTTATATTCTTAGCTACACTGTGCATGAGTCCCAATTTCTTCACCTCCTCAGCAATACTTGTTTTCCTTAAAAATTTTTTATAGTAGCCATCATAATGAGTGTAGTGTAGTATCTTATTGTAACTTTGATGTGCATTTCTCTAATAATTAGTGATGATGAGTGCATCTTTTCATACGGTTATTGGCCACTTGTGTATCTTTGGAGAAATGTCTGTTTGAGTCCTTTGTCCATCTTTGAATTGTTATTATTGCATTTAGGATTTCTCTATATATTCTTATATTAATCCCTTATCAGATCTATGATTTGCAAATATTTTCTCCTGTGTATGTGGAATGCCTTTTGCCTCTGCTCTTATCTTTTGGCATACAAAATTTTAAAATTTTTATGATGTCCAGTTTGTCAGTTTTTCTTGGTTGCTTTTGGTGTCTGAGCAGCAAAAAAAAACCTCTATTTCTCCTCTATTCTCATACTCATGGTTCTTCTAATGTTGGATGTATGGGTATTCCACACCAGGCTATTCTCTGACACTAGCTGGGTGTTCCATAACACAATTCAATTTTGACACTAACAAGACAGCACAGAGCCTCTGGGCTCAAGGCTTAAGCCCCTGAGCGTCTCACTTCAGATGCTAGTCACAAGTCCAGATTGTTACTGGTGCTTTTGACTGGCTGTGAATCATAGGTTCCCGTGCTTCCCTCCTAGTCATCAATAACTTGTTAAGAGTGGCTCATAGAACTTGGGAAAACAGTTTACTTACTAGGCTTCCCTCATAGCTCAGGTGGTAAAGAATCTGCCTGCAATGCAGGAGACCTGGGTTCGATTCCTGGGTCAGGAAGATGCCCTGGAGAAGGAAATGGCAACCTACTCCAGTGTTCTTGCCTGGAAAATCCCGTGGACAGAGAAGCCTGGTGGGCTACAGTCCATGGGGTTACAAGAGTCAGACACAACTTAGCGGCTAAACCACCACCACTAGATTACCAGTTTATTACCAAGGATACTAAAGAATATGAATGAACAGCCAGTTGAAGAGATGCCTTTGGCGAGGTCCCGAAGGGTCCCAAGCACAGGAGTTTCTGTTTCTGTCAAGTTGGCTGTACTTCCCTCCTAGATGTATTTGCCATCCTGGAAGCTTTTAGAACCCCATACTTTTTGAGTTTTTCAGACGCTTCATCATGAAGCCATGATTAATCATTAACTTAGTCTCTAACTCTTCTCCCCTTCTTGGAGGCTGAGGGCTGGGGCAGAAAATTCCAAGGGTGGCCTGGACTTTCTGGTGGTCAAGCCCTCATCTTGAAGCTATGCAGGAGCCCACCAAGAGTTGCCTCATTATAGCAAAAGACACGTCTATTGCCAGGAAGTTCTGAGCAATTAGGAGCTCTCTGCCAGAAGCTGGAGGCACAGACCAGTGTATTTATATATATTTTACTATGATATCATATCCCAGAAATCATTGCCACATCCAGTGTTGTGACACTTTTGTCCTATGTATTTTTTTGCATATGGATATCTGATTTTCCCAGGACCGTTTGTTGAAAAGCCAGGCCTTTCCCCACTGAATAGTTTTGGTACCCTTGTCAAAAATCATTTGACCATTTATGTTCTTGTTGTGATCTGTAGCCCTTCAGGCTTCTCTGTCCATGGAATTTTCCAGGCAGGTATACTGGAGTGGGTTGCCATTTCCTGCTCAGGGGGTTTTCCTGACCCAGGGATAGAACCCACGTCTCCTGAATCTCCTGCATTGTAGGCAGACAGACTCTTTTACCCCTGGGTCGCCTGGGAAGCCTTGCCCATGTGTGCAGGGGTTGTTTCCAGGCTTTCTGGCCCGTTGATCTCTCTGTCTTTGTGCCAGTACTACACTGGGTTGGTTGGCGGCTTTGTTTTTACTGTGCTGTTTGACTTGTGGGATCTTAGTTCCTTCACCAGAGGTTGAACCCAGGCCCATCAGGGAAAGTGCTAAATCCTAACCACTGGACTTCTAGGGAATTCCCAGTACTGTGCTGTTTTTATAATGGTAGCTTTGTAGTAGGGCTTCCCAGGTAGCTCAGCTGGTAAAGAATGCGCCTGCAGTGCAGGAGACCCCAGGTCAAATCCTGGGTCAGGAATTTCCCCTGGAGAAGGAATAGGCTGCCTACTCCAGTGTTCTTGGGCTTCCCTGGTGGCTCAGACGGTAAAGAATCTGCCTGCAATGCGGGAGACCTGGGTTCCATCCCTGGGTTGGAAGATCCCCTGGAGGAGGGCATGGCAGCCCACTCCAGTGTTCTGGCCTGGAGAATCCCTGTGGACAGAGGAGGCTGGTGGGCTACAGTCCACTGAGTCTCAAGAGTCGGACGTGAATGAGTGTCTAAGTACAACACAACACAGCTTTGTAGTAAGTTTTGAAATCAGAAAATAATGTCTCCTGGTTTGTTCTTTTTCAAAATTATTTTGGCTGTTCAGGGTCCCTTGAGATTCCATATGAATTTTAGGATGGGTTTTCTGTTTCTGTAGAAAATGTTGAACGTTTGATTTCAGAAAGAGCCCTGCAGTAGCATGAGGAGAATGAATTGGGAAGGGCTGGAGAGAGGGCAGGGGATGGGCTTAGTATACTATTGCAAATTCTTGTCAGAAGCAACGTGATGAGAGGTTAGAAGAGCTCAGATCCAAGATGAGGGCAGGAGGAGTGAGACAGAGGCGATGGCGGCAGTGCAGCAGCAGTGTTTACAGAACTTGATGTGGCGGTTCACGAGCCAGAGTCGGCAGGGCTGGCGGCAGACCTGTGTGAGTGGAGAACGGAGCTGCGGTTGACGATCAGGAGCGGCAGGAGGGGAGCGAGCCCAAGTAACATTTTGCAGTTAATTTATTCCTGATATGTCTTAGATTTGCCTCTGGTTTTATATGCAGCTCCGTCAACAGAGATGGAAGTTACTGCTGTGTCATTGTTCATCTTCATGAAAAGAAAGGTTTTGGCCTGTTCCTTCCTTGCTAAGAAAGTATTTAGGACAGTAAATGGTTCAGCAGCTAAGCTACTACCTTAGAATTATTCAGCAGTTTTGTGTGTTCATCTGATCAAGTAAAAGTGTAGTTAATTGTTTAAGACCATTTTAATGTTAAAAAATATACTGAAAGAAGCAAGTGATTGGATAGTCATGGAAAAAGAAAGCAAATTATTGTTTTTCTTTAAGTATCAGTTCATCTGATAAATGTGGGTTACCACAAAATATTGGTGGCTCACCAAAAAGTGCCTTTTGGTAGCCTGTGTTTGCAAGCTGATCCCTCTCCATTTCATGGAGTGATATCAGTTAGGCTAAACTAAAATACTTTAAAGGCTTTTGATTGTTTATAGGTTTGGGTTTCAAATTAGTACATGTTAATTGTTGAATTAGTAGTCGTATTTTGTTTGTTATATGTATTTCTAAACAGTGTTTGGAAGCAGGAATCCTTTTTCCATTTGCGGCAGCATTGTGAACAATGGAACGTTGTGATCTTGCTAGAGGAGAATTTTTTGTTAGTATTGTAGAGTAATGTAATTAGGCCCTATATGGAACTCGAAAACAGATTTGAATTTTTGTTCTGGCTGTGGTTTTATGCTTTCCTAAAATGTGGCCTGAAACAGTTTATTAGTAAATATGCTGAATTGCTTTTTCTGGCAAGTGCATTTCAGTATCGAATCCAAGTAAAAATACAAATATTTACTTACAAAAGTCGTTTGGTGTGGTAATAATTTTACCATGGCCATTGACCCACTAGTGAAATGTTAGGACATTACTAGATTGGATCCTGTTTATTTAAAGGCCGAGAGAGGGGAGAAGAGAGGAAGCTAACATTAATTGAGTACCTGTTATGTGCCATCAGACTTGGCATGCCATCGTACTATCCTGTTTTTACTCTCCTAGCAGTTCAGTGAGGAGGTTTATTTATCTCTTGTTCCAGCAAGAAAAATAATGCTCAAAGGTACTTGTAGAAATTGAGAGATTCATTCAAAAAATCCATATGAAAATGTAAACAACCCAAAACAAAGCAAAGAGACTTTTTATTTTTGGCCATGCCAGGTGGCATGGGAGATCAGGGATTGAACCTTGTGCCCCCTGCAGAGAACATGCAGAGTCTTAACCACTGGATAGCCGGGGAAGTTCCCAAAGCGATTTTTTAAAGAGAAACAGTTGGAAGACTAACATCACCTGATATCAAGACTTACTGTGAATCTTGAGTAAACTGGACGGTGTGGTGTTGGAGAGAGGGATGCGCGTGTAAATCAGTGAGGTCAGCTGGTGTCTAGGAGGAGACCTGTGAGTGTGCGGTTGGCTCATTGTCCGTGCACTTGCGGCTGTGCCGGGTCTTGGCTGCTGCACGGGGGCTTTCTCTGGCTGTGCCACATGGGCTGAGTTGCTCCATAGCACATGGAACCCTCGTGGGCTAGCGGATTCGTCACCACTGAGCCAGCAGGGACGCCCGGTCAATCTCATTCTTGACAAAGATGCCAAGGCAGTTTAATGGGGAAAGTAAAAACTTTTCAACAGATTGTGCTAGAGTAACTCTGCATCCACATACAGGGAAAAAATATACCTCATTATCGTACATAAAAATTAACTCAAAGATCACAAAGCTAAAACTAGATAATTCTAAAAGAAAGCATAGGAGAAAAATCTTTGTGACCTTGAATTCAAAAATTTTTCTTTAAAAAAATTTTCTTAGATCACAGTAAGCAAAATCACAAAGAAAAAAATTATATGCTGACTGATCAAAATTTTAAACTTGCTCTTTGAAAGACATCATTAAGAGAACAAAAAAGTTGCTTGTTTCAGAATAAATAAAGAATTCTTAAATTTCATCATAGCAGTAAGGAGATAATTCATTTAAGAAAATTGGTAAAATGTTTGAAAAGATTCTTCACAAAAGAAGTTATACTAATGGCAAAAAAAAAAAAAGAAAAGAAGTTAACATTAATGGTGTGGGGATGTGCAAATTAAAATCATAATGAGATACCACTATACACTGATTAAAATAGTTTAAAAGACTGATAACATTAAGGGTTGACTAAGATATGGAGTAACTGGAATTCTTGTGTACTATTGATGGGAAGGTATAATGGCAAAGTCACTTTGTAAAACTGGTAGTTTCTTATAAAGTTAAACATACCATCCACTCATTCTACTCCTGGATATTTATTTACTCAGGAGAAATGAAAACAAGGTCACAAAAAGTCTTGTATATGAATGTTCATAGCAGCTTTATTCATCATACCCCCAAGTGGAAAGAACCCAGATCTCCATCAACAGGTGAATGGATTAGCAAATGTGAACCATCCATAGAATGGACTAGTCACTAATGAAAAGGAACATACATACAGAACCATGTATCCAGCAACATATAGACATTTCAAAATCATTATGTTGAGTGAAATCACACAAAAGAATATGTATTGCATGATTCTGTTTCTGTATAAAATTCTAGAAGATACAAACCAGTCTGTAATGACAAAGTAGGTAAGTGGAAAAGGGTAGAGAGAAGGCTGGACTGCAGAGGGTCACAAGGAAACGGGGATGATAACCAAAAAAAAAAAAAAAAAAGTGAAATGAAAGCCAAAAGATGAAATATACCCAGTGTTTGTGCAGATATAAGCAACCAGAACCTTAGACTCAGCTTGTGGGAGTATGAATCAGTGTGAACACTGGGAAACTGGCGGTATCTCCTAACACTAACTCTGTGCATCTTATGACAGCAGCTCCATGCCTCGGTGTGTGCCCAGCAGACATGCGTACGTGTGTTTACCAAGTAACTTACACTAGAACGTCCATAGAACTTAACTGGGCATAATAGCACCCACTGGAAGCTACCCAAATGCCCGTCAACAGAATGGGTTAGTAAATTGTGATACTATGTAATTGAATACAGCAGTGATAATGAGCAGACTGTATCTACTCACAACCAGTGGTGGGCCAGAGCTCATGCTCTGAGACTCTGTTTATGTAAGTTTAAAACCAGGCAAAACTACCCTGTGCTTTGAGAAGTCAGAATCTGGTTATCCTCAGATGGAAAGTTTGGACTAGGAGAGCCCAAGGCAGACTTCTGGGGGTGTTGGGTATCTTTTGTTTCTTGCTCTGGTTGCTGGTAACATGGGTGTGTTTAGTCTATGAAAATTCATTGAGTGGTACACTTAATTGTGCAGCTTTATGTATATATGTTATAGTTCATGAAAAGTTTTAAACAGACATGTACTGTCACAGAAAGGTGTCCTGATAATCGTAAAGTGAGAAATGTAAATTTTAGAACATCTTGTGTGATAAATGATCCCACTTATATAAATGGAATGATAAACAGTAAACTTAATCCAGATTACCTCTTGGGAGTAATAATGGTGCTTGGTGGGGAGAATCATTAGCTTTGTTGTAGTTACGCGACGTTGCTTCAGTCTTGTCTCTTTGTGACCCTGTGGGCCATAGCCTGCCAGGCTTCTGTGCTTGGAATTCTGCAGGCAAGAATACTGGAGTGGGTTGCCATGCCCTCCTCCAGGGAATCATAATGTAAGCAAATAAACAATGAGAACAGTTTCTGTTCAAAATATTTATTGGGCTGAGTTGGTTCCTGTAGTTGAGGCTTGTGAATTTGTTGTTCAGTTGTGCCTCTGACTCTTTGAGACCCCATGAACCACAGCACGCCAGGGTTCCCAGTCCTTCACTGTCTCCCAGAGTTCGCTTAAACTCATGTCCATTGAGTTGGTGATGTCACCCAACCATCTCATCTTCTGTCGTCCCCTTCTCCTCCCACCTTTAGTCTTTCCCAGCATCCGGATCTTTTCAAATGAGTTAGCTCTTCGCATCACGTGGCCAAAGTGTTGGGAGTTTCAGCTTCAGCATCAGTCCTTCCAGTGAATATTCAGTAATCGTTAAATAAATATGTTAAGTCTAGTTTTGTATTTAATAGAGTAGTTTAAAGTGAAAATCTCTCTAAGCTTCCCACTAACTTTGAAATTACATTCAGTTCAGTCACTCAGTTGTGTCTGACTCTGTGACCCCATGGACCACTGCACGCCAGGCTTCGCTGTCCATCACCAACTCCCAGAGCCTACTCAGACTCATGTCCTTTGTGTTGGTGATGCCATGCAACCGTGCCTATCAATGACATTTCTCCTTGATTGACAGGTTAATGGGCTTTGTTCTTGTTGGATGTGATATCCCATTGTTGGCTTTCTTTGGTTGGCCCCGCTTGAATAACTTCAGTAAATCCATAGACTTATAGAACTATCGATTATTAGAGCTGGTAGGAACTTGAGGAGTTCATTTGGTCTAGTTTTTTTTTTTTTTTTTTTAATATTTAATTATTTATTTTTGACTGTGCTGGACCTTTGTTGCTGTGAGGGTGTTTTCCCTGTGGAGGCACCCGGGCCTCATCGCGGGGCTCCTCTTGTTGTGGAGCGGGGGTTGCAGGGCGCCAGGGCCCCACAGTCGCGGCTCCTGGACTCGGGGCCACGTGCCCGGGCTTAGTTGTGCGTGTCCACGACATGTGGGGTCTTTGTTCCCTGACTATCAAGTGAACCCGCACCCCCTGTGTTAGCAGGCCGGTTCTTAACCACTGGACCACCGGGGAAGTCCTGAGAAAGTGAAGTGCTGTTTAGACAGGGGGATAGAAATAAGAAATAAGGGAAAAATAGAGCGTGCTTGTTTTGGCAGCACATACGCTAGTGATGCAGAGAAGATTAGCATGGCCCCTGAGTAAGGATGGCACACAATTCATGAAGCTTTCCGTCTTTCAAAAGAGGGGGAGGTGCAAATTAGAAAAAAATGGAGAAGAGTATGGGAGATGAAAATATGGTCAGTCTTCATGGATGATGGGGAGTGAGCTGTGTCTGGGAGCGAGGGCGGGGGGTCACAGTGTGGTCCAGGTGCTTGTCTAAAATGAGAGCCCACCACCAAGTTGCTTCAACTGTGTATCTTCAGGGAGAATTTTAAACCTTTCTGCTTAATAGTTAGCAGCATATATGGGAGGAATTGAAATGCATCTCGTCACTTTTTACTTCAATTTTTTTATCCAACCTAAACCTGTATTAGGTTGCTTCGGATAATTTGTAATTATTGTAACACTGACATAATTGTTGATGGGTTTGTAGATCTACTTTACTTTGGCAGATGTTTATGAGTTAGAACAAATGTTTCTGATTGTCAGAACCTGCACATATAAAGTACTCAAATTCCTGTTTGATAGGTAGATTTTAAATGATTAACTGAAGCAAATGATTTGAGCAGCATAATTCACTTTTTACTAGGAAGGTAGTCCTAAGAAAGCTGCTAGTTTCTTGGCATCATTTCAGGTGACTAAATTGAAGTTAACGAGTTGTAGGAATTTTTGTTTTAACCATTTCCGCCTAAGCCTGTATGTGAGCTCACAATATCCCTCTCTAATTAGAAGTAAAAACACAGTACATTACCGCTCTAATCTTATGTTGTCCTGACATTAGAATAAATGCTACTAATCATATGCTTTCCCAGAGGAGATTGGCTGTGACCATTGAGAAAAACCCCAGCGTTTTCCCCCTTGTTCAGCTGCAACTTGAAATTCATTTTGTTTCAGCTCATATCTTTTGGAAGACTTTTCTTCTTCACTCAGTATATGAAAACTAAAATTTTTATTTCTCAATGTATGCAAGTCCAGTGATTTGGAGAGGTTTATTTATGGAGCTTTGTAGATTATGATGTCTTTAAGAAAGACGGGTGTTGTTTAGTCACTGAGTCGTGTCCATCTCTTTATGACCCCATGGACTGCAGCACGCCAGGCTTTCCTGTCCTTCACTATCTCCTGGAGCCTGCTCAAACTCATGTCCATCGAGTCGGTGATGCCGTTCAAACATCGCATCCTCTGTCGTCCCCTTCTCCTCCTGCTGTCAGTCTTTGCCAGCATCAAGGTCTTTTCCAGTGCGTCAGCTCTTCACATCAGGTGTAGAATACTACTGTAATAGAAAGTCAGCTGGGTGCTGTTTCCTAAACCTCACAGCCTTGGCCACCCTGAGAGAACCAGATTGAACAGCAAAGATAAAGTTGTTTGCTCATGGAAGGCCCCGGAATTCAGGCAGGTCATTCCTGCACTTCTGTGAGTGCTGATCTGGGATAGTCAACAGCAAAGAAAAAGTTGTTTGCTCACGGAAGGCTCCGGAATTCAGGCAGGTCATTCCCGCACTTCTGTGAGTGCGGATCTGGGATAGTAGTCACCATTGGCACCAACAGTATGTTAAATGCAAAACCATTGGTATGTTTGAAAAATAGTTGACCCCCATTTCCATCTCTGTGTATCTCTGTCCATGACTTAGCTAAGGATTCCTTAGCTAAGAATCATCAGTAAGTGTGGTCACTCCCACTTCTCAGAAATTCCTAAGCCGGTCAGAGTCCTGCTTTAACCTGTCCTGCTTACCTTTAGTACTGTCTCTTTCATTTCTGCTAAGCATGGAGTACACAAAGGAGAGAGGGGTGCTGAGGAGAGACCAAAGTATGTAAGATCACAGTTTTCAGGCAGATGGCAGAGAGGAGAGAATCTGAAGCCTGGACCTAGCTCCCGCCTGGGTTACTGTCTCTGTCTTTGATGGGCTTTTTCAGATCTGTCCTCATTGCTGAGTGGGCTGTTGTAAAGTACACATCTGATACGTTGTTTCCTTGCTTAGCTTCTGTCACTGCTTCTCTGTGGCTTGTAATAGAGACCAAGATCCTTCAGCTCAGTTCAGTCGCTCAGTTGTGTCCGACTCTTTGTGACCCCATGGACTGCAGCACACCAGGCCTCCCTGTTCATCACCATCCCATGTCCATTGAGTCGGTGATGCCATCCAACCATTTCATCCTCTGTCGTCCCTTTCTCCTCCTGCCTTTAGTCTTTGCCAGCATCAGGGTCTTCATCAGGTGGCCACAGTATTGGACTTTCAGCTTCAGCATCAGTCCTTCCAGTGAATATTCAGGACTGATCGCCTTTAGCATGGACTGGTTGGATCTCCTTGCTGTCCAAGGGCCTCTCGAGAGTCTCCTCCAACGTCACAGTTCAAAAGCATCAATTCTTCGGCGCTCAGCTTTCTTTATGTTCAAGATCCTTAGTTTGTCATCAAAGACTGTCTTGCTGTATCTCCTACCTCACGCGTGGTCATTTGGCAACCGGGAACTCCTTGAAGTCTTCTTCTTGTCGCCTTCTCTCCCACTCCCTCCTCTAACCCTCTGGGTGGCTTGGGTGCCCTTCTCAGTGCCTCTGGCTAGAATCTGACTTTAGATCCTCTCTTCTCTGCCATCTGCATGAAAAATGTGACCCTACCTACTTTGGTCTCTCCTCAACACCCGTCTCCCCTTTGTGTATTCCATGCTGAGCAGAAACAGCACCTCCTGTTTCCTCGTTGTACCTTGTACATTGAGTTTCTAATTATCAGTTGATTCCAACAGTAGACCATGAACTTAGTGTGGAAACTTATTTCCTGGGGCCTAGCGTAGTGCCTGGCACACAGTGGGGGCTCAGTTCGTGTAGTGAAGGAAAAGCCCACGCAGAATGTTGGCTTGGATGAATTTTGGAAGGTTGTTTCATCTCCTTTGGTAAGTCGTGATGATTATTATGGTTTTCACGTCTCTGAGGAGGCCAGAGGAACGTGGCAACTGAAGATCAGGTCTCTGGAGTCGGACGGCCTGGGTTCCAGTCCCAGACACACGTGACCCGAGGCACGTTACTTCACCGTTCTGTGTCTCAGTTTCCAAGTCTGTAAAATGGGGCTAATAAGAGAAGCTTATTAAATGTGAAGGTTAAATAAGATAATTAAATCCTGACGTCTAAGTGCTTAGCAAATACTCTTCACTTTATTTGATATCGTTTGGTGTTCATGAAAACATTGTAGATACTGCATTTGTATAAATCAAGTTATATTCTAGCTTTATTAAGGGAATTTTGTATTAAAATGTTATTTGATGACTTTTAAATAGCACCAGTGTTTTTATAATTATCCAGGTAGAAGTTCTCTGCATTTTCTTTGACAGCCTTCCCTACTGCACCCCCCAAAACCCCAGATACACATACACACACTTAATCAGTTGTTAAATCCTGTAAATTTTGCCAACAAAATGTCTCTTCCTTTCCAAGTAATCCTGCACACCTTAGTCGGATGACTCTTCCTAAAGCATAGCCTTTTTTAAAAACTCTTCAGGGAAGCCCAGCCCATTGGATTAAGTGCCGTGCAGACTCCTTGGCCCACCTCCTGGTGCTTCAGAGGCTCTGTCCCTCTCCAGCCTCACCTCCTGCTCCCAGGGGCTCGCCTAGAGCTTCGGCATGGCAGCCCTCCCGCGTCTCCCCACTCGAGCCCTGCTTTTCTGCAGCCACTGGGTGGGGGTTGTGTCCCCCACCTTAGCTCTGGCTGTTGAAAGTCTACCATTTAAGGCAACTGAAATGCCACCTGTTTCTTGAAGATTAAAAAAAAACAACAGCAACTTCTCAGCTACACGTGTCCCCGCCTTCCTGTGGACTGGCAGCACTGCCCCTCTCTGAAAGACAAGATTGGCTTTTGATCAGTTTTCTGGGTACCTAACTTGTTACTCCTTCCTGAGCCCAAGCTTGCCAGGGAAGAGACTGTCTTATTTCTTATTCTTGTTGAACCCAGTATTCTTCCTTTTTTTTTTTTTTTTTTGCCAAGTTTACTTATCATTTATTTTCATTGGAGGCTAATTCCTTTACAGTATTGTGGTGGTTGTTGCCATACACTGACATGAATCAGCCATGGGTGTATCTGTGTCCCCCATCCTGAACCCCCTCCGACTTTCCTCCCCATCCCATCCCTCAGGGTCGTCCCAGTGCACCAGCCCTGAGTGCCCTGTCTCGTGCATGGAACCTGGACTGGCGATCTGTTTCACATATGGTAATATACATGTTTCAATGCTGTTCTCTCAGATCACCCCGCCCTCGCCTTCTCCCACAGAGTCCAAAAGTCTGTTCTTTACATCGTGTCTCTTTTGCTGTCTTGCATATAGGGTCATTGTTACCATCTTTCTAAATTCCATATGTATGCGTTAATATACTGTTCAGGTGTTTTTCTTTCTGACTTACTTCACTCTGTATAATAGGCTCCAGTTTCATCCACCTCATTAGAACTGATTCAAATGTATTTTTAATGGCTGAGTAATACTCCATTGTGTATATGTACCACCGCTTTCTTACCCATTCGCTGCTGATGGACATCTAGGTTGCTTCCATGTCCTGGCTGTTGTAAACGGTGCTGCGATGAACATTGGGGTACACGTGTCTCTTTCAATTCTGGTTTCCTCGGTGTGTATGCCCAGCAGTGGGATTGCTGGGTCATAACGCAGTTCTATTTCCAGTTTTTTAAGGAATCTCCACACTGTTCTCTATAGTGGCTGTACTAGTTTGCATTCCCACCAACAGTGTAAGAGGGTTCCCTTGTCTCCACACCCTCTCCAGCATTTATTGCTTGTAGACTTTTTCATAGCAGCCCTTCTGACCGGCGTGAGATGGTACCTCATTGTGGTTTGGATTTGCATTTCTCTGATAATGAGTGATGTTGAACATCTTTTCATGTGTTTGTTAGCCATCTGTATGTCTTCTTTGGCGAAATGTCTGTTTAGTTCTTTGGCCCATTTTTTGATTGTGGACCCAGTGTTCTTGCCCTTCAGTGCTCAGTAAGTATTTGTTCCTGAAATGCTTTTTATGGGAGCAGAATACATTTATAATTACTGTGTGCAATGCACTGTTCTTCCCAGCTTTTTATACATCTTATGTTGTTTCATCCTTGCTCTTCTTCCCCAGTTATAGATAGGCACTGTTAGTATTCCTGTTTTCAGTACAAAGAAGCTGTTGCCTAGAGAGGGTATATAATTTGTCCAAGAAAGGGACACACCACTAGTAGGTAACCAGTATTCTCAATCCTGTTTAACCTGTTTTACCCCCAAATCTACATAACACTATAGCTGAAATGTAACCACTGTGTATCCACTACCTACTTTTTGAAAAATAACACTACATACTCCCAAGAAAAAAGAAATTTATCCCTAGTGCTTTCTACCTAATAAATGCTAATAAATATAGGTTAAGTAAATGTATAAGGAAAAGAAACTATTGGTTCTTTTTCTCTGTTGATTTTTCATTTGGATCAAGAAGGAAACCACATAACAGCCATCACGATGCATACACGGGGTGCCATGAAGCCTTGTTTCCTGTTGACTGTCCCAGGGATGAGACTCCAGTTACTGAGGGCTGTGGGAGGGAAGGCGCTTCTCTCTCCAGCCAGTGCCCAGAAGGAAGCGCCTCCCAGCTTGACTTGGTGCCTGTTTCTCCTTGATGCTAAGTAATCTGGGGGAGTTGTTGTCACTCTTGATAAATCGGACATCTGTGGTGTCTGTTGTTTTCTTGAGGGATTAAAGAGTCACACAGTCATAAATTACCCATGCAAAGCACTACAGTCCAGAAAATCCAGAAAAACACTTTGTTGTGCCATGTAACAGTAGACAGTCTCCCTGCAGCTCTTCTGACTGACCTCTCCCTGAGTTTTTTCTCTGCCAGTAGAAAAGAGCCACACCGTGTGGGTTTGCACTCTGGCTTAGCTGTGTATTCTTGGGCAACTCGCTTAACCCTGTTCTTACGTTGCTTCCTCTTCTGTAACTGAGGATCGTAATACACCTCTTAGGCGGTTCTGTGGTTCAAATGGAATAATACCTGGAAACTCTGGTACATCAGTGCCTGCTGCTGCTGCTAATCGCTTCAGTCGCGTCCGACTCTGTGCGACCCTCTGGACAGCAGCCCACTGGGCTCCTGTCCACAGGATTCTCGGCAGGGACGCTGGAGTGGGTGCCGTCTCCTCTCCATCGTCAGCGCCTGCCACTCTATAGATGCTAGTGCCTCAGCAGTGCTAGTCACGCAGTCGTGCCCCCTCTCTGCGGCCCTGTGGACTGTGGCCTACCAGGCCCCTGGCCAGGCAGCTCCCCAGGCAAGAGCACTGGAGCAGGTCGCCATGCTCTTCTCCAGGGGAGCCCCTGACCCAGGGATTGAACTTGGGTCTCCCGCATTGCAGGCAGATTCTTCACCGTCTGAGCCACCAGGGAGCCCCAAAGCACCCCTTCCTCCCAAAAAGTCCAATGCAAGGCACCTACAGTCCATGGGGTCGGTGACAAAAGTGTCAGATACGACTTAGTGACTAAACAACAGTGGTGGCATCTTTGATTGTGTTTGAAACTTAGTGATTCTGCATTTTCCTCAGTGTCCCTTTAATCATTAGTCATCAGAGCTGCTTGCTTTCCCGCATCCTCTGCCCACATGTGAATGAACTGTCGCTTCTTTTGTGCATTCTTGGAAGCCACGCAGCTGTCGGAGTTCTGAAGGCTGCATCGTGCGCTGTATGCTCTCATTTAAAAGGACCCTTGTCGCCAGCCGGCGCCTCTGGAAGCAGCACACGAGTGCTGTGACGGCTCCCACGTGTACCTTCCTTGTCTTTACTCCTTCCGGCCACTGCTGTACTTGTTCTGATCAGAATCCTGCCAGTTGATGTCCACCCTAGAAGCTCCTGCAGATGCTCCGGCCTCTGTGTCATCTGAGAGGCCAGGAAGGCTAAGGGCGTTCAGTAGCCACCTTCTTAGCCTGTTTCCCACACACCCTGCAGCAGTGTTGCCGCGTGAGAAGCTGGTGAACACAGACCACATTTACCATCTTGGGGCCGTTGGCCTGGCACACTTTCTGGGTTAATTCACATGACTTGGCATTTATACATGGACACCTGGGACAATCTGTCTTTGCCTCAAAGGATTAAGTAACACAGTTTGGAGTTGACTTAAAACTATTTTTTCCCTCTCATAAATTGGGCCCTGAGCATCTTTCATAAATCAGGAATGTTTCTTGGAAATGTAATTCTCGCTAAACTCAGTCCCAAGGGTACTTTCCTATAAAAGCACATTTTTGTTTGTTCTGTCATAACAAATGCGTTTGATGATTGTAATAGAAATGTAATAGAAATGAGTGTTATAGAAACATGATTGAACAGGAAAGAACACCCATTATAAATAGGTCAGTTTGATACTAATCCATGTGCAAAGCATAAATATAGCTTTATTAAACACACGACAGCTCTAGGAAAATGTTGTTTAAAGCAACATGTTCTAGTTCAGCAGTGAGTCTGAAGGAATCCCCTATTTTGTTTAAAAAAAAAATGTATTACTATAAACAGTTGCTAATGCCTGTGAAAAAAAAGTCAGCTATGCAGAGTGGATAAAAAAGATTCCAGTCTTCAGCTGTGGTTCACCCACAGTGCGATCTTCCTGTGGAGTTGTGTTTTAATGGAGGGATTAACTCTTATGTTTCACTTTTGACATCTTTTGAGTGTGTTCTTAGAGAGGTAGCAGACCTTACTACCATTTACTGAAGTCTGTGTCAGACTGCAGATACCTTACATTGTCCTAAGACCACGATGCTCGTAGACGAGCACGCTGCGGGCAGGTGAGGCCAAAGCACTCACCCTGAGGTCAGAGGGCTGGCCAGTGAGGACGGCCCAGGGCTCTGAACTGGACCTGTCTCCCAGCAGCATCAGTGCTCTTGCATCACACGCAGTGGGAAAGTAAGTCTCTCAGATTTTGGAAGCTGTATCTCTCCGTCATTTAAGAATTGTTTGGCATATGGCTCCTAGACTCTTAAAAACTTGCTTGTAATTGCTGTAGTTTCTCATATTGATAAACTGCCAGTTGAATATGGTACTTAAGTGTTTGCTATTACATCGTGATTTGGTATACAAAGTAAAATGGTAGATGTAGATCAAAGATTTAGCGTTGATAAACTACACATTGGACTTAGGAATTTAGGAGCTTCGTTTAAAATGCTGATAAGCTGGAGTGAGATCTTAGTTATATAGTCAGTTATTGATAAATGAAAGGTCTTGGTCTTCTTTCCCCTATGGTCAGTTTTTCATGGACATGTTTTTTAAGTGACTTTCTGAGGATTTTTTTTTAACGCTTCCCCAGCAAATTCCTCAATTGAATGTTCGTTGACAGTTACAACTTCTACAAAATTGATTCCATAGGAACCTTTATTTCTCCAACTTGTTCTGCTTAGGGACTAACATCCAAAGTACATTTCTGGGATTTCCCTGGTGGTCCAGTGGTTTAGATTCCATGCTTCCACTGCAGGGGGCCTGGGTTCAATCCCTGGTCAGGGAACTAAGGTCCTGCCTGCCTTGTAGGATAGCCAAAAAAAAACACACCCAAAACATTTATACCTCAGGACTGCAGTCAGATTATGTGGCCTGCTGCTGAATTCTTGCTGGTTATGTTTGCTTTCTCAGTATTTCAGTGAAGTCAGGCTTCGTGATACGTGGCATGGTGACTTGTCCATATGTCACAGTAACGGCCGTCAACATAGATTCCCCACCCCGGCCCCCCCACCCCCACACATGGGGCTTGGGATGTGCACTGGTATACTGCTGTTAGTTGTTATTCTTTTAAATTTGTTATAAAATCCGCTTGGGCATATGATGGGGCAGTATTTTTTTATGTAGTTAGTGGAGTGAGTTCTCTGTTGTTTTGTTCTAAAATAGTATCAGATGAACTGTTAAGGAGTTACTTCTTTCCAAAAATGTGTGTTTATCTACTGGCCCGTTTTATGATGTCCTTTTGGGCACTAAACGTGCATTAAAGGGCCGGGTTAGATTGATTCGGAGCAATTTCTTTTTGAAAGAATTTGTGCCAATTCTTTTTCCTCTTCAAAAGAAATGGTTTCAGAGCATGGGCTTCTTGCCTAATGTCAATTCCATAAGGCTTCTCTGTTTTGGGGTGGTTTTTCTTTCTGCCTTGTTCTCTGCCTTCCCCTTGGTGGATTTTGCCATTAGGAAGATGTGTACCCGCAATCAGGCATTTCTTTACTTTAGAGTTATTTGTCATTCCAGACAGCATGGGCCAAAAGAACAGGCTTAAAAGGGGAGGCAGAGTTATATAAATTTTATTCATAGTTAAATATTTGCTTCCAGGGAAGGTGAAAAATGCTTTGTGCTTTTTCCTCTGGCTTTTTTCTTCTAAGAGAACTTGAAATGCAACAACAAAAAAGAAGTGGCCAAAGGCTGAGAGGACTCTCCTCTTTTTCCATGTTGGTTTGTTTTTATTGTAAGACAAACCTTTCATGTTTTATTGTTACGAAGTTTAAACCTGGCCTAGAGGTGCCAATCTTTAGTGGAAACAGCTGCGGAGTTGGTGTCCCCTGATCAGGTGGGACTTTCTTTGAAGCAACATGTTGCCTTTTAAAAGAAAATTGAGCATGTGAGAACTTGAACCTGTGAAACTCATCAGCAGTTCCACCATTGTTTATCTCTTAAATAACCGAGATAGCTAACTGAAAGTAAAACGTTGGCATTTAAACATCAACTTCTGTGTTACTTTTTCTGAAGGGAACAGACTTGGTATTTTGTGTCTTAAAAATATAGAAATGGAGAAAAAAAATCACTCATAAGAACGGAAGATGTTGCAGCTCAACTTAGGAGCATAGAGTATGCTTCTGCTTCAGGCTAGTCTGAACTGATTTTGATCCCAGTTTATATACTTGCAAGGAAAGGCCTTTAATAGAGCTTCCCTGGTGGCTCAGGTGGGAAAGAATCTGCCCGAAATGTTGGAGACCCGGGTTCAGTCCCGGGGTCAGGAAGATCTCCTGGAGAAGGGCATGGCCATCCACTCCAGTGCACTTGCCTGGAGATTTCCATGGACAGAAGAGCCTGGGGTCGCAAAGAGCCAGACACGACTGAGTGGCTGACACACACACACCCACACCCCTTTAATAGTAGCAGAATTGAAGTGGTCAGGCATAGACCTGAACTTAAATGAAGTCTAGAGAGGAAAGATTTTCTCCTTTGTCCTGGTTGGTGTGAAGCCTTTCTCCTCTTTGTGGCCGAGTGATAACTGGTAGCAGTGGCTTTAGCATTGCTCTTGATCTACTGCTAGGAAAGGTTGAGCGTCAGAGAGCTTTCTTTCCTTGGGGGAAAATAGAGACAGGCATGGAATCAGAGGGACAAGGAAAGTGCTGAAATATTTTCCTTTTGGGCTTTTGATTTGTTTGCCAAAAAATTGCCTTCCAGATGGAGAAGACCAAACGCTCTGATTGTGAGCCATTGTGTTTGTACTGGCCTACCTCCCCATCCCACTGCCTGGTTTGAAATCTGTGGGCCAGTCCAAATTCTTTACCTCATTTTCTAGGACCAATTTACTGTCTTACTCATCTTCCAGCTGCAAGGGGGTGAGGCAGGTTACTTTGAAATGGAAGCCCATGCCATTTTAGAAAATCAGGCCGCAGCAGATTCTTGCTGGGGAGCGCCAGTCACGATGGCCGCGTCTCTGAAGTCCTTGCGGCACACCTTCCAGGTAGACTTGTGTCTGTGACATGTGCGGCGGGCGCAGCCTGGGGACGGCTCTGAACAAGCCCAGCTGGCCCTGTGTGGGCTTGTTGCTGCCCTGGTTGCCTAGCGTCCTGGGCTGTCGCATGAGAGGCACACTTTGGTTTTGGCTAAATCCTGCTTCGCTGGCAGTAGGAATCTCGATGCCCCAGTCTCCCTTGGGAGGCATCAGTTGTTCAGGGGTTGGCACTGGGAGATCTCGTGGCTTTGCAGTCTAGCAGACTCGGGCCCAGTTCACTGCTCTTCCGCCGACGTGTGCTTGAACAAGTCATCTTCTGCATCTGGAAACGGGGGGTGGAACCATGTCAGGCTGCTGTTTGGTTTACAGGGATTTTTGGTGGAGTAGGGAGGGACTGTTGGGTACTCATGGGAGAGACTGGTGTTTGTTCCTTTCCCTTCTCTTTATGTCAGCCTGGAATAGGTTAACCATTGTGGTCTGTAAACTGACAGGTTTTCCGTCACTTCATTAAACTGCATGGAAATTGAGATGACATGAGAGATCTTCAGATGTTGCATTTTAAAGCTGGGCCACAGTACCTAGTGCAGGGCCTGTCGGACAGTACAGAGTAATGGTTTTTAACTAAAATTCATATTTTTATAGGATACAGTCATAGGAAGGAAACGCATCATGGCCACATGTAGAGGGTAAGAGAGGATTATCAGAACTCACTCTGGGTAATAACATAGACACTTTGATCAGGCCAGCATCAGCGGGATTGTTACACAGGTGAACAGAAAAGGTGTGGGCTAGCTTACTTGCTTAAGATGAAGCTCTCTGTATTTGGAGCAGAAGGGTCAGGTTTGCTGGCTGAGAGTACTCTGAGTGTTCACACTGCCTAGCCTGCATCCATGGTTGGACAGGGAAGAGGCAGGTGAGAATCGGGGCCTTTGTGTGGGGCTTAATCGTGAAGAAGTTTGTCAGGGCTCTGTTGGACCATGGGGCAGACACGTAGTAAAGAACATTAGGATACTCTGAAAAGCCTGAAAACAATCGTCTGTCAAGTCTGAGGGAAAAACAGGCCTTGGCTCTCTTCCTTGGCATGTGTAACTTTACTTTTTTGATAATAGAAAAATAAGTTTATCTCGAAGCTTGGGACATGTGTCTCTACAGTATGTGAGATGATTTTTTTCCTAAAGTGTTACCACAGGTAAATGTTTTCATTTTAATCGTTCTGCATTCATTTAAAACGTGCCTTATTAAAAAAAGTATAGCTGGCACTCAAATCTGTGATTATAGATACTATTTAAGTTTAAGTTGAATTTGTATAATTAAATATATTCATTAACTTTTTTTTCTTTTTTAAAGAAAATAAATTATGACCATATCAATAGAATGACCAAGGTTGAGAAAGATTGGTCAAAATGAGAATTTAGCTTTTTTTTTTTGGCCCCAAGCTTAAGGTTCCTGTGAAGTTTGATTTAAAATTAGGTATTTAAAGTTTTTTCTTTCCACCAGATCATTAAAACAGGGTTGCATTTGTTTTTTCATCTTGAAAGATGGTGGTTAAAAGTGCCCCGTAAGTCAGCGAGGAGAGGGGATTGGCGTCCACGCTTGAGGGTGTGCTTTCCCCGTCTGGACACTCTGACTTGTGACAGCAGCTCCTCTGGATCGCTCCTTTCCATCTTCCTCAAAACGTCGCCATCACTCAAAGTGCTGGCACAGCCCGGGGAGCTTCCCGCTGAGGGCGTTTACCTGACGTGCCGGCCGTGGCGTGCCTGGGGAAGGTGGCGCGGGAGCCCGAGGTGCTGGAGGCTGTCTGCAAGCTGTGCAAGAGGGTCTTTTCAGAACTGTCTCCTGGCTTGTCCCCCCACCCCTGGGACTCGTCTAGACAGAATGAGGGAGAAAGTTCTTATCCCCTGGTGGGGCAGAGGGGACCACAGGCGTAGACAGAGTCTCTGACAACAAGAAGGAAGTTAGAAACGAGAAACTCGTCTCTCTACCAAGTTAAAAAAAATCTGTCTTGTAGATGTTTCCATTTGTGAAATGTTCCTTTTATTTTTGTCGAGTTACTGTTAAGGTGTTTAACATGTTTTTCCTCCCTCTTTTGTAGGTACTGGCTTTGGATTAGGACTTGTTTTCTCACTTACCCTCTTTAAAAGTAAGTGTGCCTTCCTACCTGTGTGCATAACGTCCTCGGGTACGCGTGCGCCTGGCAGGGACACAGCTGGAGGTACGGCCTCCTGGCTGCCAGGATCCGTGTATGGGTTTAGGTAGGCCGCTGTAAAGTGAGCTAGACAGAGACTATAGGTGCAGAAGAGGCCAGAACAGGGTGGGCATCTCCAGAATTCCCCGGGCATTAAGTCAGGGTGCCTGATATCTCAAATATGATATCATTAAAAAAAAAAAAGCCTGTATTTTATGCCAGTGAGTCGTTTGGCCAAATCTACACTCTCAAATAATTCTAATTAGTTATTTTTTTTTTTCTAAAGCAGCTTGAAAACGAAAGTCCTGCTGGTAATAAAAAGGAGTGGACCTGAAATAAATAGGCTTTTTGGCCAGAAATTCTCCTGAGCAAAGGGCAGGCAGTGTCCCTTTCATTTGGTGGAAGAACTTCTGAAGTTTGGCTGTTGAATAGAAGCCATAGGGGTCACTGTGACCTCTTTCCACGAGGAACTGGTGGGGACTATACAGCTGGAGAGTCCCCGTGAGCCAGTGCTGGTGTGAACTCATCACCTACGGCATTAGCTTACGTAAACCTTGTGACTTAGTAGAATCCAAGTATGTAAATACTGTGAAGTTCTTACATACTTTAAAAATTCAAAGACCTTACTGGTGTTGTTTATGATAAGTTTTAAGAGTTAGTTGAAATGAGCAGATGGTTAGAACTGCCATAGGGACGTTAACAGGCTCAACTGTGTCTGCTGTTTTCATTTGCGCCACTCACTGAGACTTCAAGCCTAGCAGCATGGGCCCTTAATCGACGCCCTCCCCTGGGCTGGTGGTGAGACACTGCCGGAAGCGTGGTGTGTGCTGAGCGTTCACTGAACCCTAAGCAGATGTGTTGAAGCCAGAGGAAAACTTTATTTTCTCCTCACGGTTCCCTCTTGGGGTTTTCCTTTTCTGCTCACCAGGAAGAATGTGGCCATTAGCCTTTGGCTCTGGAATGGGATTTGGAATGGCCTACTCCAATTGTCAGCATGATTTCCAGGCTCCGTACCTTCTACATGGAAAATACGTCAAAGTATGTACAGAATTGATACTTCTCTTTCTTCCTCCTGCCTCCTCAGAGAATTCTTTAGAGCGCAGATAAATAATAAATATGATAAATGATAAATAAACTGAGGTCTTTGTGGCACCACTGAGCTCGTAAATGAATCATCGACTTGAATCATGGTGCAGTAAAGCAGATTCTTATTAAATTCTCCTTTCTGTAGGCAGCACTTTTGTTCAGGATCTCAGAGTGCCCAGTAAACATCTCAGGCTAAACACATTCAGGCTAAACCTAAAGACTTCTGAACTCAGTCGTGCTTCTACTTTCTCCTGAAGAGGGCACGTTCTTGACTGTGAGTCCCGCCCGATTCTGCTGCAGTCTTGTCTACAGATGGGTTTCAGTGATGAAACAGGATGCGGAAGGTTAACACAGGCCTCAAGTGAAGGACATACCATGTCTCCTAAAGTTTCTGTGCACAGCAGCCTCCGGACGGAGATGCTGTTTGTTTTTGTATCCTTGGGGTTTGGAACAAAGTAGGTGCTCAAATAAATGTAAAATGAATGAAGTAAGTTGTATATCTTATTAGACGCGCTGATGGCCTCGGGCCTCAGGCTTACTAAGGCATCACCGTTACACAGCACCACTTTCATGAGGAACTCCTTCTCGGGACATGCAGAGCCGTCTGCCTTCTTGCTTAACCCTGAGCTAGAATCACTGCTCTGGGCTGCAGCCGGGGCCAGGGGAGAGACCCCAGAAGTCAGGACACCCCCACGTGTGCTTCCTGGGTGCTCTGGAGTTCTTCCCTTCTTTTATCACTTAATGAGGGTGGTAATTTCTGCCTGCTGGATTGCTGTGCAGATTAAATGTGAAAATGTCTTCAAGCTCTGAGGTGCTATATAAACGGAAATATGGGTTATTACAGTGGAGGCCAGCCAAGAAAGGGTGACTGACTCGTCCATTGCTCCACCGTACTAACAAGCAGGGCAGAGAATGGGGTACAAACGAGCGTCCCAGCTTGGTAGCTCCTATCTGAGAAGGTGCGTAGACTGCCAGCTGCCCACTGGCTAGCCTGTGTGGGCCTGGGGAGGGGACTGGGAGCAGGGGAGGCGGGAGAGCCTCGTGCTGGCAGGCCCTCAATGGTTGTGACCCACCCCTGCGCCAAGGCCAGGGTGCGTGCCCAGGGGCTTGCGTGGGCGGAGGGCAGCTGCAAAGCACCAGCGCCGACCTTGGGCAGTTTCTCTGCTCCCGGCTCCTCCCTTTTCGGCTGCAGCTGAGTCTGGAGGACAGAAAGAAACGGAGAGGAGCTTTAGGTCTTTTAATTGTTTGAAATGTTTTCATTGTTCCAAACTGAGTTGTCATGGATAAATGGCTCAGGGGTGATTATATGTGTGTGTATTTAATGGCTGGGAGTTACTGTGGAAAATGCTGTTAGAGGTTTTACAGCCTCGTGCGTGCTGCTCCAGCGCAGCCTGTAACTTTATCTGAGCTCGAGTCTGTGCCTCAATGTTGTCAGCCTCTAGTCTCTGAAGAGAGGAGCAGGACCGCGGCCTGGGGCTTTCCCAGTGTAGTCGCAATATGGGGTGACGATTGCTGAGCGCCTGCCACGCCCCATGGGCCATGCTGGGTGCTTTATCTTTCTGTTCCTTCTCGAGACCTCTCCCAGGAGGTCTGCGACGGAGGTTTGATGACCCTCGTTCAGCAGATGAGAAAACTGAACTTTACCGTTAGGAACTTGCCAGAGCTCCCAGCGTTAGTAGGCCGTTTGATTGCAGCGCTGCGCTCTCTCCAGCCGCCTGGGGCCCGTCCTTTTGGTGGGCGTTAGCCTGGAGGGCTGGAGACGGTCCTGTTGGGAGTGGGACCCGTTTGAAGCAGATGCCCGTAGGGCCCTGTGCGCCTGCCCCGCAGCGGCCGGTCAGAGGGGCTCGGCAGAAGGCCGAGCGTGCCTGCTAACGGGGTGTCCTTCCTTTCCAGGAGCAGGAGCAGTGACCCACGCCTGCGCACACCCCAGTGGGGGGCAGGAGAGGCCGCGCTTACCCCTCAGGAGCACTGGAGCGCCCGGGTGAGCTGGCACTCTCCGTGACCGCGGCGCCAGCAACGCCTTCAGCTCCAGCACACTGTGTACGTGTTTGGAACCAAGTCTGTTTCTTGTTTTGTATTTTCTCTCTGGAAATTGCAAGGAGATGGTCTTAAAATAAATAAATTAAACTAAAATCGGCAGCCCAGCGCATGGCCTGCATTTCTTTGCTTTTGGTCTGTGAGCAGAAGGAGTCTGTCTGAACTGCCAACAGCTGTAACCGCCTGGTCCCAGCCTCTCTCAGCGCCTTCCTGGAAGCGCAGCCGTGGTGCGTTCCTCCCCACTCGCCCTGTGAAGTGTAGTTTTCAGCACTGCTTCCACCTCATAAACCGGAGCTTGGGGAGCACGGTGTGTTGTCCGAGGAAGACGATGAGTGTCCAGGGGAGCCGCGCTTGCTCTGGCTGTTAGTTTGTAGAGCCGGTGTGTCGTCCTGACCACTGGACCCGGCCAGCCCGTCTCGGCCGTGTCTGCTGTGCTGGGGTCAGGCAGCCGGCCGTCTTGGCAGGTAGGGAGCCTCACTGTGCTGGTGGCTCACCCCATTGACGTCACGGTTCCTCTTCACTTCAGCGAGCTCGACGCCCACTGGCCGGGCCTCGGCACTGGGGGCTTTGGCCTGGGGACTGGGGAGAGGTCTTGGTTTGCACGGCTGGCCGGAAGGCCGCATGTGGGGTTGATTTCATCTTCGTGTAGCACCAGGAGGCCAAGGATGGAAGGGCCACTGCTGCTGCCCCTCTGTGAGTTTGCCCCTTTGGTTTCACCGGAATCAGGAAGGCTCGACACAAAGCGGGTACTGTAGCAGCTTGTTCTGAGAACATGCAGAGCCTCAGAAGTTAGGCTCTCGTATCTTATTTCTCTCTATTAATGAAATGAAGATGGGGAGGACTTGATCCCACTTGTCCCTTTAAATGTTGACTGACCATCTACAGTGAGCTCAGTACTGTTACAGGCAGTGGAGATAAATGGATGAAAGACAAGACACAGGCCCCTTCGAGGAGCTGAGAGTCTGATGCACAGACAAACTCTTTTGACGTTCGATGAAGAGGGGTATAGACAAAGGGCAGCCAGAGCGAAGGAGATCCTCAGGATGGCCTGGCAGAGGAGGAGGGAATGTGAAGTTGATTGGACCTGCCAGACATGAAGAGAGGAAGGTAGCTTTTGCAAAGGCTCAGAATCACGGCGGTGTGTTTTTTTGTTGGGGAGCCACCAGGAAGTCAGTTTCACCAGAGTGTGCACGGTCCGGAGAGGTATGGGGCACGCGGTGAGCGTCAGGGCAGAGTTGGGGTCTCTACCAATGGGGAACGCTGATTAGTTCTTGCAGGTATCACAGTGAGCAGATTCAAGGCAGAACCACCTTCTCCCTGCTTCCTTCCTCAGCCTTCACCCCAGCTCCCTTCCCAGAAAGGTGTGCTGCACTCTGGACCACAACAGGCAGCAGAGGGCCCCCTCAACTGTCCAGGCTCCTCTGTTCTCCTCTGCTCTTCATTTCTGTGGGTCAGTTGACGCTCACGGATGGGCTGGACCCCAGGACTGTGGGATCTCGGCTGCCGCCTTCCACAGCCATTCTGCTGCTTCTCGCTTTGCCCTCGTCATTCCGTGATTGAGTGTGCTCCATTGCTTCACTCCTGTCTGACTCTCTGCAATCCCCTGGACCGCAGCCTGCCAGGCTCCTCTGTCTTGGGATTTTCCTGGCAAGAATACTGGAGTGGGTGCCCTCCTCCAGGGGATCCTCCTGACCCAGGGATCAAACTTGCGTCTCCTGCATTGCAGGCAGATTCTTTCTTCTCTTAGACTTGTCATCTCCATACTTGCTTTAAAAGTTACTATTTCCCCCGTCCCCCCAATCTTCCCATCTTTATTCAGGCAGAAAGAATAACAGATCCCCTTTCCAAAAAAGACAAAAAGAGAAAACACGCCCACTAATTCTCCAGATATGCCAGAAGAAAACGGAGAGGAAATGGACGCTGGAGTCCGACTTCTCTGTCTCATTAGTTGTTGGGTTTTAGGCATTTATTCGCATGGATCCCTTTGCCCGGCATCTTGGAAACACCACCCATGTGTTTTGAGAGACTGAGCTCTGGGGGGCAGTAGTTCTGGGCAAAGGCCAGCCAAGGGACACACTGGCTGTCTGCTCTCCCTGCTGAGCACTTTGCCTTCCCGCCTTGTGGCTCTGAGCAGAGATGGGGCCCCACGCACACTGCTCCATCTCGTCCTGTCTCCCTGCCCCCGTCTCAGATCAGCCTGCAGAAAGTCCCAGCACGCTCGCAAAGGCTCACCTTCTGTTCCACTTAAAGTTTCCTTAGAAATCCACGTCCCCTGGGGCCCTGTTCCCCTGTGGGCTTGTGAAGCTTTGTTTCCCGCCTGCCCTCCTGGAACCAAATACCAGGGAAGCCGTGGGTTTGGGGAGAGAGCGGAGGGGACCCCGCTGGGCCCAGGACACCAGGACGAAGCTGCGGCGCCCCAGAAGCGGCCCGTCCTGCCAACACACACACACACACGTGGTCTGAACTTGACACTGTGTGATTGGGCCCAGAACAATATGCATTTTGAACTCATTTACGTGAATGACTTTGGCGTTTGGGGACCCACTGGGGGAACCTTTATCAGGCTGCATTGGTCTTGTGCAGAAGTCTCTCTTTGTTCTGAGAAGTGGCCTCGGAACACACCTTCTTGAGCTGCCTCCTAGACTGTCATCCCCTCTCCCGTTTCAAAAGATCTACAGATGCAGTCTTGAAATCCTGCAGGAGAGGCAGACGTTGAGAATGAAGGAAATAACCTATGTACTTCTGCTTTTCCTTTTCCCAAACCTCACCGTTTACTTTTTTTTTTTAATGTAACCAAGCCATAATTACATTTTACTTGTCGTGGTTCAATCTGATTGTATTGTTGAAGGACTATTTTTGAACCTGCCCAAATAAACTCTGCCAAGTCTCCCCACAAGGGTCTAATGGGGCTGGAGCAGCCTTCACCCCGAGTGGTGCTGAGACAGACCATCTCCTGTTGCGTGCTTTCTGATTACAGAAATGCCAAGGGCTGGAAGGGAGAAAGTGGGAATTCTCAGTACCGAAAGGAATGTTAAATTTAGAATCACCAGCTCATCTGGAAGCCATCACCACTCTTAAGTGTGCCGCAAGCACCATTTCCCCTCAGACACCACCAGGGGTGATGTCAAGCTTAACAGACCTGGGCAGGAGCGGGCAGACAGGGCTCACCAAGCGAGTGTGAGAGTCAGGGTGACCGCTAAGGCGGTCAGGCGCCACAGGTGGGGTCTACATGAGAAGAGCGGCAGGGTTCCCAGTCGACAACCTGGGTCCAAGTTCCTGCTCCACCACTTAGCTGGATGTGACTGGGAGTCGGGGGGCCGGGGCTCCTCAGTCTCTTCGAACTTCAGTTTCCTCTTCAATAAAGAGGAAAAGGTCATCTCTACCTTATAGGCACTGGGGGTCAAATGTATATGCTAACAGGAGTATCCAAAAGGGGGTGCTGCTATTTGAATCAGTACAGAGTGCATGGTGTTACTGGTAGGTAGTCAGGGGGCTGTTCTAAAATGCTGCTGCTGCTGCTGCTAAGTCACCAGTCATGTCTGACTCTGCAGTCCCATAGATGGCAGCCCCCCAGGCTCCCCCATCCCTGGGATTCTCCAGGCAAGAACACTGGAGTGGGTTGCCATTTCCTTCTCCAATGCGTGAAAGTGAAAAGTGAAAGTGAAGTCGCTCAGTCGTGTCTGACTCCTAGCGACCCCATGGACTGCAGCCCGCCAGGCTCCTCCATCCATGGGATTTTCCAGGCAAGAGTACTGGAGCAGGGTGCCATTGCCTTCTCTGGTTCTAGAATGAAAAGGGCATAATGCTTGGGCTCAGGGAGTTGGTTCTTAGAGTGAGATCTGAGGGAGAGAACAGGTATCTCCGATGAGTTCCTGGTAATAAAGAGGCTGAAAATCGTTGGAAAACAACGCATCTTCATGCACCAGTATCCGTGTCTTCATCACTCTACTCCACCCAGACGCCCCTGAACGGGAAAAGCCTCCTGAAACTCCACCCGAGCTTCTCAAAGGCCAGGGTCACTGAGCACACGGCCTCAGTGCTAGACCAAGAGGCGAAGGAGGGAAATGGCCACTGAAGAAAATCAGGGGGACCCGAGAGCTCCAGGAGCTTCTGCTGCGGTAGGAAACAGGACCGCATTCGTCCTGATTCCGCATTCCGGGTAACTGGCTTCAGTTGTGTGATCCTCACTTAAGGGCACTCAGAGCCAGTAGGCATAAGTGGAGGAAGACGACATCAGGAATCCTGGAGGAATTCAGGAGTGGGCAGAAGCTGAGTCTTTAATAGGGAAGAAACTGGGACTAGAAAAAGGAGCTCATTATCAACTGTCAGTCATCTTTATTCCTGGTCTAGCTAGTCTGAGCCTGGCAGAACATAATTTGATCACTTCAAATGAATATATAATAATATTTTGTATTTATTGGGCACCTGCTCTGTGCTAGTCATTATTCTAAGGCTTTCTGTACATTGTGATGCTTGCTTTTTACAACAATCCTGTGAGAGAAATACTATTACATTAATTTTATAGATGAAGAAACAGGTTTTGAAAGGATAAGTTCACTTGTTCAAGGATAAACAGCTAAGAGGTGATACAGGCAAGATTTTTACCTGATTCCAGAACCCAAACACTTAACTGCTCTGCTGTGCTGGTTGAAAGCTCTTTAAACTGGAAAGAGTCATACATAATCTGATACAAACCTGATGGAATTAGTTGAAAGTAATCAGAGTCATCTGCATATCTGAGGTTATTGATATTTCTCCCGGCAATCTTGATTCCAGCTTGTGTTTCTTCCAGTCCAGCATTTCTCATGATGTACTCTGCATAGAAGTTAAATAAGCAGGGTGACAATATACAGCCTTGACGTACTCCTTTTCCTATTTCCTGTCCAGTTCTAACTGCTGCTTCCTGACCTGCATACAGATTTCTCAAGAGGCAGGTCAGGTGGTCTGGTATTCCCATCTCTTTCAGAATTTTCCACAGTGTATTGTGATCCACACAGTCAAAGGCTTTGGCATAGTCAATAAAGCAGAAATAGATGTTTTTCTGGAACTCTCTTGCTTTTTCCATGATCCAGCGGATATTGGCAATTTGATCTCTGGTTCCTCTGCCTTTTCTAAAACCAACTTGAACATCAGGGATTTCACAGTTCACGTATTGCTGAAGCCTGGCTTGGAGAATTTTGAGCATTACTAGCATGTGAGATGAGTGCAATTGTGCGGTAGTTTGAGCATTCTTTGGCATTGCCTTTCTTTGGGATTGGAATGAAAACTGACCTTTTCCAGTCCTGTGGCCACTGCTGAGTTTTCCAAATTTGCTGGTATATTGAGTGCAGCACTTTCACAGCATCATCTTTCAGGATTTGAAACAGCTCAGATATGCAGATGACACCACCCTTATGGCAGAAAATGAAGAGGAACTAAAAAGCCTCTTGATGAAAGTGAAAGAGGAGAGTGAGTGAAAAAGTTGGCTTAAAGCTCAACATTCAGAAAACGAAGATCATGGCATATGGTCCCATCACTTCATGGGAAATAGATGGGGAAACAGTGGAAACAGTGTCAGACTTTATTTTGGGGGGCTCCAAAATCACTGCAGATGGTGACTGCAGCCATGAAATTAAAAGACGCTTACTCCTTGGAAGAAAAGTTATGACCAACCTAGATAGCATATTCAAAAGCAGAGACATTACTTTGCCGACTAAGGTCCGTCTAATCAAGGCTATGATTTTTCCTGTGGTTGTGTATGGATGTGAGAGTTGGACTGTGAAGAAGGCTGAGCGCCGAAGAATTGATGCTTTTGAACTGTGGTGTTGGAGAAGACTCTTGAGAGTCCCTTGGACTGCAAGGAGATCCAACCAGTCCATTCTGAAGGAGATCAACCCTGGGATTTCTTTGGAGGGAATGATGCTAAAGCTGAAGCTCCAGTACCTTGGCCACCTCATGCGAAGAGTTGACTCATTGGAAAAGACTCATGCTGGGAGGGGTTGGGGGCAGGAGGAGAAGGGGACAGCAGAGAATGAGATGGCTGGATGGCATCACTGACTCAATGGATGCGAGTCTGAGTGAACTCCGGGAGTTGGTGATGGACAGGGAGGCCTGGGGTGCTGCGATTCATGGGGTCGCAAAGAGTCGGACACGACTGAGCGACTGAGCTGAACTGAATCAGAGTCAGTGTCATTGAGTTTAAACTGATAAGAACAAGTTGATCCAATTTGAAATTAGCTATATTTGTTAAAAATAATTCCTATGTTTATTAGTCAGAAATACAGTTGTCAAGAAAGGAGGTAGTCTTAAAAGAATAAAAACAATATAATTGTTAATCAGAGCTTCAGGTCAGTATTATTGATGAGTTTTGCTAAATCCTTGCACGTATAATAAAGCATCATGCTTTTATTCATTGATATATCTTAACAACTAGAAACACTTTTGAATTCATCTTGTTTTTGGCTGTGCTGGGTCTTCGTTGCTATGCATGGGCTTTCTATAGTTGCAGTATGTACGCTTGTTGCAGAGTGTGGGCTCTAGGCATGGATGCTCAGTGGTTGCCGCTCCTGGGCCCTGGAGCACGGGCTCAGCGGTTGTGGCGCCTGGACTTAGTTGCCCCAAGGCATGTGGAATCTTCTCGGACTAGGGATCAAACCCATGTCCTTTGCACTGGCAGGCAGATTCTTAACCATGGGACCATCAAGGAAGTCCTCAATTCGTTTTTTTAAAAGACATTATTTGTAGACAGTAACATGCACCCCCATCACTAGGTAGAAGATGGAGGCCCTTTTACTAATGTGTAGTGGTGATATTCTGGAGAAGGAAATGGCACCCCACTCCAGTGTTCTTGCCTGGAGAATCCCAGGGACGGGGGAGCCTGGTGGGCTGCCGTCTGTGGGGTCGCACAGAATTGGACACGACTGAAGTGACTTAGCAGCAGTCGCAGCAGCAATGGTGATATTCACTGCCTTTATGGTTTACTTTCAAGGGGTTAAATTTATTTTTATAAGTTTTGGTTTTGATTCTGTTTTACACTTAGAGAAAAGTTGGGAAAATAGTGCAAGGAGTTCCTTGGTGCCCTTCACCCTTGTTTACCGGTTGCTCACATTGTTTCTTTTACCATTCTTGATGTGTGTGTGCAGAGTATTTTTTTGAGCGGAAGTTGGAGATATGCCCTGCTGCTGCTCCTGAGTCGCTTCAGTCGTGTCGACTCTGTGCGACTCCATAGACGGCAGCCCACCAGGCTCCCCCGTCCCTGGGATTCTCCAGGCAAGAACACTGGAGTGGGTTGCCATTGCCTTCTCCAATGCATGAAAGTGAAAAGTGAAAGTGAAGTCGCTCAGTTGTGTCCGACTCTCAGCGACCCCATAGACGGCAGCCCACCAGGCTCCCCGGTCCCTGGGATTTTCCAGGCAAGAGTGCTGGAGTGGGGTGCCATTGCCTTCTCTGGAGATATGCCCATTTACCCCTAAATACTTCAATGTATGTTTTCTAAGAATAAGGATATTTTCATGGAACCATGGCACAGTTATCAAAATCAGGTGATTAACTTCAGTACGACAGTACCTAATCCATGACACATGCTCAGATTTTGTCAGCTGTCAGAACAATGTGTGGTCTCTCTGTCCCCCCAGCCTGGGGTCCAGTGCGGCATTGTGTGTTACACTCCGTTCTCCCGTCTCTTTCTTTGATCCAGGACAGTTCGTCAGCCTTTGCTCTTGATCTTGACAGTTTTGAAGAGTGCAAGCCAGTTATTTTGCCAAGTGTTTCTCAGTCTGGGTCTGTCTCGTGCTTCCTCGTGATGAGACTCAGGTTTTGCAGTTTTGGCAGCAATGCTTTGGGGTCCTTTTCAGAGCATCACACCAGGAGGCAACTGCTGGTCCGTTTGTCTCAACATTAGTGATGTGAACTTTGGGCGCTTGGTTAAAGTGTTTGCCTGGTTTCTTCCCTGTAAATCTATTATTTTTCTCTTTTGTAATTTATGCATAAGTTGTGAGGAGATACTTTTGAAGCTGCTCCTTATCAAACGATCAGAGTTTTAGCATCCGTTGATGGTTTCCTAAGTTCACTATTCCTTATTATTTGACATTCTCTGAGGAAAGAACTTTCCCTTCTCCCTCCTGTATTTGATCGTCAGTTTATATCAGCGTGGTCTTGCGGGTCCTCATTAAATTGATTGTTATAATCCATTACTGTCAATATTCGTTATTCAGGTTGTCCAGATTTGTCTAATAGGAGCTCTTTCAATCTGGGGCCTATATCTTTTGACATCTAGCCCATTCTTTTCCCTCATTTGCTTTGCCCCAGCCAAGGAGCCGGCCGTTTCTCCACGCAGCCCTCGTTCCTTTTGGAGGAGAGTGGTGGTTGGAAAGCAAGCTCAGTGAGTGCGCCTGCTGCCGCCGGTGTGCCCTTGCTCCTGGGCCTCCCAGCAGGCGGCGCTGTGGAGGAGGGTGTGCGGGCGCCGCCTCTTTTGCTCTCTCTCTGCATGTCTTCCCAGTGTCTTGTCATTCCTTGCTTATCCATCTCTTGTCTGTTGCCTGTCAAGACCTAGAGTACGTTTTCATTATCAGTGTATTTATGGAATAGTTTCATCCTTAGTATGTTTCAGTTAGGGGCTTTCCAAGTGGGTGGCCCAGTGGGCATTTCCACGGGTCCGTGACTTGCAACTGGAAGGAAGGCTTCCCCAGATTCTGACCACAGAGCACCCCCTGTTCTCAGCCGAGCCTCCTCCCTGGGTCGCCGTGTGAGCGTGAGCAGGCCGCGTGACCGCTCTGGGCCTCCTTGTGACCGTTGTCACGGTCCCTGCCTGACACATGGTGTGCGTGTGAGGTCAGGCATTCTGTTGCTGAGGAGAAGAGTGAAAAAGCGGAACGCGATTCTCTTATATAATCAATTGTGTAACAAATTACGATCAAAAGGCTCACCCTCCTTCACCCTGGAGGGCAGGCCATTGTGACATCGCCTGACAGACTCTCACAGAAACTAGAAGGCCCACCGCTGGCCCAGACTTGACTGCCTCTTCTCCACGGAGGGCTCCCTGGGGGCTCAGCTGGTCACGAATCCGCCTGCAGTGCGGGACACCTGGGTTGGGAAGATCCCCTGGAGAAGGGAAAGGCTCCCCACTCCAGTAGCCTGGCCTGGAGAATCCCACGGACTGTATCGTCCAAGGAGCCGCAAAGACCTGGACACGACTGAGCGACTTTGACTTTCACTTTTCTCTCCATTGTGGACTTCATGGATAAAACCCAAGTTCTGCTTTTTTTTTTTCTCTTTTAGCCAGGCAAAGTCCTCTTATCAAGGAATAGCGAGGTAATTCTAGACCTTCCCTTAACCTATATAGACACCTTCTTGAAGAGCAGGAGGGAGAGCCATGGGAGGTGAGACACAGGACATGTCCATCAGCGTCCACATCTCAGAAGGTTTCTTAACTTCTCTCCCTTGGCCCCAGAAAGCAGCCATGCTTCTTCTTGGCCCAGACCTGCGATCTGTAAAGCGTCGGTTCGGCTGAGGAAGGGGGCCCTCGGTGATGGTTCTCACCCTGCCAGGATCTCTGCCCGCTCTTCCGGGGGCCTCCCGGCCCTCAGCCCCTCCCCCTCCTGTCAGGCTGACTCAGTCTAATGCATGTTGCTTCCTGTTCACAAGTTTCCAGTGGCTTCCCAATAATGAGCAAAGTATCGTTCCACGTTTCTTAGCCTAGCATTGAAGGTCCTCCACGTGGAATCCGCCTGGCAATGCAGGAAACATAAAAGACGAGGTTCGATCCCTGGGTCCGGAAGGTCCCCTGGAGGAGGGCGCGGCGGCCCACTCCAGTGTTCTTGCCTGGAGAGTCCCATGGACTGGGGAGCCTGGCGGGCTGCAGTCCATGGGGTCACACAGAGGCAGACACGGCTGCAGCGACTGAGCACGCACATGCCTCAGTCTCATCTGTAAATGGGAGCAATCATGCTGATGCCCGTCTTAAAAGTTACCGCGGGAGCGCACGAAGCTCCTTTCCCGTGGTGCTTGGTGTAGGGTCGTCTGAGACTGTGTTATGATTGTTGCCCACTTTCCATCCATTCTCCACCTGGCAGCCTGAGCGCTAAACTGGATTGTGTCCGTCCTCCACTCACAGCCTTCCGGGGCCTTTTCACCCCACTGGATAAAAAGCCAGAGTCCGCAAAATGGACTCTGGGACCCTCTCCAAGGCCATTCTCCTGGGGCCAGCCTCACCTGCCGGTCCACCAGCTCCCTGCTTTTCTCTGCAGCCTTTCTGTCCCCGCTGTGTGTGAGCACACTGGTTGTTCCCGCTCTTCCCCCAGGGTCCCCACAACTCGCCCCCCTCACCTCCTTCCAGGCTTTATTCAGCGGGTCCTCCTTAGGGAGGTCCCCCCAGACTGCTCTGGGTTTTGTAACCCTCCCCCCCCGCTCCCGCCCCCACCCCACTTCTCTGCGTTTCCTCTCTGGCCTTTATCACAGCCCCACAGATTGTATCTTGACCTAGGTATTTTGTTGGTGGTCTGTCTCCTCCTACCAAAATGCAAGCTCCCCGAGGGCAGATATCTTTACCGTTTTGGAGAGATTTTGTTTGGTTTGGTTGGAGGCTTTTTGTTTTTTTCTTTTTTCTAACTGCCACATCCTTAGTACCTGAATAGAGCCTGGCACATAGTAGGCACTGAACGAATATTCATAGAAAAACTGAATGTTAGTCTATTACCTCTGTTTCAGTCGTGCTGGTTATCTGTTCCTGAAACACGTTTTTCCTAGGAGTGACAAATGCATTCAGACAACATGCATTTATTTCACAAGCCATCAGTATCCCTTTTGGTGACTTCCCAGAGGAGCTCTGTTAAGAAGGATTCTGAGGCTGGGACTTCCCCGGTGGGCCAGTGGCTAAGACTCCGCACTTTCCATGCAGGGGGCCCAGGTTCAATCCCTGGTCAGGGAACTAGATCCCGCATGCCACAACTGAAGATGCCGGGTGCCTCAGCGAAGGCCTGACATGGCCAAACACACAAATATTTAAAGAAAAGAGAAAGCACCCTGAGGCTGCTTCTGGGCCAGCCCAGAAAGTGTGTGTTAGCGGCTGCTGCTGTGGTGCTCTGGGGCTCTGAGGGGGGCGTGTCTGTCCAGTGCAGATCAGTGTCTCCAGGGGCTTTCCTTCTGAGTGTGAACTGCTTTCTCAACCGGCCCAAGTCCTGCTCACGCCTCGAAGCCCTTGTATAAACGCTCATTCGTCCAGCAAGCCTTTCCCAGGCAGACCAGCCCCCCACCCAGGCTACCGCCTCCTCTGAACCCTGTGGCCTCATGCTGGGCAGCTTCCTTGTCAAAGAACTTTTCCTCTGCCCTCTACTTCCCAGCTCTGTGTGTCTGCCCTTCTTCCTTCTAGGGCAGGCTTACACTTTACTCTGTCTTCAGTTCCTGGTGCTGTGCTAGACACTTAGTAAGTGGTCAAATATACAGATGTGTAATAATACGTATCAGTGCAGGTCAGGCGCTCAGTCGTGTCCGACTCTGTGACCCCATGCACTGCAGCACGCCAGGCCTCCCCGTCCATCACCAACTCCCAGAGCTTGCTCAAACTCGTGTCCATCGAGTCGGTGGTGCAATCAACCATCTCATCCTCTGTCGACCCCTTCTCCTCCCGCCTTCAATCTTTCCCAACATCAGGGTCTTTTCCAGTGAGTCAGTTCGTTGCATCAGGTGGTCAAAGTATTGGAGCTTCAGCATCAGCCCTTCCAATGGATATTCAGGACTGATTTCCTTGAGGGTGGACTGGTTGGGTCTCCTTGCAGTCCAAGGGACTCTCAAGAATCTTCTCCAACACCACAGTTCAAAAACATCAATTCTTCGGCACTCAGCTTTCTTTATAGTCCAACTCTCACATCCATACGTGACCACTGGAAAAACCATAGCCTTGACTAGACGGACCTTTGTTGGCAAAGTAATGTCTCTGCTTTTTAATATGCTGTCTAGGTGGGTCATAGCTTTTCTTCCAAGGAGCAAGCGCCTTTTATGTATTGTTTTAATCAAGACTTTTAAGGACGTAAATACCAAACTCCTTCAAATCAGCTTAAGATTGTAAGACACTGGAGAAGTTCAGAGAGTCCAAGGAAAGGTGAATCTGGAGGGGTGGGAACCAAGCCCTCGTCAGCGCCTTCAGCAGGCAGCGTTCTCTAGAATCCTGTCCCTAAACGCGATTCGGCTCATCAGCCCAGTCCCCGCGCCTCCCAGTTCAGGCTCCGGAGAGACAGGACTCGACTGACCCGACCCGGGTCAGCTGTGTCCCTGTGCCACGCTCTGGCCAGGAGGACAGGCTCGTGGGGAACACACTTGGCCGCTGGCGTTCTTTGTGCTGGCCGGCGGGTGTGGTCAGAAGCCAGGTCCCTGGCAGCGGGGCCGCACAGATGCCCATGTGGTGGTCTTTTGCGCCTTCTCTTTCTCCAGTATCCGTGTTCCAAAGCAGGAGGATTCTTCAGTGAATTTATCTGGAGCACAAAAACCTTGAGGAAAAAAAAAAACAACAAAGCAACTGTTCTGTGGGATGTTAAATGCTCACAGAAGGACCAACTCTTGAGGAGAGAGAAAATTTCTTCTACTCTCTGTGGATATGTGTGGGCAGCTGGAAGCTGAGATGGAAGAATGGAGAAGGAACTTTATAAAAGAATGGATGTGCCTAACACTGCCCAGCACCCCCGCCCGGTTCTCCGTGCTGACCACAGCAGCAGGGCGGAGGATCCCAGGCACGAAGCCCTTTCTGGAGAGCCCGGCTCTGGAGTGTCAGTTGGAGGTTGGGGGGGGTTCCCCGGGGGTCTGGGAACCCCAGCTGAGGGAACCTGGGGGTGTGATAGGGGAAGAAGCAAACAAGCAGCAAGTGAGAGGCTGGGGGTTGCCACATTTAGGCCACACTCCAGGTGGCATCGCTGTCCTCATTATTACGATGAGGACACAGCCGTAAGCACCACTGGAGTGGAAAAGGGAACTTCCCTGGGGTCAGAGCGACGTGAGTTTCCATATTTGCTTTGAAATTCCCAGGACTGCGCCTCCTCTCTGGCCCTCCCCTTTTCTGCCCCCCCTTCTCAGCCTTGGCCCCTCCTGTTGAGTTTTGGTTTCCTACCTTCCTACAAAGGGCGTCTGACATTTCTGCACTCATCCAGGGCCGGGTCCACACCTCCCAGGCCCCCCAGCAGCCTTCTGGGGGCAGACCCCAGAGGGCGTCACACCATCACCACCTTCCTCTTTCTGTGAACCCACGGCCGGGCCCAGAGTCCTCCCGAATCCCCAGCGATGAGGAGGAGCAGGCCAGAGCCAGCCCCGGGGGCGAGCCCGGAGCCAGGGGATCTGATTTTGCTCTCGGATCTGCTGCCGACTCGCCCAGGGAACCTCGGCACATCCTCTGTGTCTGTGAGAAGGGATAATGCGACTCTAGTGGCTTTCCCTTCCTCCAGGCCAGCTGGGGCCAGGCGCCCGGCTCGTCTCCACGTACACGTCCCTCAGCGAGCTCTCCCTGTCAGTGTGTGCCTGGGCACTATTAAAACTCCTGTTTCACCGATGAGGAAACTGAGGCTCAGGGCACGCATTCCCTGGGTGAGGTGAGAGAAAGCTTGGCGCTACAGCCTGGGTTTGATCCAGGGACTCTGACTCCCTGCACAAACCTCCCTAAAATAGCTTTCATTTTCTGGGGCGTGTGCTATTTTCCAGGAACCGTGCCGAGTACTTTGTATCCATTTATCTCCTTGAGTCCCGGCTCCTTCTCATCGTAATCTACCTCAAACGTCGCCTCTTTGCCATGTCTTCGGAGTCTCATCCCTCACCCTGGCTTGGTTAGTTCCTCTGTAACACTTGGATTATGAGAAACCCATTCTTCTGCTCATGTGTACCTGCTCTGGCTCCCAGTGGCAGAACTGAAGCTTCCTGAGGCCTGCGACCTTATTGGTCTGGTCCGTTGCTGTGGCCCTGGCACCTCTGTGCCTGTCTGGCACATAGTTGGCACCATGAGTATTTGCTAAATAAGTCAGTGAGTCCCAGCAGTTCTATAGAGGACATGCCGTTACCAGCTGCGTGTTGCAGGGAAGGAAATCGAGGCCCAAACAGGAAACAACTTGCAGAGTCGCTGGGATGCAAACCCAAGTAGGACGCCTCCAGAACCTTCCATGATGATTCCTCCATGGCCCCTCCCACCCACACACTTGGACATGTGGACACCCTTGGTCTTTATCTGGCAGGAGATGGAGGGACCATGGCTCTCTCAGGCCCCAGTACCAACCTTCTGAGTCAGCGGGCCAGCCTGGGAAGGAGGGCCCTGGCTCGCTCTCCCTCTCTCTCCGGGAGAGCGCAGGGCTTTGGACCCCTGTCGAGGCCAGGCTGACGGGATTAGAGGAAACAGCTGGCCCAAGCCCGTGCCCTGTGGGAGGGAGCTCACATTCCCGGGACTCCGGGAGGGGAGCAGCTCCCTGTGGCCCAGTCACATTCCAGGTCGGTCATTTTCCTGAGCCCAGATGTCTGCTAATGAGCTGGGGAGAGAGGCTTTCAGCCCTCTACCCCAGCGCTGGGCCCCGCATTACCTCGGCCCCAAGAGGCTGGCCCAGGGCCAGCAGGCTCTGGCTGCAGGCCCGTGCCCAGTGCCAGCCAGGCCTGTTGGGGCAACTGGTGCGCGGCTGCCAACCAGGTGCATCTCCGCATGCTTGGAGACTCTGACGTGACAGGTTCTGCCTTTCCCACTGGGGCCCACCACCCTGGGTCCTAGCGGTGCCCGAGGCAGTCAGGAGGGGGCAGTGGACAGAGGAGCATAGGCTTTGGGGTTGATGGGTCTGGGTTCAAGTCTGGACTTTGTCCATCACTAGTGGTGTGATCTTGGGAGGGTAACTAGGCTTTCTTTCTTTTTTGTAACTAAGCTTTTGATGCCTTGATTTTTCTCAGCTGTAAAATGGGAATAATAGTAGGATTGTGGTCAGGATTCCATACAGTAAGGCAGGCATGGTGCTTAGCATAATGCCTGGCACATGGTGAGAGCTGTTGACAGCATTAGCAAGCCGCCTTCTTGACCCTGTGTTCACCTGGTGGCCTGTAACTCCCTTCAGGCTGAATCCCTGGCTGCTGGAGCTGGACTCCGGCAGCAGCCCTCCTGTAATTTGCCAGCCTTCACCAGACCGATGCGACCTAATCTCAAACCCTGTGTCCTTGACTAGATGGTTGGGTGGCTGAACTGTCAAGGGCTCTCTGTATGATTTGACAAACTCATTAGGCTGCCCAGTTTGCTTCCTGCAGCGGGTTCTTACAAAGTATGCTTCCCTGGTGGCTCAAATGGTAAAGAATCTACCTGCAGTGCAGAAGACCCAGGTTCTATCCTTGGGTCGGGAAGATCCCCTGAGAAGGGAATGGCTACCCACTCCGGTATTCTTGCCTGGAGAATCCCATGGACAGGGGAGCCTGGTGGGCTACAGTCCATGGGGTCACAAAGTCAGACATGACTGAGCGACTAACACTTTCACTTACAAAGTGCAGACATCCAGTCCCTGCCCCACCAGGGGTCCACACTGAGAGTGGCAGTGGTGTGCACAAAGGCCAGAGTTTCCTGAGTGCCTACGGTGTACTAGGCGATTGGGCTAGGACCCGTGAGACGTGCTCCTCCAGCAGAAGGCCACTGGCATTCCCTTTACCGAGGGACTTTAAGCCAGCCACTTAACCCCTCTCTTGGTCTTGGTTCTTTCACTGATGAAATGGGGACAATAATGTTTATTTCATAGATTTATTGTGTGGGTGGAAAGTGCTTAGAATGGGACCAGGCATTTGTATAGGAAGGTGCTCAATATGCCTGAGCTGTTACGAGTGCTATTACAGTGATCCTCGTGGGAACACTTATGGAGGAAAACAGTTCCTTAATTCAGCCAGATATATTGTACCCCTGTTTGCCAAGCCCTGGGGACACTAACAGAGGTGATCCCTGCCTTCAAGGAGCCCACAGTCAAGTAGAGGAAAGAGATCTACTCAGCTGGTCTAGAGGGAAATTACCAGGAACAGAGGTGTGTATCCTGTGCTTCCAGGATCACACCAGAGGAAGGAGGGGATTATGCTCCTTGGGTCTTGGGAAGGCTTTCCAATCTGGGTCTTGAAGAGTGTCTTTACTAGGAGATGAAAGGAGGGGAAGGGAAGCCCAGGCAGAGGGAACAGCATAAACGAGAGCTTGGAGGCACAGAGAGGCAGTGCCCAGTTTGGAGAGGCAGACAGGCCAGCCTGCACCATGGGTTTAGCAGCAGCTCACTGGAAGCCACCAGAATGCTCAGCAACCTGTGACATCGAATGAGCTGGACTGCTTCCATCTGGGAGCTTCCAGCCAGGCTAGGGTGAAACGCACCCACACCAACCACTGCAAGAACGCAAAGCCTGCGACTGGATCTGGGTCCTGAGCTACTACTTTCAGCAACAAAGCTTTTTTTTCTTCACTTTATGGTTTTCCCAGTGGTCATGTATGGATGTGAGAGTTGGACTGTGAAGAAAGCTGAGCGCCGAAGAATTGATGCTTTTGAACTGTGGTGTTGGAGAAGACTCTTGAGCGTCCCTTGGACTGCAAGGAGATCCAACCAGTCCATTCTGAAGGAGATCAACCCTGGGTGTTCTTTGGAAGGAATGATGCTGAAGCTGAAACTCCAGTACTTTGGCCACCTCATGCGAAGAGTTGACTCATTGGAAAAGACTCTGATGCTGGGAGGGATTGGGGGCAGGAGGAGAAGGGGACGACCG